>NC_092713.1:20790620-21094317 GCF_047496885.1 Scyliorhinus torazame
AACAGAAACCACTGCTCGGCGAAGCAAGGGGAAGCCAAAGTGAACATAACAAGTCCAAATAAGGAATCACTGATAAGGAAACTGCCATCGGGGCAGAGAGTGGGGCGTGTTTCTCAGAGATTGTATATAAAAATCAATGCTGTGTTAATTCTGTGTGTCTGCTAAATGTTGACAAGCGGCACCCGTTCTGGCAAGATCGATTGAATAAATTATTTCTTCAGAATTTGGCTAAGTGTAAATTATTATCAAGTGAGCGGTGTTTCTCACAGGGGGGGAGTCCCTCACTGGGTCCCGGGGGGGGGGGGGAGTCCCTCACTGGATCCCGGGGGGGAGTCCCTCACTGGGTCCTGGCGGGGGGAAGTCCCTCACTGGGTCCCCGTAGGGGGGGGGGGAGTCAACCCACCCACCGCCTCCTACCCCTCATGTCCAGACCCCCACCCACCGCAAATCCAGACACCCACCCACCCCCTTCATCTCCAGACACCCACCCACCTCATCCCCAGACACCCACCGCCCCTCATCTCCAGAGACCCTCCCCCCCACCTCATCCCCAGATACACACCCACCCACCCCCCATCTCGTGAAAACCCCTCACCTCCAGACACCCACCCCCTCATCCCCAGACACCTACCCACCCACCCACCCCTCCCACATCTCCAGCCACTCACCCACCCCTCCCACATCTCCAGACATCCGCCCACCCACCCCCCCTCACCTCCAGCCACCTACCCCCCTCATCTCCTCACACCACACCACCCCCCCCCACCACCCCACCCCCCATCACCTCCAGACACCCCCCATCCCCCTCACCTCCAGCCATCCACCCCCCCTTCATCTCCAGACACCCACCCCCCCTCATCTCCAGACACCCACCCACCACCCCCACCCCATCTCCAGACACCCCCTCACCCACCTACCCTCCCCATCTCAAGGCACACACCCACCCATTCACACACCCCCATCACCAGACACCCCCTCACCCACCCCCCCATCTGCAGACACCCACCCACCCCCCCATCTCCAGACACCCACCCCCCCATCTCCAGACACCCACCCCCCCATCTCCAGACACCCACCCCCCCCATCCCCAGACACCCACCCCCCCATCCCCAGACACCCACCCCCCCCATCCCCAGACACCCACCCAACCAACCCCCCCCAACTCCAGACACCCCCCCACCAACCCCCATCTTCAGACACACACCCACCCCACCCTCAATCGCCAGGCACACCCACCCACCCCCATCTCCAGACACCCCCCCCCCTCCAGGCACCCCCCCTTCCCCCCCCCCTTCCTCCAGACATCCGCGCCCATCTCCAGGTACCCACCCACCCCCCCAATCTCCAGACACTCACCCACCCACCACCATCTCCAGACATCCACCCCCCAACTCCAGACACTCCCCCCACTCCCATCTCCAGACACCCCCCACGCCCCATCGCCAGATACCCACCCACCCACCGACCCCCCCCATCTCCGCACACCCGCCCGCCCGCCCCCCCAACTCCAGACACCAATCCGCCCAACCCCATCTCCAGACACCCACCCACCCACCCATCATCCATCTCCAGACACCCACCCACCCTTCCCCCCCCCTCCTCCAGGCACCCCCCCCCATCTCAAGGCACCCATCCCCCCCCATTTCCAGACACCCACCCCGCATCTCCAGACACCCCCCCCCCCCATCTCCAGTCCCCCACCCACCCCACCCCCTCCTCCAGGCCCCACCCAACCCACCCCTGTCCTCCAGGCACCCACTGATCCCATCCTCCTCCTCCAGGCATCCACCCACCCCACCCCCCTCTTCTGGGCACCCACCAAGGCCCCTCCTCTAGACACCCACCAACCCTCCTCCTCCAGGCACCCCCCCCCCCACCCTCCTCCAGGCACCGCCGCCGGTTTCTGAAGAATCCCGCCCAAAGCTTAAATGCCGTGACGATCCACAGCAGCGGAATACCAGGAGGAGAAGTTGATCCTTGGTGGGGACAACTGAGAGAAGGTGTTTGTGGGGGGGTGGGGGGAAGATTCCAAGGCATGTTATTCAAAAGCGAAGATTGGAGCTAAACCGGCCCTCATTTGGCTAGACAGCTGGTTCATTGCGCAGAGCGAGGCCAGCAGCGCGGGTTCAATTCCCGTACCAACCGAGGTTATTCATGAAGGTCCCGCCTTCTCAACCTTGCCCCTCCCCTGAGGTGTGGTGGCAATGGCGACTTTACCTTGCCTTAACATCGGGGATGCTCAAGAACCCAGAATCAGAGGAACCCTGATGTATCTAAAAGAAAACTAGACAAGCATGTAAGGGAGAAAGGAATACTGTGAGAAAAGGTGTGAACCAGAGAGGAATAGTCTAATCGTTGTGTGGTCAATTACATGGGCAGCACGGTAGCACAAGTGGATAGCACTGTGGCTTCACAGCGCCAGGGTCCCAGGTTTGATTCCCAGCTGGGTCACTGTCTGTGCGGAATCTGTACATTCTACCCGTGTCTGTGTGGGTTTCCTCCGGGTGCTCCGGTTTCCTCTCACAGTCCAAAGATGTGCAGGTTAGGTGGATTGGCCATCCTAAATTGCCCTTAGTGTCCAAAAAGGTTAAGTGGGGGTTACTGGGTTACAGGGATAAGGTAGATACGTGGGGCTTGAGTAGGGTGCTCTTTGTCAGGGCCGGTGCAGACTCGATGGGCGGAATGGCCTCCTTCTGCACTGTAAGTTCTATGATCTCATAGAATTTTTTACAGTGCAGAAGGAGGCCATTTGGCCCATCGAGTCTGCACCGGCTCTTGGAAAGAGCACCCTATACAATCCCACACCTCCACCCTATCCCCATAACCCAGTAACCCCACCCAACACTAAGGACAATTTTGGATACTAAGGGCGATCTCATCCTGGTCTTACCTCCACCATCCTGCCCGTTCACCACAACCCTTCGACCCATTACCAATTAAAAATCTGTCCAACGCCTCCTTAAATTTACTCACTGTCCCAGCATCCACCGCACTCTGGGGCAGCGAATTCCACAGATTCACGAACCTTTGGGAGAAGTAGTTTCTCCTCATCTCTGTTTTAAATTTGCTGTCTCTTATCCTGAGACTATGACCTCTCGTTCTCGAGGAAGCATCCGCCCCACTTCCGAGTGAACCCTTCTACCGACCCCAGCAGAGCAAATTGGTTTTCTCTAACTGCAGGAATTGTGCCAGGTCGCTGCCCCACCCCCCTGCCTTTGATAGCTCCGAGACCCTCTAACATAACAAAGTCCATCTCCGGGCTATCAGGGAGGTAAAGGACAATACACCGGCCTCTCTCTCCCGCCGTACTCCCGGGTCTTCCGACATACCAAACATCGCCACCTCCGGACTTGGGGCCACCCTCGCCATCATAACCTCAGTCATAACATCCGAGAACCCCAGACAGAACTCCTTCAGTCTTGGGCACGGCCAAAACATGTGAACATGATTCGCGAACCCCCCCCCCCCCCCCCCCCCCGACGCACACCGTCCACACCTATCCTCCACCCCCTCAAAAACCCTGCTCACCCACACCACCGTCATATGGGCCCTATGCACCATTTTAAACTGGTTGAGGCTTAACCTCGCACACGAGGAGGATGCATTCACCCTCCACAAAGCCTCAGCCCATTTCCCAACCTCCCAGCTCCTCCCCTAACTCCTCCTCCCACTTGCGCTTAACATCCTCCACCAGGGCGCGCCCTCCCTCTCCAGCAATTCCTTGTAAATATCCCAAATCTTCCCCTCCCCTATTTCGTTCTCTGACAGAAGCTTATCCCGCAGCACCGGAGGCGGCAATCCCGGGGGCAGCAACCCCGGGAAACACGGTACCCCGCTCCCCACAAAATCCCCAACCTGCAGGAACCGGAACCCATTCCCCTGAAGCAGCTCAAACAATTTCTCCAACCCCTCCAGCCCCGTACGTTTGCCCCCTATAAACAGGTCGCTCAAGTACTCAATCCCACCTGGAACCTCGCATCCAGTCTCGCCGGCACAAACCTATGGTTGTGGCAAATAGATGCCCACAACAGCATGCCCTCCGACCCCAAGTGCTGCCTATACTGCCCCCACAACCTCAGAGCCGACAACACCACCGTAGGACTAACGGAATACCTGGCCGGCGAGAACAGCAGAGGCGCCAGCAACAAAGTCCTCAAGCACGTCCCCCTACACGATGCCACCTCCACCCGGCCCCAAACCGACTTCTCTTCCATGGCCGATTTCCTCACTCTCGCAACGTTTGCAGCCCAATAATAATTTATCAAATTCGACAACGCCAGCAGCAACCCCACCCCCGCACCCCCTTGCCCCCTCGCCCCACTCCAGAAAAGGCTGCCGCACCCGCGGGGCTTTCCCTGCCCACACAAACCCCGAGATCAACCCGTTGACGTTTCTGAAAAACGGCTTTGGGACAAAGATATGAAGGTTCTGAAACATGAACAGAAACGTAGGCAGCACCGTCATTTTAATTGTCTGCACCCGCCCTGCCAGCGAAGGCGGCAATACATCCCACCTCCTAAAATCCACCTTCACTCCCTCCACCAATCGGGCCAAGTTCAACCGATGCAGCTGGGCCCAGTTCCGCACCACCTGGATACCAAGGTCTCTAAAGCTCGTCCCTATCACCTCCGGGTGTTCCGGTTTCCTCACACAAGTCCCGAAAGAGCTGCTGGTTAGGTGAATTGGACATTCAGTGTTCTCCCTCAGTGTACCCGAACAGGTGCCGGAATGTGGCGATTGGGGCAGCATTACAGTAGTGTAATACACCATTACATGGTGTAGTACAGTAACTTCACTGCAGTGTTAATGTAAGCCTACTTGTGACAATAATAAAGATTTTTTAAAAACGGCAGCTCCCTTAAACTCCTTTCCTGCCCCCTAGCATTGATTGGGAACACCACACTCTTTCCCATATTCAATTTATATCCCGAAAGGGGCGGCATGCGGCACAGTGGATATGGTGATATACATCACTAAGTACACAAAGGGTTAATGTACATACACTACACCTCGCTAGACACTAGAGGGAACACCAGAGACATGACACACAGACAGTCAACCAATAGGCCAGTAAGATTGGACACGAGCAATGGGCATTCACGATACACACAGAGGTGACACTACCACACGGGGGCATTACACCAACGCATATAAAAGGACACAGCACACTCTCTTTCCCAGTGAGTACAGACACAGGGTTGATTGAACATCACACCCACCACGTGAATTGTAGCAGAATGGTTCGTCAGTCTGAGTAGCTATAGCAGGATTAACAGTAGCGTCGAATCCAAGTAGGAGAATTGTTAATAGTTTACTAAACATGTTTTTTTTTTTTTTTTTTTAAATAATATTTTATTGAAAATTTTTGGTCAACCAACACAGTACATTGTGCATCCTTTACACAACATTGTAACAATACAGATAATAATGACCTTTTTAAATTTAAACAAAAACAACAACAAATAAATAAATATTAAATAACAAAAAATAAAAACTAGCCCTAATTGGCAACTGCCTTGTCTCAGGCCACACCCCCCCCCCCCCCATCCCTCCCCCCCCCCCCCCAAGTCCTGGGCCGCTGCTGCTGCCTTCTTTGTTCTCCCCCATCTATCTTTCCGCAAGATATTCGACGAACGGTTGCCACCGCCTAGTAAACCCTTGAGCCGACCCCCTTAGGACGAAATTAATCCGCTCTAACTTTATGAACTCCGCCATATCATTTATCCAGGTCTCCACCCCCGGGGGCTTGGCTTCTTTCCACATTAGCAGTGTTCTGCGCCGGGCTACTAGGGACGCAAAGGCCAAAACATCGGCCTCTTTCGCCTCCTGCACTCCCGGCTCTTGTGCAACCCCAAATATAGCCAACCCCCAGCTTGGTTCGACCCGGACTCCTACTACTTTCGAAAGCACCTTTGTCACCCCCATCCAAAACCCCTGTAGTGCCGGGCATGACCAAAACATATGGGTATGATTCGCTGGGCTTCTCGAGCACCTCGCACACCTATCCTCCACCCCAAAAAATTTACTGAGCCGTGTTCCAGTCATATGTGCCCTGTGTAATACCTTAAACTGAATCAGGCTTAGCCTGGCGCACGAGGACGACGAGTTTACCCTGTTTAGGGCATCTGCCCACATCCCCTCCTCAATCTCCTCCCCTAGCTCTTCTTCCCATTTCCCTTTTAGTTCGTCCATCATAGTCTCCCCTTCGTCTCTCATTTCCCTATATATATCCGACACCTTACCGTCCCCCACCCATTTCTTTGAGATGACTCTGTCCTGCACCTCTTGTGTCGGGAGCTGCGGGAATTCCCTCACCTGTTGCCTTGCAAAAGCCCTCAATTGCATGTACCTGAATGCATTCCCTTGGGGCAACCCATATTTCTCGGTCAGCGCTCCCAGACTCGCAAACTTCCCATCCACAAATAGATCTTTCAATTGCGTTATACCTGCTCTTTGCCACATTCCATATCCCCCATCCATTCCCCCCGGGGCAAACCTATGGTTGTTTCTTATCGGGGACCCCCCCAGTGCTCCGGTCTTTCCCCTATGTCGTCTCCACTGTCCCCAAATCTTCAGTGTAGCTACCACCACCGGACTCGTGGTATAGTTCCTTGGTGAGAACGGCAATGGGGCTGTCACCATAGCCTGCAGGCTGGTCCCCCTACAGGACGCCCTCTCTAATCTCTTCCACGCCGCTCCTTCCTCCTCTCCCATCCACTTACTCACCATTGAAATATTAGCGGCCCAATAATACTCACTTAGGCTCGGTAGTGCCAGCCCCCCCCTATCCCTACTACGCTGTAAGAATCCCTTCCTCACTCTCGGAGTCTTCCCGGCCCAAACAAAACCCATGATACTCTTTTCTATCCTTTTGAAAAAAGCCTTCGTGATCACCACCGGGAGACACTGAAACACAAAAAGGAATCTCGGGAGGACCACCATCTTAACCGCCTGCACCCTCCCTGCCATTGACAATGCTACCATATCCCATCTCTTGAAATCTTCCTCCATCTGTTCCACCAACCGCGTCAAATTTAGCCTGTGCAATGTGCCCCAATTCTTAGCTATCTGGATCCCCAGGTAACGAAAGTCTCTTGTTACCTTCCTCAACGGTAGGTCTTCTATTTCTCTACTCTGCTCCCCTGGATGCACCACAAACAGCTCACTCTTCCCCATGTTCAATTTATACCCTGAAAAATCCCCAAACTCCCCAAGTATCCGCATTATTTCTGGCATCCCCTCCGCTGGATCCGCCACATATAGTAGCAGATCATCCGCATATAAAGATACCCGGTTTTACTAAACATGTTAAAGCTATCTCCAAGTCTGAACCTTCCTTTGTCAGAGTGCACATCAAGGAAGCAGCTTATGCTACATCAAGAGCATAACACAACAGTGGATAGCACTGGGACTGCGGCGCTGAGGACCCAGGTTCGAATCCCGGCTCTGGGTCACTGTCCGTGTGGAGTTTGCACATTCTCCCCATGTCTGCGTGGGTTTCACCCCCACAACCCAAATATTCCCACCATATCCCCATGATCCCCCCAATGCAGCCCAGCGGGACCAAAATATATAATAGCAGATCATCTGCGTACAGCAGGACCCTATGCTCAACAAGCCCCCACCCCACCCAGCTCAATCCCTCTCCAATCCCTCGGCGCCCTGAACGCCATTGCCAGTAACTCTATCGTCAAGGTGAAAAGAAACAGGGAGAGCAGACACCCCTGTCTCGTCCCATGGTGTAGCTCAGATTGCTCTGAACTCACTCAGTTCATCTGCGCCTCGGACAGCAACCGGACCCAATCCACAAACTCCTGCCTGAACCCGAATCTCCCCAACACCTCAAACAAATACACCGACTCCACCCAATCAAAAGCCTTCTCCGCATTCATTGCCACCAGTAATTCAACCTTTCTCCCCTCCCCCCCCTCTCACATCCACACCCTCCAGGGCACCATGATCACATTCAATAACCTCCGCACATTCGCCGACACCGGCCTTCCTTTCACAAAACCCGCCTGACCCTCCCCAATCAACCCAGGCACACAATCCTCACTCCGCGATGCAAGCAACTTTACCAAGAGCTTGGCATCAACATTCAACAACGATATCGGGCGGAATGATACACACTGCTCCAGGTATTTACCCTTTTTAAGAATCAGGGAGATCGAAGCCTGCGACAATGTAGGGGGGCGATTCCCCCCTCTCCCTCGCTTCATTGTACGCCCTCGCCCAGTGGGCCCAACTTCGCCCCAAACTTCTCATAAAACTCCTCCGGGGCCTTCCCTGCCTGCATCGCCCCCATGTCATCCATCACCTCCCGCAGCCCAATCGGGGCCTCCAGATCCTGCACCCACCCCTCCTCCACCCTGGGAAACTCCAACCCATCCAGGAACCGCTTCATCCCCTCTTCCCTCCTTGGGGATCCGATTCGTAAAGTCTCCTATAAAAGGCCTCAAAAGGGCGCAGTGGGTTAGCCCTGTTGCCTCACGGCGCCGAGGTCCCAGGTTCGATTCCGGCTCTGGGTCACTGTCCGTGTGGAGTTTGCACATTCTCCCCTTGATTGCGCGGGTTTCGCCCCCACAACCTAAAAATGTGCAGGGTAGGTAGATTGAACACTCTAAATTGCCCCTTAATTGGAAAAAAAAATGAATTGGGTACACTAAATTTAAAAAAAAGGCCTCAAATACCCCATTCACCCCCTCCGGATCCATTACCACCTTACCCCCTTGTCCCTCACTCTACCAATCTCCCTCACCGCTGCCTGCTTCCTCAACTGATGGACCAGCATCCTACCTGCCTTCTCCCTGCATTCATACACTGCCCCTCTGGCCCTCTGCAACTGCCCTCCCGCCTTCCCCGTCGACACTAACCCAAACTCCATCTGGAGCCTCTGGCTCTCCGTCAACAACTCCTCCTCTGGCACCACTGAGTACTTCCTCATCCACCCTCAAGATCGCCTCAAACAATCTTGCCTCTCCTCCCGCTCCACCCTCTCCCTGTGCGCCCGAATTGAAATAAACTCCCTCCTCACTTCTGCCTTGAGTGCCTCCCACAACATGGCAGCTGTGACGTCAACCTCCACGTAACCTCGAATGGCAGCCCTCACCCGCCTGCATACCCCTTCATGCGCCAACAGCCCCACATCTAATTCCCACTGCGGCCATTGGGCCTCCACTTGAACCACCCGCAAATATGCCCAGTGCGGCGCGTGGTCAGAGACCACGATCGCCGGATACCCCAAATCGGCCACCCCTGCCAGCAGCGCCTTATCCATGACGGAAAAATCAATCCGGGAATACACCCGGTGCACATGGGAGAAGTGTGAAAGCTCCTTCGCCCTTGGCCTTCCAAATCTCCATGGGTCCCCCCCCCCCCCCCCCCCCCCCCCCCCCACCTCACCTATGCACTCCATGAATCCCCTCAGCTCCCTAGCCACTGCCGGCCACCTCAGCGACTTTGGGCTCGACCGATCCAGGCTCGGGTCCAGCACCGCGTTAATATCCCACCTCCTCATAATCAGTCAATGCACAACTAAATCCGGAATCCTCCCCAACACCCGCCTCATGAAATCAACATCATCCCAATTCGGGACATACACATTAACCAGGACCACCGGCATCCCTTCCAGCATCCCACTAACCACCACATACCTATCTCCCAGAGCGGCCAAAATGCTCCCCATCTCAAATGCCACCCTCTTATTGATCAACACCGCCAACCCCCTCCTCTTCATATCCTTCAGACTCCTCAGGTGAGTGAACACACCCGACCGTTTAACTGGCCCATTCAAGCCTTGCATGTTCCATGTGACCAGCCTGGTCGGGGGGCTCCCCTTCCCCCTCCCCTGCCGATCAACCATACCCCTTCCTGGGCCAGCCCTTGGCCCGCGTCATGTGCCTCTCCAGGCCCACCCTTGGATATCCACCGCCATCTCTTCCTTCCCAACTGCGCCACACCAGCCACACAAATGTCAGCAACCCACCCCTTCCCCCCCCTCCACCCCAAAGAAAGATCCAACCCCACCCCACCCCCACTCCTTCCTCCTTGCAACCCCCCACTTTGCTTCCGTTAACTAGCCCACCCAGCTAGCATGGTGGCCTGCGCCCAAGGCCTGTAACCTCCTCATCTCCCTCCAAAACCCCCCGTCTCCCACAGCCACCAACAAAGAAGAACAAAAAGAAACACACTCACTATCGCTGCTCCCCCATCGAATCCCACCCCCAAAATACCCACCCTAGATATTTTACCACAAACCGAAAGCTCCTCTCCAAAGTTTAGTGTCTTCACACTTCTCCCAGCCCATTGTCTCTCATAAAGTCCATCGCCCCCTCCGGCGAGTCAAAATAAAACTCTACCTTCGGGTAAGTCACCCACAAGCAGACAGGGTACAAAACCACAATCATCACCCTTCTTGAAGATGGCAACCTTTACCCGTTTGAACCCAGCTCTCCTCTTCCCCAGCTCCACGCTCCTGGTCCTGATAGATCCGCAGCTCACTCCCCTCCCGGGTACACCTTCTGGTTTGCCTCGCCCACTGCAAAATCTTCTCCTTGTCCAAGAAGCGACTCCAATAGTTTTTAATAACTAATTAGATACCGGAGGACCTAACGTTAGCTAGTTGTAAAACGTTTATGCTGCTACAGCATTGTTCTTTTTTCATTTTTTTCAACTGAGGGGCAATTTAGCGTGGCCAACCCACCTACCCTGCACTTCTTTGGGTTGTGAGGGGGCGAGACCCCCGCAGATACGGGGAGAATGTGCAAACTCCACACGGACAGTGACCCGGGGCTGGGATCGAACACGGGTCCTCGGCCTCATGAGGCAGTAGTGCTAACCGCTGCGCCACCGTGCCGCCATCTGCTGCAGACTCTTGTTCAGCCAGCAAAACCAGGAGACAAGTCATTCAGTGAATTAGTGGAAGTTTTAGAGAGACATTTCTCTCCTAAACTGTTACTGATCTCAGAAAGGTTCTGATTCTGCTGCCGAGATCAGGAAGACTATAGTTTACAGCGTCTTTCAGAAGACTAGCTAGATATTGTGAATTTGGGGTAGCACTTGATGATACTCTTCGAGACAGGCTGGTTTGTGGGCTACGCAGTGAAGCAATTCAGAGGAAGCTGCTCACTGGCAGTGGTTTAACTCTGAAAACTGCTGTGGAAGTTGCCACATCCATGGAGCTTGCTACCAGAGAAGCTTCGCAGATAGCGGCTGGAGCGAAGATCCACAAACAGGGCTGCAAAGGTGCAACCATGTCACCCCTGTACACAGGTTGGACACTCAGTGGAGGAATGCTGGAGTAAATTGAATACATGCAAGAACTGTGGCAAGAACTGGCGCTGGTTTAGCTCACTGGGCTAAATCGCTGGCTTTTAAAGCAGATCAAGGCAGACCAGCAGCATGGTTCAATTCCCGTACCAGCCTCCCCGAACAGGCGCCGGAATGTGGCGACTAGGGGCTTTTCACAGTAACTTAATTGAAGCCTACTCGTGACAATAAGCGATTTTCATTTCATTTCATTTCAGAAGGGCTAGAGATGTGCAGGTAAGGTGGGGTTACAGGTACAGGGTATAGGGAGGGGGAAGTGGACCTGGGTAGGGCGCTCTTTCAGAAGATCGGTGCCGATGCAATTGGCCGAATGACCTCCTTCTGCACTGTGGAGATCCTATGGACAATGGGAAACATCCTTTCAAGTCCCCTCAGGATCTTAAAGGCCTCAATTCTACCTTCTGACCGTACCTTATCTCACCGTAGCTGCAAGCCCTTTGTTCAGCACAACTTGTATTCACATAGTGCCTTTTATGTACATCCCAGGAATGGAGGAATTATATAACAAATGTGACCCCCAAGCCCCATAAGGAAGTACGAGAGCAGAAGACCAAAAGTTTGATCAAGGAATCAAAGACAGGGTTGCTTTATTTTATGTGCATGTTTGTCTAATAGAGGTGCAGTAACCGCTGAACTGTTGAATTAAGACCTTAAAGCAAAGGTCGGTTTAAACAATAAACATAATTTCAAGACTATCCAGTGTGTACTGCGGGACCTGTAATTAGTTGCTAAGTTCCGCAAAAGGGAGTGTCTGCAAGAACAGAACAGGCAAAAAGCTTCCTGCGTTCACAAGGTTGTGAATCTTATCTGATTTCTTTTTTATTATTCACTTGCGGGATGTGGTTATGCCAGCTTTTATTGCCCATCCCTCATTGCCCTTCAGAAGGTGGTGGTGAGTTGCCTTCTTGAACCTCTGCAGTCCCTGAGGTGTAGGTACACCCACAGTGCTGTTAGGGAGGGAATTATAGAATCATAGAATTTACAGTGCAGAAGGAGGTCATTCGGCCCATCGAGTCCGCAGTGGCCCTTCCAGGATTTTGACCCAGCGACAGTGAAGGAATGGCAATATATTTCCACGTTGGGGGTGGTGAATGACGGCGGGGTTCCCAGGTATCTGCTGCTCTTGTCCTTCCAGATGGTAGTGGACGTGGGTTCGGAAAGTGCTGCCTCAGGAACCTTGCGAGCTACTGCAGTTCATCTTGGAGATGGTACATACGGCTGCCACTGATCGTCGGTGGTGGATGGTTTGAATGTTTGTGGAAGGGGGAGCAATCAAACGGGCTGCTTTGTCCCAGAATCCCGACAGAATCATAGAATCCCCACAGTGCAGAAGGAGGCCATTCGGCCCATCGAGTCTGCATCAACCCTCTGAAAGAGCATCCTAACCCCGCCCTATCCCTGCAATCCCATTGAACTCGCACAACCCTGGACACGAATGGGTAATTTAGCATGGCCAATCCACGTAACCTGCACATCTTTGGATTGTGGGAGGAAACCCATGCAGTCCTGGATGGTGTTGAGCTTCTTGAGTGTTGTTGGAGCTGTACTCATAGAATCCTGTACTTTCCTCTTCCGGTGCTCGTAAGAGCCTCCCTTTTTCAATTTCAGTGAGCGATATGATTAGGGAATAAATAGAACCATAGAATTTACAGTGCAGAAGGAGACCATTCCGCCCATCGAGTCTGCACCGGCCCTTACAAAGAGCACCCTACTGAAGCCCACGTATCTACCCTATCCCCGTAACCCAATAACCCCCACTTAACATTTTTTTGGATACTAAGGGCAATTTAGCTTGGCCAATCCACCTAACCCACAAATCTTTGGACTGTGGGAGGAAACCGGGGCACCCGGAGGAAACCCACGCAGACACGGGAAGAACCAACAAACTCCGCACAGACAGTGACCCTGCCAGAAATCGAACCTGGGACCATGGAGCTGTGAAGCAACTGTGCTAACCACTATGCTATCGCACTGCTCATCCAGGCAATTGGAGAGTATTCCATCAGACTCCTGACTTGTGCCTTGGAGATGGTGGACAGGTTTTGGGGGTTGCCTCAGGAAGTCAGTTACTCACCGTAGGATTCATAGAATCATAGATTATCATAGAATTTACAGTGCAGATTCCTAGCCTTTGACCCGCTCTGGTAGCCACAGTATTAATATGGCTATATTGAAGACCAGCTTGAGAAAGTGAGAGTATCTCAGTAAAAGAGCTCAATTTCGATCGATGGAAAAAGAACTGGTTAAAACTCTTTGATCCTTTCAACTGAAATGCGCTTGCAAACAGCTGCGCAAGTGCCACGTTGGCTGGACTACGGAAACACGCCAAGCTCGGCGCCATTTCCTCCCCCTCCCCCTCTCAGACCAAGGTGAAAGGGGACCGACAGAAGTAAAAGTTGACAGAGAGGACAAAAATTTAAAAAGAAAAGCTGCAAAAATGAATACTGTGAACCGGGCACTTTCGTGGGAGGCACAGAAAAACAGGAAGAGGAGTGGCCATTTAATTAGATTGTGGCTGAGTGTAACTCCAGTGACAAACCTTTGTTCCAAAACCTGTCAAGCTTTTACCTGACAAAAACTGATCAATCTCAATTGATTCCCTGACTCAGCAACATTTTTTTGGGGGTGTAGGCGGGGGGGGGGGGGGGGGGGGGGGGGGGGGGGGGGGGGGGGGGGGGGGGGGGCGGCGGCGGGTGCGGGGGGAGAAGAGTAAGTTCCAGAAAGTTCCACACTTTGTGTGAAGAAGCGCTTTGTTGTCCTCACACCTAAATGACCTAGCCCTAGTCTCTTTCACGCTGTGCCTCCTTCTCTGGACGCTCCCACCAGGGCAGCACGGTAGCATAGTGGTTAGCACAATTGCTTCACAGCTCCAGGGTCCCAGGTTCGATTCCGGCTTGGGTCACTGTCTGTGCGGAGTCTGCACGTCCTCCCCGTGTGTGCGTGGGTTTCCTCCGGATGCTCCGGTTTCCTCCCACAGTCCAAAGATGTGCAGGTTGGGTGGATTGGCCATGATAAATTGCCCTTAGTGTCCAAAATTGCCCTTAGTGTTGGGTGGGGTTACTGGGTTATGGGGATAGGGTGTGGAGTGTTGACCTTGGGTAGGGTGCTCTGCTCCAAGAGCCGGTGCAGACTCGATGGGCCGAATGGCCTCCTTCTGCACTGTAAATTCTATGATAATCTATGATAATCTATGAAATAGTTTTGTCCCATCAGCCCTGTCAACTCCTTTGCTCATTAAACACCTTAATTACATCACCTCTTAAATCTTCCATAGTCCAGGGAATTCAAACTCAGTCTGTGCAAAAACAAAACGCTGTGGGGTTGCTACAAATCTGAAAAAGATTCTTTTCTCTTTGTTTTGCTTTTTTTTTTGCATTTCGACAGCAGGTATCTGAAGATTCCTGCTACGGACACTATGAAGTAGTCTTTGTTGTCTTGCGTCTCTCAACGGCACGTCCTTATTAACAGCTCATAACTATATACATATAGACGGCGCAGGTATGGAGCTGGCTCCATCCTCGGACTTTATACATCTCTGTCCATATCTGGACTGACCTTATCTCTGGATCATGTACCACATCACTGGGTTGGTCGTGCTCTACACAGTCCCACATTAACCCTCTGTGTACCAGACCCTACTCCGACATGGATGTTTATCCCATATGCCAGATTCCATCTCTAATTGCCCTTGAGGGGGCAGTTAAGAGTCAACCACATTGCTGTGGGTCTGGAGTCACATGTAGGCCAGACCGGGTAAGGACGGCAGATTTCCTTCCCTGAAGGACATTAGTGAACCTGGTGGGCTTTTCCAACAATCGACCAAGGATTCATGGTCATCATTAGTGCCCTTAGTGTTGGGTGGGGTTACTGGGTTATGGGGATAGGGTGGAGGTGTTGACCTTGGGTAGGGTGCTCTTTCCAAGAGCCGGTGCAGACTCGATGGGCCAAATGGCCTCCTTCTGCACGGTAAATTCTATGATGATTAGACTTTCAATTCCAGATATTTTATTGAGTTTAAATTCCATCACCTGCCGTGGTGGGATTCGAACACGGATCATTATGCTGGTCTCCGGATTACTAGCCCAGCGACAATACCACTATGCCACCGCCTCCCCCAGCTTCCAAGCCTGGTTGGTCTGGCTGGTTAGGCGGTGCATAGTTGTTGTTGATCGTTTCCTGTGCGGTGGATGAAAATGGTACTCATCTTCACGCTGATGCTTTTTCTTCTTTTTCCGTTGGGAAGCTCGGGGGGGGCTGAGGAAAGATTCCTGCGGCAAGAAGAAGTTTGAGTCGCACGCTCACTTCTGATTTTTGTGATTGATGGTGCGAGACTGCTACCAGCTTCCTGTGTCCCTTGTGGGTCTCTCACACTGACTGGAAGTTACTGTGTGTGCCCAGCGAGCAGTGTGTCTACCAGCTCAACCATCATCATAGTTGGAGATGGACTGTTTCTCCTTCTCTGGTACCACTTCCACCAGAGGTGCTATGATAATCTTGTGCACGGTAGGTTGGTCTGACCACTGGGGGCTTTCCTGGGCCTGGAACGATGCTGGACGAACCTGCTCAGTAAAAAGTGAAGAGATATTGCAGGTGCAATCGGAGTCTGAATGCTCTTTAGCGTTTGAGGACTCAGGACCGTGCTGTTCCGGCTGGCTAATGAAATGAAATGAAAATCGCTTATGGTCACAAGTAGTCTTCAATGAAGTTACTGTGAAAAGCCCCTAGTCGCCACATTCAGGCGCCTGTTTGGGGAGGCTGTTACGGGAATTGAACAGTGCTGCTGGCCTGCCTTGGTCTGCTTTCAAAGCCAGTGATTTAGCCCTGTGCTAAACAGCCCCTTTTGACACTGGTTTCCATAACAACTGATATCTGGAGATCTCGGGCTAGACAGCCATTCCTGCTCAGAAGAGAGAAAGTCTAATTCCGGACAGCATACATCAGCTCAAAGATCTCTTTATTGCCTGGCTCAGTTGTTCAAGGATCATGTCAGTGACCGGGGGCGTCATTCTCCGACCCCCCGCTGGGTTGGAGAATCGCCGGGAGCTGCCGTGAATCCCGCCCCCGCCGGTTGCCGAAGTCTCCGGTACCGGATATTCGGCGGGGGCGGGAATCGGGCCGCGCCGGTTGGCGGGCCCCCCCGCTCGATTCTCCGGCCCGGATGGGCCGAAGTCCCGCCGATAAATTGCCTGTCCCGCCGGCGTGGATTAAACCACCTTTTCAACGGCGGGACAAGGCGGCGTGGGCGGGCTCCGGGGTCCTGGGGGGGGCACGGGGCGATCTGGCCCTGGGGGGTGCCCCCACGGTGGCCTGGCCCACGATCGGGGCCCACCGATCCGCGGGCGGGCCTGTGCAATGGGGGCACTCTTTCCCTTCCGCCTCCGCCACGGTCTCCACCATGGCGGAGGCGGAAGAGACTCCCTCCACTGCGCATGCGTGGGAAACTGTCAGCGGCCGCTGACGCTCCCGCGCATGCGTTGCCCGGGGATGTCATTTCCGTGCCAGCTGGCGGGGCAACAAAGGCGGAAATTCCTCCGGCGTCGGCCTAGTCCCTCAATGTTGGGGCTCGGCCCCCAAAGATGCGGAGCATTCCGCACCTTTGGGGCGGCACGATGCCCGTCTGATTGGCGCCGTTTTGGGCGCCAGTCGGCGGACATCGCGCCATTTCGGGAGAATTTCGCCCCAGGAGCCAGACACCCCTGCTCATCCAGTCATAAAGTTTTACTGCACAGCAAGAGTCCCTTCGGCCCATCGTACCTATGCCAGCCATCAAGCACCCATCTATTCTTTTTTTTAAAAATGTTTTTATTCTCCATTTTCACATTTTCCTTCAAAATTTACACCCCACCAACAGGCAACAAACGGTAACAAATACAAAGTCAATACCCTTAACATCAACAACGATCCCATCCTCCCACCACCCCACCCAACTGTCAATATATGCCTCAAATAAAACAAACCCTCCCACGGTGGGAGAAAAATAAACAAAAGCGAAAAAGAAAATGGAGTCCGGAATCGCCCATGGCCACCATTAACCGATAGAGTCGCACCGCCCCACCCCCCCACCACCCCACCACCACCCCCCACGACAACACTCAATACCATCCAACCTCCAAAAGAGTACTGTAAATGACACCCAAGATTTGTAAACCCCCCCCTCCCCAACTCCTCCCCCTCCACTTCCTCTTGTAAAACTCCTCCCCCCAACCTCTGTTCCTTCCCCCCCCAACTTCCACCCCGGCTAGACCACTCGGACCCTGTTCTGCCAGGCTCCGATGGCCGCAGCCCCTCCCCCCACCTCACTCCCGTTCACTGGCCGGCTTAAACTGGCCAGCGTGGAGGCCCCCGCCCGGGTCCTTTTCCCCCTTGCCCGGCCCCAGGAAAATCCCAGAAGTCCCCTTTTAGCACACAACCCCCGCATATCCACCTATATCCCAAAGAGCCCTCATTCCGACTGAAAGTCCCATTTCTTCCCTTGTCCAAATGTACACAACGTTGGCTCCTATAGCCCATACAGCAGCACGCAGTGAAACAAAAAAGACAAAAATACAGTCATGAGGCTACATTGGTACATGACCATTTCTCAGTTCTGCCACAGTCCTTCTGCCTTCACAAACTCCTCCACTGCTTCTGCCGTCCCGAAATAAAAGTCCTTGAACTTGTAGGTCACCCTCAGCTTCGCTGGATATACAATGCCGCACTGCACCCTGCTAACGTACAGTGCCCTCTTCACCCGGTTGAAGGCAGCCCGCCTCCTCGCCAGCTGCACCGTAAAGTCCTGGTATACGCGTATACCAGCTCCAGCCCACTGCACCACCCGCTTCTGCTTGGCCCAGCTCAGGACCTTCTCCTTTACACTGTACCTACGGAAGCACAGAGTCACTACTCTTGACGGCTCACTCTCCTTTGGTACAGGCCTCCTCGACCGATGTGCCCGATCCAGCTCATATCGGGAGGGATCCTCCCCCTCCCCCAATAGTTTCGCCAACATCGCAGCAAAATACTCAGTCGGCCTCGGTCCTTCAGCTCCTTCAGGCAGCCCCACAATCCTCAAATTCTGTCGCCTGGATCTGTTTTCCAGGTCTTCCATTTTGCCTCGCAGATCCTTGTTGATCTCCATCACCTTCCGCATCTCCTTCCCCATCGAGGTAAGTTGATCGCATGCTGTAACAATGTCTCTTCCACTTCCTTCAGCGCCTCCCCTAGCTCCCGCACCTCCGCCACTGCGCTCGCCACCGCCATCCTCACCGGGGAAACCGCCTCCTCCATCAGCACTTTCAAAATCGCCCCCATCTCCTTCCTCATTGCCTCCATATGTTTCGTAAACTGCCTTTCGAATTCCACGGCCATCACCTTAGTTTCTCTTCAGCCGTAAGCGATGCGGCCTCCCCGAGCACTCCAGCCTCCATTTTCTTTACTGACCCCGCGGTGACCTTTCAGCTGCTTTTTTCACGGCCGTTTTTTTGCCGGTATTCAACATTTCCCTTCTTTGTGCTGTCTCCCGACTTTCACTGCCTTCGCTGGCCCTAAGACCGGGCGTTAACCCCCGACAATGTCGTTCCCAAACGGAAGCCCTCCCACGCACAGCTGCCTCCCGCCCGCCGTCACCATAAATCCCAC
This sequence comes from Scyliorhinus torazame, assembly GCF_047496885.1. Classification (NCBI taxonomy): domain Eukaryota; kingdom Metazoa; phylum Chordata; class Chondrichthyes; order Carcharhiniformes; family Scyliorhinidae; genus Scyliorhinus; species Scyliorhinus torazame. The sequence continues at coordinate 20,809,566 of NC_092713.1, forward strand.
AGAGAGGGAACCCTTTTGGCAGTGTTCGCTTCATCAATCTGCCCCAAAACGTCTGTGGAAACTCCTGAAAAAGGTCTGAGAGTCCGTTCCAGACGGGAGCTGCCGAATGCGCAACTTACTCCTCCATGGCCGCCACCGGAAGCCTCGTCCCCGTTTCTTCAATGGCCTTGGTGAGATCTTTTCACAGTTGTTCCCTCTGCTGCTAGAATTCACCTTTAATAAAGGCCCTCAAGTCAGCTTGAAGCCTTTAAGCTTCCCCTTTTGTCTTTACTGCAGCTCCAGCCAAATCTTTTACTGTTTCTGCCGGGTCTGGTAACCAAGAGACATACCATTCCTGGGGGAAAGTACCCCTCCAACATTCACCTACGTTTTTTCATCAAAATTCCACCCCGTATTGATTAAAAAAGCTCTTTTCTGTAACCTTGGGCAGGAGCTGCCTTGTGTGTGACCACTTACTCCATGGTCCACACCGGAAGTCGCACCCATCTATTCTAATTGCATTTTCTAGTATTTGGTCCATAGCTTTGTGCGCTATGCGGTTTCAAATGCTCGTCTAAATACTTCCTAAATGTTGTGAGGGTTACCGCCTCTACCATCCTTATAGGCAGTGAGCTCCAGACTCCAACCACCCTCAGGGTAAAAAAGGTTTTCCTCAAATCCTCTGCTTCTGACCTTAAATCTATGTCCCCTGATTATTGACCCCTCCACTAAGGGGAAAAGTTTCTTCCTATCCACCCCACCTATGCCACTTACAATTTTCAACACCTCAGTCAGGTCTCCCCTTCTTCCTGCTCTGCTCTGAGGAAAGCAACCCCAGCCTAACCGGCCTCTCTTCATAGCTGAAACACTCCAGCCCAGGCAACATCCTAGTGAATCTCCCCCGCACCCTTTTGAGTGCAATCACATCCCCCCCCCCCCCCAAAGTGTGTCAACCAGAACTGCACACGGTACTCTAGCTGTGGCTGAACGAGCGTTTTATAGAGCTCCATCATAACCTCCCTGCTCTTATATTCTATGCCTTGCCTAATAAACGCACGTATCTCATATGCCTTGTTAACCACCTTATCCACCTGTCCTGCTGCCTTCAGGGATCTTTGACATGCACGCCAAGGTTCCTTTGGTCCTCTGTACTTCCTAGCCTTCTACCGTCCATTGTGTATTCCCTTGCCTCGTTAGTCCTCCCATAATGCATCTTCTCACACTTTTCAGGGTTAAATTCCATTTGCCGCTGTATTACCCATCTGATCAGTCCATCTATATTGTCCTAAAGTGGAGTGTATGTTGTTTTAATTCAACGGCCAAGGAACCATAGTTTCTCATCTGGCTTTACTAGACCTCGTATTGTGCAAAAGATATGATTAATTAATGACATCAGAATGAAGGCCCCCCTTAGATAGCAGTGATCACAATATGATTGAATTTTACATTCAGTTTGAGAAAGGGAAGGATGGGCCTCTGCCTGGTATTTTAAACTTAAATAAGGGCAATTTTTTTTTAAAAAACATTTTAAAAAAAAAATTTAGAGTACCCAATTATTAATTTTTTCCAATTAAGGGGCAATTTAGCGTGGCCAATCCACCTAACCTGCACATCTTTGGATTGTGGGGGTGAGACCCACGCAGACACGGGGAGAATGTGCAAACTCCACACGGACAGTAACCCAGGGCCGGGATTCGAACCCGGGTCCTCAGCACCGTAGGCAGCAATTCTAACCACTGTGCCACCGTGCTGCCCTAATAAGGGCAATTATGAGGGCAAAAAAGCAGAGCTAACTTTTTTTAAAATTTCGAGTACCCAATTCATTTTTTCCAATTAAGGGGCAACTTAGCGTGGCCAATCAACCTAGCCTGCAGATCTTTGGGTTGTGCAAACTCCACACAGACAGTGACCCAGAGCCGGGATCGAACCTGGGACCTCAGCGCCATGAGGCAACAGGGCTAATCCACTGCGCCACCGTGCTGCCCCCCAGCGGAACTAACTAAAGTGAACTGGCAAATTAGATTCCGGGATAGGTCAACAGAGATGCAGTGGGGATATTTCAGGATACACAGAATAAATACAATCCAATGAGAAGAAAATATTCCAAAGGGAGGACCCACCATCTGCGGTTAACTAAAAACGTTTTAAGTTGTATTAAACTTTAAGAAATTGCATATAATTCCACAAAGGTGTGTGACAGGTCAGAAGATTGAACAGAATATTTTTTTAAAAACAGCAAAGAATGTCTAAAAGATTAATAAGGACACAAAATTAGAATATGAGAGAAAGCTGGGGAGAAATATAAAGATGTTTGGGTTTCCATGGATATTTAAAAAGAAGAGATTTGTGTTGATCCTCTATAAAGTGAGTCTGGGGAATTGATAATGGAAAACAAGGAGGCGACAGATGAATTGAAAGATATTTTGTATCAGCCTTCATTTTAGACGATACAAATAACATCCCAGAAATAGCTGTAAATCAGGAAATGGAAGGGAGGTAGGAAATCGAGAAAATTGCATTCCTAACTACTTTGTCCATACTGTGATGAATGTAAGAAATTGGTATATATATTGTATTTTATATCTGTTGCAGGACTGTTTTTTAATGTTTGAGTTCAGGTGTATATCTCTATTGCAGTAATATTAACTAATCTAGGTTCATATCATGGAATCATAGAATTTACAGTGCAGAAGGAGACCATTCGGCCCATCGAGTCTGCACCGGCCGTTGGAAAGAGCACCCTACCCAAGGCGACACCTCCACTCTATCCCCGTAACCCAGTAACCCCTCCCAACCTTTTCGGGCACTAAGGGCAATTTAGCATGGCCAATCCACCTAACCTGCACATCTTTGGACTGTGGGAGGAAACCGGAGCACCCGGAGGAAACCCACGCACACACGGGGAGAAAGTGCAAACTCCACACAGACAGTGACCCAAGCTGGGAACCGAACCTGGGACCCTGGATCTGTGAAGCAACTGTGCTAACCGCTGTGCTACCGGGCCCTGTTGCTAACTTTTGGTTGGCTCTTACTTTCGCTCTATTTAATCACGTTTGCTCAAGAGTCGCGTTTACCATGAGTGATCACTGTTCCCAAGTAAATCACTTTTTCTTTCAGAATCTGGGCCTTCTTGTGGTTGACTTTACAACCAATTTCTTTTAGGGGTGCTAGGAGTTTGGCGAGAAGCAAAATGTGCTCTCCCTTTGTGTCTGTCTGTAGTAACAAGTCGTCTACATACTGGACCAGACAATCGGGGCGGGAGAATTTTGCTAATCCATTTGCCAGCTGTCGGTGGAAAATGGAGGGGTAGTTGTGGAAGCCTTGTGGAAGGCACGTCCACGTGTATTGTTGTCCTTGGAATGTAAAGGCGAATTTGGCCTGGCACGCTTTAGCCAATGGAATGGACCAGAAGCCATTACTAATGTCCAAAACCGAAAAGATTTTGACTGGAGTCCCTGTTTGAGCATGGTCTCGGGACCCGTGGCTACGGTGGGGGCTGCTGCTGGGGTTACTTTGTTCAGTTTTTTGTATTCTCCTACTGTGAGCGTGGCAGGGACTCGTGCTGCCTTTGCCATTTTCCATACACACTTGTTCACTGGGTTGAAAGAAAGGTTATGGGAGCTCATGAAGTCGATCCCAAGGATATGTTCTGCTGTCTGGGGCAGATCAACTAAAACTACAGGGTGCTTGGTTGCAATGTTCCCTATCTGTATTGCTATAGGGACTGTGATGTGTCCCTGTTGTAAATGGCCTGTAAAACCGGTGAGTGTAATGGTGTCTGTTGTGGGCCACGTGTCTCGCTGGAACATCGTGGAAGAATTGAGTGTGGTGCGGGACCCTCCTGTGTCCCAAAGAAATTCCACGGGTTGTCCCCGAACTTTGCCTGCTACTACCGGTCGACCGGACTTGTCCCAAAGGGTGTCACAGACCCAAGTTAGGGAGCCCGAACACCGTCAGTTGGTGCCATTCATGTCTGTACTCTCTGAACGGGCGCTCATGCTATGGATCGGCTTTGCCCTATTCCTGTTCAGGGTGCCTGTCTGTTGGTTTCTCTGCTGCTTCTGGGGCGCGTTGCACTCTCGTTCAAAGTGTCCTAGCTGTCCACAATTATAACATTCCTGAGCTTTGGGCTGGGGTTGGCTGTTCCTGCCCTCATTTAACCATGCGGGGTTCTGGTCTGCCTTAACTGGGTTCATTTCTACCTGCTCTTCATCGGGTGTTATAAATGCGGTTTTGCCTGCAATTGATTGCTCCCAAGGCAATCTCTTCAAAACCCATTTTTCATTGTGGGCCTCATCTGAGGGGTCATAATTTGCGCAAGCTTTTCGTCCTGCTTCTGTGGCGTGGGAGACTAGAATTCGGGTCCTTTTGGCCATATTATCTGGGGACAAATGGGCGCGGGCTAACTCTCCAAAAACTGCGGTAAAGTGAATCCACAAACGTCCAGCAAACGCTGTGGGGTGCTCTGTCTTCTTTTGCCTACACTTATTTAGGCCTTCTCGGGGTCTCCTCTGTTAAAGCCGATCGCATCAAGGATCGCTGTGTGCATCTCTTGGAGTGCGCCTCCTCCTACATTCTGTGGGTCGGGAAGGGCTGCTACGACTGAAGGGTCGAGGGTTAAAACTGAGCTTCACTTGCTCCTTTTCGTCCAGGCCGTACATGGTTGCCTTTTGTCTGACTTTCGTGAAAAATTGTTGGGTGTCGGATGTGGGAAGGAACGGTGTAATTTTTCCACACGCGTCCCGTAATTGGGTCACGGTTAACGGGGTTGTGTAAAGGAAGTCTGCTTCTCCTTCTCCTGCGGCCCTGCGGTGTGTGGTCACAGGATTCATGGGGGTGTGTTCTGCCTGTTCGGTTGGGGTGCTTTCCTTTTCTGGGGTTTTTCCTGCGTACATGTCCCAGAGTTGGTCATAGATAGAAGCTTCAGGGATGTAGTTACTCTGAAGAATAAAGATAGATGGGTGACGGTGAGAGGGGCTGGGAGGAAGCAGTCAGTACAGGGATCCCCTGTGGTTGTTCCCCTTAGTAACAAGTATACCGCTTTGGATACTAATGGGGGGGGGGAGACTGACCAGGGGTAAGCCATGGGGTACAGGTCTCCGGCACAGAGTCTGTCCCTTTTGCTCAGAAGGGAAGGGGGGAGAGGAGTAGAGCATTAGTCATTGGAGACGCCATAGTTAAGGGGATAGATAAGAGATTCTGTGGGAACGAGAGAGACTCACGGTTGGTGTGTTGCCTCCCAGGTGCCAGGGTGCGCAATGTCTCGGATCGTGTTTTCGGGATCCTTAAGGGGGAGGGGGAGCAGCCCCAAGTCGTGGTCCACATAGGTACCAACGACATAGGTAGGAAAGGGGATGGAGATGTAAGGCAGGAATTCAGGGAGCTAGGGTGGAAACTTAGATCTAGGACAAACAGAGTTATTATCTCTGGGTTGTTACCCGTGCCACGTGCTAGCGAGATGAGGAATAGGGAGAGAGAGGAGTTGAACACGTGGCTACAGGGATGGTGCAGGAGGGAGGGTTTCAGATTCCTGGATAATTGGGGCTCATTCTGGGGTCGGTGGGACCTCTACAAACTGGATGGTCTGCACCTGGACCAGAGGGGTACCAATATTCTGGGGGGGAAATTTGCTAATGCTCTTCGGGAGAGTTTAAACTAGTTCAGCAGGGGCTTGGGAACCTGAATTGTAGCTCCAGTATACAGGAGGTTGAGAGTAGTGAGGTCATGAGTAGGGTTTCAAAGTTGCAGGAGTGTACCGGCAGGCAGGAAGGTGGTTTTAAGTGTGTCTTCTTCAATGCAAGGAGCATCCGGAATAAGGTGGGTGAACTTGCGGCATGGGTTGGTACCTGGGACTTCGATGTTGTGGCCATTTCGGAGACATGGATAGAGCAGGGACAGGAATGGTTGTTGCAGGTGCCAGGATTTAGATATTTCAGTAAGCTCAGGGAAGGTGGTAAAAGAGGGGGAGGGGTGGCATTGTTAGTCAAGGACAGTATTACGGTGGCAGAAAGGACGTTTGATGAGGACTCGGCTACTGAGGTAGTATGGGCTGAGGTTAGAAACAGGAAAGGAGAGGTCACCCTGTTAGGGGTTTTCTATAGGCCTCCGAAAAGTTCCAGAGATGTAAAGGAGAGGATTGCAAAGATGATTCTGGATAGGAGCGAAAGCAACAGGGTAGTTGTTATGGGGGACTTTAACTTTCCAAATATTGACTGGAAACGCTATAGTTCGAGTACATTAGATGGGTCCGTTTTTGTCCAATGTGTGCAGGAGGGTTTCCTGACACAGTATGTAGATAGGCCAACGAGAGGCGAGGCCATATTGGATTTGGTACTGGGTCATGAACCAGGACAGGTGTTAGACTTGGAGGTAGATGAGCACTTTGGTGATAGTGACCACAATTCGATTACGTTTACTTTAGTGATGGAAAGGGATAGGTATATACTGCAGGGCAAGAGTTATATCTGGGGGAAAGGCAATTATGATGCGATGAGGCAAGACTTAGGATACATCGGATGGAGAGGAAAACTGCAGGGGATGGGCACAATGGAAATGTGGAGCTTGTTCAAGGAACAGCTACTGCGTGTCCTTGATAAGTATGTACCTGTCAGGCAGGGAGGAAGTGATCGAGTGAGGGAACCGTGGTTTACTAAAGCAGTCGAAACACTTGTCAAGAGGAAGAAGTAGACCTATGTAAAGATGAGACATGAAGGTTCAGTTAAGGCGCTCGAGAGTTACAAGTTAGCTAGGAAGGACCTAAAGAGAGAGCTAAGAAGAGCCAGGAGGGGACATGAGAAGTCTTTGGCAGGTAGGATCAAGGATAACCCTAAAGCTTTCTACAGATATGTCAGGAATAAAAGAATGACGAGGGTAAGAGTAGGGCCAGTCAAGGACAGTAGTGGGAAGTTGTGCTTGGAATCCGAGGAGATAAGAGAGGTGCTAAATGAATATTTTTCGTCAGTATTTACACAGGAAAAAGACAATGTTGTCGAGGAGAATACTGAGATTCAGGCTACTAGACTAGAAGGGCTTGAGGTTCATAAGGAGGAGGTGTTAGCAATTCTGGAAAGTGTGAAAATAGATAAGTCCCCTGGGCTGGATGGGAGTTATCCTAGGATTCTCTGGGAAGCTAGGGAGGAGATTGCTGAGCCTTTGGCCTTGATCTTTAAGTCATCTTTGTCTACAGGAATAGTGCCAGAAGACTGGAGGATAGCAAATGTTGTCCCCTTGTTCAAGAAGGGGAGTAGAGATAACCCCGGCAACTATAGACCAGTGAGCCTTACTTCTGTTGTGGGAAAATCTTGGAAAGGTTTATAAGAGATAGGATGTATAATCATCTGGAAAGGAATAATCTGATTCGAGATAGTCAACACGGTTTTGTGAAGGGTAGGTCGTGCCTCACAAACCTTATAGAGTTCTTTGAGAAGGTGACCAAACAGGTGGATGAGGGTAAAGCAGTTGATGTGGTGTATATGGATTTCAGCAAAGCGTTTGATAAGGTTCCCCATGGTAGGCTACTGCAGAAAATACGGAGGCATGGGATTCAGGGTGATTTAGCAGTTTGGATCAGAAATTGGCTAGCTGGAAGAAGACAAAGGGTGGTGGTTGATGGGAAATGTTCAGACTGGAGTCCAGTTACTAGTGGTGTACCACAAGGATCTGTTTTGGGGCCACTGCTGTTTGTCATTTTTATAAATTACCTGGAGGAGGGCGTAGAAGGATGGGTGAGTAAATTTGCAGATGACACTAAAGTCGGTGGAGTTGTGGACAGTGCGGAAGGATGTTACAAGTTACAGAGGGACTTAGATAAGGTGCAGCGCTGGGCTGAGAGGTGGCAAATGGAGTTTAATGCAGAAAAGTGTGATGTGATTCATTTTAGAAGGAATAACAGGAAGACTGAGTACTGGGCTAATGGTAAGATTCTTGGCAGTGTGGATGAGCAGAGAGATCTCGGTGTCCATGTACATAGATCCCTGAAAGTTGCCACCCAGGTTGAGAGGGTTGTTAAGAAGGCGTACGGTGTGTTAGCTTTTTTTAAAAATATATATTTTATTAAGATTTTTCAAACAGAGATTTTTCCGTTTTTACAACTCAACAAGGGATTATACATTAACTGGTAAATAACATTATTTAAATAATATAGTGAACTAACAACAAAAACTAAAAAGAAAAACAAATACCAAAAACACAGAATAGTGCTCCCCCCCTCCCCCCCTCCCCCCCCCCTCCCCCCTGGGTTGCTGCTGCTGTCATTTCTGTCTTTTCATTATCGTTCCGCAAAATAGTCAAGGAACGGTTGCCACCGCCTGGAGAACCCCTGAGCCGATCCTCTCAACGCAAATTTTATTCGTTCCAATCTTATGAACCCTGCCATGTCGTTTATCCAGGCCTCCACGCCTGGGGGTTTCACTTCCTTCCACATGAGTAGAATCCTACGCCGGGCTACTAGGGACGCAAAGGCCAAAATATCGGCCTCTTTCGCCTCCTGCACTCCCGGCTCTTCTGCAACCCCAAATATAGCTAACCCCCAGACTGGCTTGACCCGGACCTTCACCACCTTTGAAATTACCCTTGCCACGCCCCCCCAGAACTCATGCAGTGCCGGACACGACCAGACCATGTGTGTGTAGTTCGCCGAGCTTCCCGAGCACCTCCCACACCTGTCCTCGACCCCGAAAAACCTGCTCAGTCTTGCTCCCGTCATATGTGCTCTATGTAGAACCTTAAATTGAATCAGGCTAAGCCTGGCACACGAGGACGAGGAATTTACCCTACTTAGGGCATCCGCCCATAGCCCCTCCTCAATCTCTTCCCCCAGCTCTTCTTCCCATTTTCCCGTCAGCTCCTCTATCATCGCCTCCCCCTCGTCCTTCATCTCCCGGTATATTTTGGACACTTTGCCCTCTCCGACCCATGCCCCCGAAATCACTCTATCTTGGATCCCCTGCGTCGGGAGCTGCGGAAATTCCCTCACCTGTTGCCTCGCAAATGCCCTCACTTGCATATACCGGAAGGCGTTCCCTGGGGGCAACTTATATTTTTCTTCTAGCGCTCCCAGACTTGCAAACGTCCCGTCTATAAACAGGTCCCTCAGCTTCCTAATTCCTGCTCGTTGCCAACACTGGAACCCCCCATCCATCCTCGCTGGGACAAACCTGTGGTTATTCCTTATCGGGGACCACACCGAGGCACCCGTCACACCCCTGTGTCGCCTCCACTGCCCCCAGATCCTCAAGGTTGCCACCACCACTGGGTTTGTGGTGTACCTTTTCGGGGAGAACGGCAGCGGCGCCATCACCAGCGCTTTTAGGCTCATTCCTTTACAGGACGCCATCTCCAGCTTCATCCACGCTGCTCCCTCTTCCACCCTCATCCACTTACAGACCATCGACACATTGGCAGCCCAATAGTAGTCGCTCAAACTCGGCAGCGCCAGTCCCCCTCTGTCCCTACTGCGCTGCAGGAACCCCCTCTTTACTCTTGGGGTCTTTCCTGCCCACACAAAGCTCGTAATGCTCCTGTCTATTTTTTATTAAAAGGCCTTTGTGATCAGAATGGGGAGGCACTGAAACACGAAAAGAGACCTCGGGAGGACCACCATTTTAACTGCCTGCACTCTGCCCGCCAGCGACAGCGGCACCATATCCCACCTCTTAAAGTCCTCCTCCATTTGCTCCACCAGTCGCGTCAGGTTAAGTCTATGCAGGGTTCCCCAGTTCCTGGCCACCTGGATCCCCAGGTATCGGAAGTTCCTTTCCACTCTCCTCAGCGGCAGAGCATCTATCCCCCTTCCCTGTTCCCCGGGGTGCATTACAAAAAGCTCGCTCTTCCCCATATTTAGTTTGTATCCCGAGAACTCTCCAAACTCCTTAAGTATCTGCATTACTTCTGGCATCCCCTCTACCGGGTCCGCAACGTATAGCAGTAGATCATCTGCGTAGAGCGACACTCGGTGCTCCTCTCCCCCTCTAAGCACCCCCCTCCACTTCTTAGAATCCCTCAGCGCTATGGCCAGTGGTTCAATTGCCAATGCGAACAGTAACGGAGACAGGGGACACCCTTGTCTTGTACCCCTATGTAGCCGAAAATACCCCGATCTTTGCCGGTTTGTGACTACGCTTGCCACCGGGGCCCCATGTAAGAGTCTGACCCATCCAATAAACCCCTCACCGAACCCAAACCTCTTCAGCACCTCCCACAGATAGTCCCACTCCACCCTATCGAATGCCTTCTCTGCATCCATCGCCGCCACTATCTCTGCCTCCCCCTCCGGTGGGGGCGTCATCATCACCCTCAGCAACCTTCGTACATTAACATTCAGTTGTCTCCCCTTTACAAACCCTGTCTGATCGTCATGCACCACCCCGGGATGCAATCCTCTATCCTTGTCGCCATCACTTTTGCCAGCAGTTTGGCATCTACATTTAGGAGTGAGATAGGCCTGTATGACCCGCATTGCAGCGGGTCTTTATCTCGTTTCAGGATTAGCGATATCGTCGCCTCCAACATTGTCGGGGGTAGCATCCCCCTTTCCTTAGCCTCATTAAAGGTTCTCGCCAAGAGCGGGGCCAACAGATCCGTATACTTCCTGTAGAATTCCACCGGAAACCCGTCTGGTCCCGGGGCCTTCCCTGCCTGCATGTTCCCCAGTCCTTTAATCACCTCATCCTCCTCGATTGGCGCCCCCAGACCTGCCACCTCCTGCCCCTTCACCTTCGGGAACCTTAACTGGTCCAGAAAGTGTAACATTCCTTCTTTTCCCCCCGGGGGTTGGGACTTATATAGCCTTTCATAAAAGGTCTTGAACACCTCGTTCACTTTCCCTGCTCTCTGCTCCAAATGTCCCGTTTCGTCACTAACTCCCCCGATCTCTCTCGCCGCCATCCTCTTCCGAAGCTGGTGGGCCAACTGCCGGCTCGCCTTTTCCCCATACTCATATTGCATCCCCTGTGCCTTCCTCCACTGTGCCTCTGCCTTTCCCGTGGTCAGCAGGTCAAACTCCGTCTGTAGTCTTCGTCTTTCTCTGTATAGCACTTCGTCTGGGTCCTCCGCATATTTTTTATCCACCCTCAAAATTTCCCCCACTAATCTCTATCTTTCTTTGCCCTCTTGTTTCCCCTTGTGGGCTCTGATGGAGATCAGCTCTCCTCTAACCACCGCCTTCAGCGCTTCCCATACTACCCCCACCTGAACCTCCCCATCGTCGTTGACCTCCAGGTATCGCTCAATATACCCCCTCACCCTTCCGCATACCCCCTCGTCCACCAGTAGTCCCATATCTAGTCGCCAGAGTGGGCGCTGCTCCCTTTCCTCTCCTAGTTCCAAATCCACCCATTGCGGGGCGTGGTCTGAAACGGCTATGGCCGAGTACTCCGTTCCTGCCACTTTCGGGATCAGTGCCCTTCCCAAAACGCAAAAGTCTATCCGGGAGTATACCTTATGGACGTGGGAGAAGAAAGAGAACTCTTTAGCCATGGGCCTGACGAATCTCCACGGATTCACTCCCCCATTTGTTCCATAAATCCCTTAAGCACCTTGGCCGCTGCCGGCCTTCTCCCGGTCCTGGATCTGGACCGGTCCAGCCCTGGATCCAGCACTGTGTTAAAATCTCCCCCCCATTACCAAGCTTCCCACCTCCAGGTCCGGGATACGTCCCAGCATTTGCTTCATAAATCCCGCGTCATCCCAGTTCAGGGCATGTACATTCACAACCACAACCGCCTCTCCCTGCAGTCTGCCACTCGCCATCACATATCTGCCCCCACTGTCCACCACTATATTCTTAGCCTCGAATGATACACGTTTCCCCACCAATATTGCCACCCCTCTGTTTTCCGCGTCCCACCCTGAGTGGAATACTTGTTCCACCCATCCTTTTCTTAGTCTAACCTGATCCGCCACCTTCAGGTGCGTCTCCTGGAGCATGACTACGTCCGCCTTCAGTCTCTTTAAGTGCGCAAACACCCATGCCCTCTTAATCGGCCCATTTAAGCCTCTCACATTCCACGTGATCAGCTGGATTGGGGGGCCATTCCCCCCCCCCCCCCCTCGTCGACTAGCCATACCCTTTTTTAGGCCATCTCCTCATCCAGGTCCCGCGCACCCGTCTGTCCCCCAGGCAGCGCCTTCCTGCCCCGATCACCTCATCTCTTACCAGCTCCCCCTTGCACTCAGCAGCAGCAACCTAGTTAATCCACCCCCACCCCCCCCCCCCCGCCCCTGCTAGATCCCCCTCTAGCTTGGTTACTCCCCCCATATTGCTTCCGGAAGTCAGCTAACTCTGGCTGACCTCGGCTTCCCCCGTTCACTCTTTGACCTCCCTGCGCGTGGGGCTCCCTTCCTTCCTGCGCCCGTTTTCCCACTATAATTTCCATAGCGCGGGAAAATATCCACGCTTTCCTCTCGGCCCCGCCCCCTATGGCGCAGTTCCCTCATTCCCCTTCCCTGTACCTTTTTCCACCGGCGCCCACATTTCTTCGTGTCCCCCCCATCGGGGGGAGAGAAATTCCCCGTCCAACATTGCTGTACAATAGCCCTCCCCTTTCCCCACTTTACATTCCTGTACCACCACCTCGGTGCTTCTCTCCAAACATCAAACTCTCAAATCTAGTCCAGTTTCTCTTCTTGGATGAATGTCCATGCCTCATCCGCCGTCTCGAAGTAGTGGTGCTTGCCCTGATGCGTGACCCACAATCGCGCCGGCTGCAGCATCCCAAATTTTATTTTCTTCCTATGGAGCACCGCCTTGGCTCGGTTAAACCTTGCCCTCCTTCTCGCCACCTACGCACTCCAGTCCTGATACAGATGTATCACCGCATTCTCCCATTTGCTACTCCGTGCCTTCTTGGCCCAGCTCAGGACGATCTCTCTGTCCATGTAGCGATGGAACTTCACCACTATTGCCCTTGGTGTTTCACCTGCCTTTGGTCTTCTCACGAGGCTCCCTCCACTACCAGGGGGCCCGTTGGGGCCTCAGCTCCCATTAGCGTGTGGAGCATCGTGCTCACATCAGCCCCAACATCAGCCCCCTCTGCTCCTTCGGGGAGACCTAGAATCCGTAGGTTTTTCCTTCTCGAACTGTTCTCCAGGGCTTCCAGCCTTTCTATGCACCTCTTGTGTAGTGCCTCGTGTGTCTCCGTTTTTACCACCAGGCCCTGTATCTCATCTTCATTCTCGGCTGCCTTTGCCTTCACTCCACGGAGCTCCATCGCCTGGACCTTTTGTGTTTCCTTCAGTCCCTCGATTGCCAGTAGGATCGGCGCCAGCACCTCTTTCTTAAGCTCCTCCACACATCGTCGGAGAAACTCCTGCTGGTCCGGGCCCCATACCATCTGGGCTCCATCCGCCGCCATCTTGCTTCTCCCTTCTCTTCTCTGCCGCTGCTCCAAAGGATCCTTCGCAATCTGGCCACTACCGCCGCTCCTTTCCATACACACCCGGGGGGACTCCTGCCTTCATCACCCCACACTGGGTTAGGTCGGAAAAAAATTCCGTTGGGGCTCCCGATAAGAGCCCAAAAGTCCGTTAGAACGGGAGCTGCCGAAACGTGCGGCTTAGCAGTGCATCACCGCAACCGGAAGTCCCGTGTTAGCTTTTATTGGTAGAGAGATTGAGTTTCGGAGCCATGAGGTCATGTTGCAGCTATACAACACTCTGGTGCGGCCGCATTTGGAGTATTGCGTGCAATTCTGGTCGCCGCATTCTAGGAAGGATGTGGAAGCATTGGAAAAGTTGCAGAGGAGATTTACCAGAATGTTGCCTGGTATGGAGGGAAGACCTTATGAGGAAAGGCTGAAGGACTTGAGGCTGTTTTCGTTAGAGAGAAGAAGGTTAAGAGATGACTTAATTGAGGCATACAAGATGATCAGAGGATTGGATTGGGTGGACAGTGAGAGCCTTTTACCTCGGATGGTGATGTCTAGCACGAGGGGACATACCTTTAAATTGAGGGGAGATAGATATAAGACAGATGTCAGAGGTAGGTTCTTTACTCAGAGAGTAGTAAGGGTGTGGAATGCCCTGCCTGCAACAGTAGTGGACTCGCCAACACTAAGAACATTCAAATGGTCATTGGATAGACATATGGACAATAAGGGAATAGTGTAGATGGGCTTTAGAGTGGTTTCACAGGTCGGCGCAACATCGAGGGCCGAAGGGCCTGTACTGCGCTGTAATGTTCAATTCCTGCCAATCGGGGCCGTTTTCTTGATCTAATTGGGGTCCGAATGTACTCTGAAAGCCATTTTGCACGGACAGCAGAGATTGCAATTCTGCAATTTGCTTCCGGCACTTTGCATGGTCTACGGAGCTCTGCCTTTGTTCCGTTGTGGAAGCATGGAGTGCTCGTAGGGCTGCTTTTAAATCATTGCACTGCTTTTGCAATTTCTCAACTTGGTATTCTGTTTCTTGTCTCACCAAGACCGCACGTTGCGTGTCCTGGTAGGCCTTATCGTATTGTGTCTGAAAGCTGTTCAAATCATAGATTATCATAAAATTTACAGTGCAGAAGGAGGCCATTTGGCCCATCGAGTCTGCACCGGCTCTTGGAAAGAGCACCCTACCCAAGGTCAACACCTCCACTCTATCCCCATAACCCAGTAACCCCACCCAACACTAAGGGCAATTTTGGACACTAAGGGCAATTTATCATGGCCAATCCACCTAACCTGCACATCTTTGGACTGTGGGAGGAAACCGGAGCACCCGGAGGAAACCCACGCACACACGGGGAGGATGTGCAGACTCGGCACAGACAGTGACCCAAGCCGGATTCGAACCTGGGACCCTGGAGCTGTGAAGCAATTGTGCTATCCACAATGCTACCGTGCTGCCCAAATGCGCGAGACAAGACTGATGTGCCTACTTGGCATCATCCACCTCTCTGTCCCTTGCTGCTAACTGCTCTTTCAGATCTCGATTCTCTTTCTCTACCTCACTCACGTCTACTTCACTGGTTCTGTATCTCTCCTCTATCTCTCCACGGAGCGTCCTAACGACCTCCTCTGTGCCTCGCAATTGTGCCAAACAGGACACGATTGCCATCGGCTTGCGAGCTTTTCCCAAGCTCTTCTTGTGGATCTCTGACAGGTTCTCCCACCAAGTATGTCCTATACTCCCGGGTCCTGTTTCCTCATTATCACAGAATTCACTCCAAAGGGGCCATCCTTTCCCTTTGAGATATTTCCTGATCTCTTCTTCCCAAACGGAACACTGTCCTACTCTACTGGTCGCTGCGACCTCAAATTCCTGGGGGTTCATAAGGCGTTCCATTGCCTTCATTGCCATTTTCTCTACTAGGATCTCTAACGAATTTGGAACAGGGGTGATGAAGCGGTGATGTAAACACGGGTACTGCTTACACTAATTTCCGGCCTGCAAAACTCCCGACAGTGTTTCGCAACAAAATCTCTCAGGTTTACCTTATATCCCTGTTAGCACGCATGCATTAACACACTTCCGAATCTCAGAGGCTTGACCAGTACTGTTTTGACACTTGTGGTTTTTCTTTCTGTTGCCAATTGGATTCTCAATTCAGATTTTGGGTTCTCTCGGAGTGGTTAGGCCATTTCTAAGTCGAATCCCACCAGAGTCGCCAGTAAATATTGCTAACTTTTGGTTGTGCTCTTAATTTGGCTCTATTTAATCATGTTTGCTCAAGAGTCGCTAGGTATCTTTCGACACCGCCACAAGGCTCAGAACCGAATACTGATCAATGATTCGATACACCAGTTAGTAAGTTCAAAAGCAATACTCATTTATTTACACACAGTCAAATCTACTAATACATAAACTCTACAAACTAAACTACCACTATTACTAAGACCTATACTTAGCTTCGGGCACCCACTCAGTCAGAGGAACAATGGCCGTTGCTCGGTTCTGAGGCTGCTGGGTTGAGCTGTTTACAGGGTAGCAACTAGGAGCGTCTATCTCGTAGCGTGCGTTGACTTGGAACTTACTTGGTCTGCTGTAGCTGCGAGGCTGGTCTCTCTCTTCACTGAGAGCCAAAGCCAAAGGAGAAAGATTCTCCCTTGGGTGATACCTCTTATACTGCAAAGGGCTTCACGCTCTTTTGGGCGGGCCTTGAACTTGGCCTCAACTAATTGGGTCTTTCCCAATCATCGGTATCGATTTTCCTCAAATAGAGGGGTGGTTCCCTGATCGCTGGGCGTGTCCTGGTGACTGTCAGTCTGCTTTGTCTTAGCTTCTTCTGGCGCCGGGGAGTCTGCCTTAACATTGTGTATCTAAATGTTTTCCTTTTGTCCCCGGAGATGGCTCATTAGTATGTAAATTGTTTGGTAGTTTCTGTTCTGTCTGAGCGTTTAAGATTCTAATCAACAGACAGAGCTTGCACCTGCTTGTTTCTTAGCATTGTCCAATTTTCCCTGCATTCTTTTCAAGTGTCCATTTTGTAATTGGGACGTGGCCATCCCAGATGGCTACAGCCCCCAGTTCATATTTCTAAAATCTGCACTACAGATGGTGCAATGAAGATGTCATAAAAGTAAGATCATCATTCATTCCAAACCATATGTGTATTTACAGAGAGAGGCTTAATGGGATATTGTTATGATTGCTGGAGATTACCTGGGGAGTAGATAATTTGAGACATTGTGTTTAGACTTTGGTAAGCAGGTCAGTGGGGCTGAGTGGGATAAAGATGATGTAATTAATGGGAGGAACCAGGTCTGTAGCAGACAGATTGGGTTTTTTAAAGTTTTGCTGGGAGCTTTGAGCTAAGGAGCAGCTTTGGAAAAAGGTTGGCAGATTAAACAGCAGTCTGACACAAACATACGGTACCTGTAGGCTGGTTCCTGACAGGATATCTCTCTTTCTTCATGCAGCATGTCCAAGAAATCTCTAGTCAAGAGACAGTATATATCCCTGTGTTTGCTAACTTTATTTATAAGTGTTTTTGGATCTGTGAGGAGTTTTGCATGATTGGAGATAGAGAATGTATAAGTTAGAAGTTAAAGTGTTTCCTTTTCATAGAATTTACAGTGTAGAAGGAGACCATTCGGCCCGTCGAGTCTGCACCGGCTCTTGGAAAGAGCACCCTACCCAATTTTAAGAATTGTTTAACTGTCCATTGTAAGCTATTTTCTGTGATGTTAATGTAGTACAATTGTGTATTCATAATAAAGTTTGTTTTGATATACTGTATCCATATTTGTCAGTGGAATTACGCCTGGAGAAATGTGTCCTTTCCTGAAAGTTTTCAAATTGATAAAAAGTGTTTGGTTGGAGTTCTTTTAAAAAAATATATTTTTATTTGTTTTTTAACATTTTAACATTTTATACATAAAACAAAAGAAACTCCCGCCCCACTCGACCAACAAATACACATATGACTCGAAAAATAACCCCCCATGCCTACCCCCTCCCAAACTCCCCCTCCTCTTAGCGGCTGACGGTAACCAACTATTTAAAGTGAAGAATAAATAGACCCCATCTCTTATGGAACCCCTCAATCATCCCCATTAAGGTGAACTGAACCTTCTCAAGATACAGAAACTCCATTAGGTCCGCCAGCCATACTGAGGCACAGGATGGAGAAGCTGACCTCCACCCCAGCAGGACCCACCTGCCATTCATGAGCGACGCAAAGGCTTCCCCACCCCCGTCTGTAGGTCTGGCAGGTCCAACACCCCAAATATGGGCTCCAAGTCCAAGTGCGGGATCGCCGACATGGGCTGAAGAATGAACCCCAAAACCTCTCCAACTTCGATCAGGACCAGAACATATGTACATTGTTGGCCGGTTCCCTCATACACCACTAGCAAGTGTCCTCCACCCCCCCAAACAACAGGCTCACCCTTGACCCCATCAGCTGTGCCCTGTGCACTATCTTTAATTGTATTAACCCCAGTCTCGCACACAAGGTTGAGGCGTGTTTGGGATTCTTGTCTGGTATTCTAACAAGTGTTGGGGTCTGGTCTGGGATCTTAACAATACTGCTCATTATTTTGAGCGCCTCTGTCAAATTTCCCTCAACCGTATCTTCTCCAAGGAGAACAGTCAGCAAACTCTACAAGTTTTCTATGTAATTCAAGTTTCTCATTCCAGGAATTCCTACCCTGAAGAAGTACTGCTCTTCTCTCCGACGGGATTTCCGTAAGTCCCTCCCCCACTATCCAACTTCACTGCTTTCCATTTCTCTCTTAGTGTTGGTGTTGCTAACTTTTGGTTGGTTCTTAATTTGGCTCTATTTAATCATGTTTGCTCAAGAGTCGCCAGGTATCTTTCGGCACCGCCACAAGGTTCAGAACTGAATACTGATCAATGACTCGATACACCAGTTAGTAAGTTCAAAAGCAATGCTCATTTATTTACACACGTCAAATCAACTCATACATAAACTCTACAAACTAAACTATCACTATTACTAAGGCCTATACTTAGCTTCGGGCACCCACTCAGTCAGAGGAACAATGGCCGTTGCTCGGTTCTGAGGCTGCTGGGCTGAGCTGTTTACAGGGTAGCAACTAGGAGGGTCAATCTCGTAGCGTGCATTGACTTGGGACTTATTTGGTCTGATGCAGCTGCTAGGCAGGTCTTTTTCTTCGGTGAGAGCCAAAGCTAAAGGAGGAAGATTCTCCCTTGGGTGATACCTCTTATACTGCAAAGGGCTTCGCGCTCTTTTGGGCGGGCCTTGAACTTGGCCTCAATTAATTGGGTCTTTCCCAATCATCTGTATCAATTTTCTTCCAATAGAGGGGTGGTTCCCTGATCGCTGGGCGTGTCCTGGTGACTGTTAGTCTGCTTTGTCTTAGCTTCGTCTGGCGCCGGGGAGTTTGTCCTAACATTGTGTATCTAAATGTTTCCCTTTTGTCCCCAGAAATGGCTCATTAGTATGTAAATTGTTTGGTAGTTTATGTCCTGTCTGAGCGTTTAAGGTTCTAATCAACAGACAGAGCTTGCACCTGCTTGTTTCTTAGCATTGTCCAATTTTCCCTGCATTCTTTGCGGGTGTCAATTTTGTAATCGGGACGTGGCCATCCCAGATGGCTACACTGGACAAGGTATTTACCAAGACTCGCTTCCACAGCCATATTTTCTTCCTCCGTGACTGTCTTCGTCTCCGACTCACCCCACAGGGATTTCAACTTAAATTCCACCCTGCAAGTAACCTCCAGGATTACAGGTACCTCCCGGATATACAACATTCCTCGAACTTCTGCTCTCGCTACATCCTGAAAGCCACACTCAGTGCCATGAGCCGCCACATGAAGACACTCGACATTTCTCTCCAGCAGCACCGTCTTACTCTCTCTCAAAGCTGTCCCTGTCCCCAGTTTCATTTCATCCTTCGCATTATTCGACGCCGTAACAAGTTTCTTTTCCTGTTTCTCACAGATGTTAAGGAACGCAAGCTTCAACAACTCATCAACACCACAGCCCATCCTAGGCCCTCCACCAGTCCCAATCCCTCATACCCCATTTCTCCCAATATCAACACCACAGTCCATCCCAGGCCCTCCACCAGTCCCAATCCCTCGTACCCCATTTCTCCCAACATCAACACCACTGCCCATCCCAGGCCCTCCACCAGACCCAATCCCTCGTACCCCATTTCTCCCAGCCCCAGCCCTTGCCGCGTGTTCACCATAGCCTCCGACCTTCCCCTCTCTGAGGCTGAGCGTGCTGTTCTCAGCAAAGGACTCAGCTTTGTACCCTTACGTCCCCATCTCAATGAATTCCGGGCTCGACATGATGTTGAACTCTTCTTTCGCCGCCTTCGTCTCCGTGCCCACTTCTTTGGGCAAGAATCCTCCCCCCTTTCCACTGATCCTTTCATGGGCCTCCAACATTCTGCCTTCAAGTGGACCCCCGCCCCCCCCCCCCAACCCTGGCCGGGACAATTACCTGGCCTTGATTTTTTCATTGAGAACTGTCAACGGGTCATTGGCCGTCTTAATTTTTCTGCCATTCCAACCTCTCTCTTTCCGAACTTTCTGCTCTTCACTCCATCAGGTCTAACCCCGACTTTGTCATCAAACCTGCCAACAAAGTGGGTGCTGTTGTCGTCTGGCCCACTGACCTCTACCTCGCAGAGGCTGAGCGCCAACTCTCAGATACTTCCTCTTACCAGTCCCTGGACCATGACCAGACCACTGAACATCAAGCCATTATCTCCAACACCGTTAGTGACCTCATTTCCTCCGGATGCCTTCCCCCTATGGCTTCCAACCTCATAGCCTCCCAACCCCGGACAGCCCGCTTTTACCTACTTCCCAAAATCCACAAAAAGGACTGTCCCGGCAGGCCCATTGTGTCAGCATGCTCCTGCCCCACCGAACCTATTTCCTCTTATCTTGACTCCATCCTCACTCCTCTGGACCATTCCCTCCCCACCTACATCCGGGATTCCTCCGATGCCCTGCGTCATATTGTCAGCTTCCAGTCCGCGGGCCCGAACCGCATTCTATTCACCATGGATGTGCAATCCCTTTACACCTCCATCCCACACCAGGATGGTCTGAAAGCTCTTTGCTTCTTTCTCGAAAAGAGGCCCGGACAAATCCCATCCACCACCACTCTCCTCCGCCTGGCTGAACTTGTTCTATCTCTCAACAACTTCTCCTTTAACGCATCTCACTTTCTCCAAATCATAGGTGTAGCAATGGGTACCCACATGGGTCCTTGCTACGCTTGCCCTTTTATGGGGTATGTGGAACATTCCTTGTTCCAGGACTATCCGGGCCCCTCCCACAACTCCTTTACCGATACACTGATGATTATTTTGGTGCCGCGCTCTCGCCCAGACCTGGAAAAATGCATCAACTTCGCTTCCAGTTTCCACCCCTCCAACACTTTCACCTGGTCCATCTCAGACACTTCCCTTCCCTTCCTTGATCTTTCTGTCTCCATTTCCGGCAATAGACTATCCACTACAAGTCCACTGATGCCCACAGCTATCTGGACTACAGCTCTTTGCACCCTACACCCTGTAAGGACTCCATTCCTTTCTCTCAACACCTTCGCCTCCATCGCATTTGTTCCTATGATGCCACTTTCCAAAATGGTGCTTCGGAAATGCGTTCCTTCTTCCTCAACCGTGATTTCCCACCTACAGTTGTGGACAGGGCCCTCAACAGTGTGCGGTCCATCTCCCACGCCACCACCCTCACCCCCTCCACCCCCTCCCAGAACAAGGATAGAGGCCCCTCGTTCTCACATTTCACCCCACCAGCCTCCGTATGCAAAGCATAATCCTCCGCCATTTTCGCCAATTGCAGCATGATGCCATCACCAAACACATCTTCCCTTCACTCCCTCTGTCAGCATTCCGCAGAGACCATTCCCTCTAAGACAATCTAGTCCACTCTTCCACCATACCCAGTACCTCTCCCATCACCCATGGCACCTTCCCGTGCAATCGCAGAAGGTGTAACACCTGCCCCTTTACCTCTTCCATGCTTAACATCCCAGGCCCAAAACACTCATTACAGGTTAAGCAGCATTTCACTTGCATCTCTTCCAATTTGGTCTACTGCATTTGCTGCTCCCAATGTGGTCTCCCCTATATCGGAGAGACCAAACGCAGACTGGGTGATCGCTTTGCAGAGCATCTTCGGTCAGTGCGCATTCAGGACCCTGACCTTTCTGTTGCTTGCCATTTTAACAAAAGATCCTGCTCCCATGCCCACATGTCTGTTCTTGGCCTGCTGCAATGTTCCAGTGAAGCTCAACGCAAACTGGAGGAACAATATCTCATCTTCCGGTTAGGCACGCCTAACATCGAATTCAACAACTTCAGACGATTAGCTCTACCTCACCTCGAAAGAGAAAATGCTGGAAAATCTCAGCAAGTCTGGCAGCATCTGTAGGGCGAGTAAAGGGCTAACGTTTCGAGTCCGATGACTCCTTGCTGCCAGACTTGCTGAGATTCTCCAGCATTTTCTCTTTCGTTTCAGATTCCAGCATCTGCAGTAATTTGCTTTTATCTACCTCACCTCAACCCATTTGTTTTCATCCCATTTCGTTTTAACTGTCTTTTCCCATTTCTTTCTTTCTTAATATATATTTAATTCCACTCCCCCCAATCTTATCCACCTTTCCTTCACCTTTCTCCTCTTTGCTTCCCCCTTCCCCTCCCCCCATATCTACAGTTCATCCTCTGATGTTAGTTTCCCTGCTGTTTGACCTTTCACATCTTTTGTCCTCTCTGGGGACTGCCATTAGCACTCTTTCCCCTTGGTTTCTGTGGCCATTAGCACCCAGTTTCCCTGGGTTTCTGTGGCTATGACTCATCTTTCATTCTCACTCCACAGTTTAAATATTTCCCACTTTCTCTGTCTGTTAGCTTTGACAAAGTGTCATCGGACTCGAAATGTTAGCTCTTTTCTCTCCCTACAGATGCTGCCAGACCTGTTGAGATTTTCCAGCATTTTCTCTTTCGTTTCTCATCCCTGGAATCATTCTCATTAATCTTTTCTGCACCCTCTCGAAGACTCTGACATCCTTCCCAAGGTGTGGTGCACAGGATTGGATACAATAATTCTATTGTGGACGACCAGGGCTTTATACAAGTTTAACGTAACTTCCTTGCTTTTGAACTCGATCTCCCTATTGATAAAGCTCTGGATGTTGTATGCTTTATTAAACACTCTCTCAACCTGTCCTGCAACCTTCAATGAATTATGCACATATGCACCTATGTGATAAACCCAATGATATCATTTCTGGATGTACTCATAGGTCAGGTAAGAACTGGTAAAAATTGAGAAAATACAGAGACAGCGAAAGGGAGGAGGGTGGAAAAGAAGAAAAGGTAAGGTTGCTAATGTAGTAGTATATGGATAGCTGAATTATTCGAGTCGGTTATGGAAAGTGAATGATATATGGGTCTAGCTCATTTTGGGCATGCGAATGGTGGTTTGATGGTATTGTCAATATGTAGCCAGGTAAGTTAATGATAATGTTATGGGTTGGGAGGAGAAAGGGAGGGAGTGTGGGTATGATCAGGACATATGGATCAGGTCCATTGCATAACAGCCATCCAGCCAACTGAGCTAAACCAGTCACCTCGTGAAGTGTCTGGCCACCACCTCTTCACTGACTGATATACCGCATTGAAGAAAAGATTCGATTAACTGTACCCAAGACAAGGGACTTCAGTTATGGAAGATGGATTGCTGAAGCGAGCAGTTTTCCTTGACGAGAAAAGCGGGGGGGGGGGGGGGGCGGGGGGCGGTGGATGTGGCGGCATGGTGACGCTGTGGTCAGCGCTGCTGCTTCACTGCGCCAGGAACCCGGGGTCAATTCTGGCCTCGGGTGTCTGTCTGTGTAGAGTCTGCACGTTGACCCTGTGTCTGCGTGGGTTCGTCCGGGAGCTCCGGTTTCCTCCCACAGTCCAAAGACGTGAGGGTCAGGTCCATTGGCATTGACAATGCTCAAATTGACCCTTGGCGTCACAAAGTTGCTGGGATGGGGCAGGAGAGGTGGGCACTCTTTCGGAGGGCCGGTGCGGACCCAATGGGCCGAATGGCCTCCTTCTGCACGGTAGGAATGGTCTGGTCCTGTGGTTCTGAGGGCGAAGAGGAGCTTTCAGAGGGATGCTCAAAATGAGGAAGGGGCTGAATGGAGGGAGGAGGCTCCGCCTCCCGCTATTATCAGAAGCCCCGCCCACTCGGCGAAGGGAAGAGGCCCCGCCGCCGCCGCCGCCAGGATCCGAAGCCCCGTCCACTTCGCGAGGAGCGGAAGCCCCGCCCCTCTCCGGGCTCTCGCGAGAGTTGGCCGGCGGCTCCCTCGCGCTTCCTTCCTCAGCGGGTCGGCCATTTTGCAGCAGCTCCCGCTCGCTCACTTGCTCCCTTCACTCACTCACTCTCTCTGCAGCGGGACATGGCCGAATACTCAGCAGTGGCGCCGCCCAACGCGTTAGGCGGCGGTGGTGGTGGCGGCGGCAGCGGTGGAGCGGGAGGAGGCGGAGCAGGCGGTGGAGGAGGAGGAGGCGGCGGTGGTGCCGGCGGCGGCGGCTTTAAGAACGACGCGTTCGCCGACGCCCTTCAGCGGGCCAGGCAGGTGGGTCAAACCGCCTGGAATAAAATGGAGGCGGCCCCGGGGGGGGGTCAGAGAGCGAGGGCGTGAGGCCCTGGCCGAGCCGCCGCCATTTAGCTCAACTCGGTTTCGGGGGAGGCGGCAGGAGCGGGAGTAGGCCACGTTTCCCGGGGCGGGGGGGATGAGGGGTTGATGGGCCCTGGTGGCGTGGAGAGGGATTGATGGGCCCGGGGGGTGGGGGGAGAGGGATTGATGGGCCCGGGGGGTGGGGGGAGAGGGATTGATGGCCCGGGGGGGGGGGGAGAGGGAGGGATTGATGGCCCGGGGGGGGGGGGGAGAGGGAGGGATTGATGGCCCGGGGGGTGGGGGGAGAGGGATTGATGGCCCGGGGGGGGGGGGGGGGGAGAGGGAGGGATTGATGGCCCGGGGGGGGGGGGGGAAGAGGGAGGGATTGATGGCCCGGGGGGAGAGGGATTGCTGGCCCGGGGGGGGGGGGGGAGAGGGATTGCTGGCCCGGGGGGGGGGGGGGGGGAGGGATTGATGGCCCGGGGGGGGGGGGGGAGAGAGGGATTGATGGCCCGGGGGGGGGGGGGGGGGAGAGGGATAGATGGCCCGGGGGGGGGGGGGGGAGAGGGATTGATGGCCCGGGGCGGGGGGGGAGAGAGGGATTGATGGCCGGGGGAAGGGAGAGAGTGAGAGGGATTGATGGCCCGGGGGGGGGGGGGAGGGATTGATGGCCGGGGGGGGGGGGGGTGGAGAGGGATTGATGGCCCGGGGGGGGGGGGGGAGAGGGATTGATGGCCCGGGGCGGGGGGGGAGAGAGGGATTGATGGCCGGGGGAAGGGAGAGAGTGAGAGGGATTGATGGCCCGGGGGGGGGGGAGGGATTGATGGCCGGGGGGTGGGGGTGGAGAGGGATTGATGGCCCGGGGGGGGGGGGGGAGAGGGGATTGATGGCCCGGGGCGGGGGGGGAGAGAGGGATTGATGGCCCGGGGGGGGGGGGGGGAGAGGGATTGATGACCCGGGGGGGGGGGGGGAGAGGGATTGATGGCCCGGGGCGGGGGGGGGAGAGAGGGATTGATGGCCGGGGGAAGGGAGAGAGTGAGAGGGATTGATGGCCCGGGGGGGGGGGGGGAGGGATTGATGGCCGGGGGGGGGGGTGGAGAGGGATTGATGGCCCGGGGGGGGGGGGGGGGGGGGAGAGGGATTGATGGCCCGGGGCGGGGGGGGAGAGAGGGATTGATGGCCGGGGGAAGGGAGAGAGTGAGAGGGATTGATGGCCCGGGGGGGGGGGGGGGAGGGATTGATGGCCGGGGGGGGCGGGGAGAGGGATTGATGGCCCGGGGGGGGGGGGGGAAGAGAGGGATTGATGGCCCGGGGGGGGGGGGGAGAGGGATTGATGGCCCGTGGGGGGGGGGAGAGAGGGATTGATGGACCGGGGGGGGGGGGGAGAGAGGGATTGATGGCCCGGGGGGGGGGGGGGGGGGTAGGGATTGATGGCCCGGGGGGGGGGAGGGATTGATGGCCCGGGGGGGGGGGGAGAAGAGAGGGATTGATGGCCGGGGGGGGGGGGAGAGGGATTGATGGTCCGGGGGGGGGGGGTGAAGAGGGATTGATGGTCCGGGGGGGGGGGGTGACGAGGGATTGATGGTCCGGGGGGGAGGGGGGGATTGATGGCCGGGGGGGGGGGGGAGAGAAGGGGATTGATGGCCGGGGGGGGGGGGGGAGGAGAAGAAGGGGACTGATGGCCCCGGGGGGGAGGGGGGGATTGATGGCCCCGAGGGGGGAGAGGGGGATTGATGGCCCCGGGGGGGGGGGGGGGGGGGGGGGATTGATGGCCACAGGGGACGGGACTGATGGGCCCCGGGGGGGGGGGGGGGGGGGGGAAGAGAGTCTGATGGCCCCGGGGGGGGGGGGGGAGAGAGACTGATGGCCCCCGGGGGGGGGGATTGATGGCCCGCGGAGTGAGGGGGGGGGGGGGGGGGGGGGGGGGTTGATGGCCCTCGTGTTGGGGGAAGGGCCTGGTTCGCAGCGCCTCTACAATAGAGAGCCAGCTGGGCCTACCGCTCGGCGCCAGGCCGCGGTTTCCCATTCATTCCGCAGCCCGCCGGGGTGGCACTCGGCACCGGGCGACCCGCAACAGCAGCAGTTTCTTTGTTAACTCAAGGTTGGGGCATTCCTCCCCGCCCCACACATTTTCTGTGCTGCTGTTTCTCATCTGGTTGGCCGGTTTAATGTGGCGTTCGTTTGCAGGAGGAACGCACATGTCTCCCCCCCCCCCCCCCCTTCTTTGTTAAACTTCCCCGCCTGCCTTTCTCTCGCTTCAACACCAGGCAACCTGGCGGGCGGATGGTGAGAGAGATTTAGCACAACACTCCAGTTGTGAAAGTGGGCGGCACGGGTGGTTAGCCCTGTTGCTGCAGCACCAGGCACCGAGTCTGCACATTCACACCGTGCGTTTCCTCCCACGAGTCCCGAAATACGTGTTGTTAGGTGAATTGAACATTCGGAATTCTCCCTCAGTGTACCTGAACAGGCGCCGGAATGTGGCGACTAGGGTCGCAGTAACTTCATTGCAGTGTAAATGTAAGCCTACTTGTGGCACTGATAATGAATATTATATCATAAAAAGTGACTTTGTGACAGGCGCCACAGCGGACCCAGGGTTGCAGAGTGTGGTCCCTGCAGCTGCCCACTAATTTTGGCAGTCACGCATTTTCGACAAAAACATTTCCGTGGCATGTTGATTGCAAAGACACACAAATCATCAGTGTATTGGATGTTTGCAATGCTTAAAATGCTGGAAAGAATGAATGCAGACAAGGTCTATTTTCTAGTTAGGACATTTAAGTATATGGATATCTGGAATTCACTTTCCCCAAAAGTGGACATTTGCTTTGTCGGTTGAACACAGGGCTGTTGACGATTCGACAGGCTGAATGGCCACCCCTGCACTGTAGGGATTCTGTGATCAGATTTTTTTATTAAGGTGGGTAAATGGATATGAAGTACAGATCTGCCATCAAATGCTTACAAACCGACACAATTGGGAGTAGGAATAAGCCTATGGTGTGCCGAGGTTACTCTGGTCTTTGATAAGATACTGGTTGATCAGATTGTGGCTTCAGCTCCACTTTACTATCTACCCCCTATAATCTTTGAACCTAGTGTCAATCAAAATTCTTATCTTAACTTGGCCATGAAAATAATCAGTCACTCTGCCTCCACTGATTTCGGGTAGCAAATTCCACAGACAGACCAACCTCTGAGAGACTACTCATTTTTATGGCCCCTAGTTCCCGTGTCTCTTAAGAGAACACCCTCCCAAGATCCACTCTGTCAAGTCCATTCAGGAACTCCTATATTTCAATAGGATCGCTGCTTGTTCTTCTAAATTCTCGTAAATAAAGGCTCATCCTTTCCTCATAAGATAGGCCTTCATCCCAGGAATCAGCCAAGTATAGAAACAAGGAAAATAGGTGCAGGAGTAGACCATTCGGCCATTCAATATGATCATAGCTGATCATGTAAATTCAGTATCCCACTCCCGCTTTCTCTCCATATCCCTTGATCCCTCCTAGCCGCAAAGGCCACATCCAGTTTCCTCTTGAATATATCCAACAAACTGGCCCCAACAGCTTCCTGTAGCAGAAAATTCCACAAGTTCGCAAGTCTCTGGGAGAAGAAGTTCTTCCTCACCTCAGTCCTGAGTGGCTTAGCCCTTATTCTCAAGCTGTGCCCCCGGGTTCTGGACGTCCCCAACATCGGGAACTTTCCTCTCTCATCTAGCCTGTCCAACCCCATCAGGATTTATGTTTCTATGAGATCCCCTCATTCTAAACTTCACTGAGTACAAGCCCAGTCGATCCAGACTTTTTTCCTATGTCAGTCCTGCCACCCCAGATAAAAGCAAATTACTGCGGATGCTGGAATCTGAAACGAAAGAGAAAATGCTGGAAAATCTCAGCAGGTCTGGCAGCATCTCTATGGAGAGAAAAGAGCTAACGTTTCGAGTCCGCTGCCTCTTTGTCAAAGTGTCCAGATACACAACATCCACTGGTTCACTCTTGTCCACTCTACTAGTCACATCCTCACAAAACTCAAGCTTTTCCCTTCAAATGTTCCCCCCCTCTCAAATTTCCCTTCCAAGTATTCCCACCCAAATTTCATCCCCCCTCAAATATTCTCTCCTCTCCACCCCCCCCCCCTTCAAAGACGCCCCTTCTGACTCTGCCCTCTCCCTCTCAATCCCCTGCTAGTCTGCCCGCTCCCCCTCAATTCAATCCTCTCCTAACTACTTGCACTCCCCCAGTCCCTTCCTGTCTGCTCGCACTCCCTCAATCCCCTCCTGACTATTCCCACTCCCGGTTAGTCCCCTCCTGTCTCTGCCCGTTCCCCCTCAATTCAATCCTCTCCTGACTGCTCCCACTCCCCCTAAATTCCCCGATTGCTCCCACTCTACCTCAATCCCCTCCTGTCTGTCCCCTCTCAATCCCCTGCTGACTGCTCTGACTCAATCTTTTCCTGACTCGGCAGCACGGTGGCGCAGAGGTCCCAGGTTTAATCCTGGTTCTGGGTCACTGTCCGTGGGGAGTTTGCACAGTCTAACATTGTATAGGTTTCGCCCCAAAGATGTGCAGGTTAGGTGGATTGGCCACATTAAATTGCCCCTTAATTGGAAAAAATGAATTGAGCACTCAATATTTTTAAAAAAATCTTCCTGACCCTGCCCACTCCCCCTCCTGACTGCCCCCCCCCCCCCCCACTCTCCCATTTCTAGAGATACCCCCAAATCAGACCACACCCCTTTGAGTGGAAACGGCAGCAGTCTATTCTGGGTGCGTGATGATGAATGGCAAAGACATGGCAACTTTTATGACTTTTTCTCTCCGTTTAGAGCTAGTGTCTGAAGATTCCTTGCTGGGAAAGAAATCTCTCTTTCCATCGTCCAATCTCTATTCTGCTGTTATCCTTTATTGAGTACAGAGAGCAAAACTGCCAGTACTCAGGATGCTGTCTCACCAACCCCCCTATTCCACTGTAGCAAAACCTTTCCACTTGTATAATCCATTCCCTGGTTTAGGGCTAAATCGCTGGCTTTGAAAGCAGGCCAGCAGCACGGTTCAATTCCCCGTACCAGCCTCCCGGAATGTGGCGACTAGGGGCTTTTCACAGTAACTTAATTTGAAGCCTACTTGTGACAAGCGATTTTCATTTCAACCATGAATCTTGGAACTGGATTTTTTAGTCTCATATCTTTTTATCCTGTAACCTATTCTACATCTTGATAATGGTAATTTATTTTTTCTTTTCCTTTCCTGCTCAACAACTGCAAATAATCTGTTTCTATCCATTTATTTCCTGGTATAATAAATACAGATGTTCAAAACTCACCTCAATTTTTTCCCAATGAAAAATGACCGACACAAGAGACTGAAGTGAAACACGGTAGCAGCCGCAGCAACCTTGCAGCTCTTTCAAAATTGGGAAAAGTCCTGAATTGACACGTACATACTGATAGCCATTATTGTTTCCACCTTCACCTGCTGCAAGTGATAGGAGCTCATATACTACTTTGGCATGTATGTGGAATATAAAAGTAAGCACGTTTTGCAGGAACTGTACATGACCTTAGTGGGTACAAATCTGGAATACTGGTATAGTTTTGGTCTCCTAACTTGAAAAAGGATATAATTACGTGAGAAGCAGTTCACATGACTCATTCCTGGGATGGGGCATGGGTTATCTTATGAGGAAAAGCTGGCAGGTTGAGCCTGTACCAAAAGTTTAGAAGAATGAGAGGTGATCTTATTTAAACATACAAGATCTTGACGGGCTGAGAGGATGTTTCCTTTTGCAGAATCACGATAGTGCACAAGGAGGCTATTCGGCCCATCGGGTCTGCACCGGCCCTTGGAAAGAGCGTCCTACTTAAGCTCACACCTCCACCCTATCCCTGTAACCCCACCTAAGATGAGAGGGGGCAAGTTTAAGGCAGATGTGTGTTTTTCACAGTGGTGGGTGTCTGGAACGTGCTGCCAGAGGATGTGGAAGCAGGCACATGAGCAACATTTAAGATGCATCTGGATGGGTACATGAATACAGAGGTAGTAGAGGGATACAGACCGAGTAAGGGCAGATGGGTTTTTTATAGTTAGGGTATCATGCTCAGCACAAGTCTGGAGGACTGAAGGGCCTGTTCATGTGCTGTATTTTTCTTTGTTCTTTAACTGTTTGGACACGAAGGAGCAATTTAGCATGGGCAATCCACCTAACCTGCACATCTTTGGATATGAACCTGCACAGCTTTTCTCTTGTGGGGAATCAAGAAATCGGGAACTCTGTTTAGAAATTTTGGATCTGCCATTTAAGACTGAAATGAGAAATGGTTTCTCTGAAGGAATTGTCATCCCCGGAAAGCAGTAGAGGCCGGCCATTGAATATTTAAAGCTGATTTGGATAGATTTTTGATAGATAACAGCCCCACAAGCTTTTGCTCTGCACTGGTCCTGAATTTTCATCCTTCTGTTCCTTTCCTATCTCCTTCATGTCCTCTCTGAACTTAACTGTTTGAGACCAACTTTCTACTCGCTCAACCTGTCCCCAGTGAACTGACGACCACCAGTTTTCTTTCTTGGCTCCCATGGTTTCTGATACTGTAATGGTGTTTGTTCCCTCTTGGTATGGGCCAGAGTGTATCATGGCCCACTCTACAGGTGTGGTACAGCAGACATTGAAAAGTATTTTTTAAAGCAAAACAATGTTTATTCTATGAACTCAAGTTAACCTTTTTAAAACATACAGTGAACATCTTAGCAACCATTAATTCAAATACAACCCCAAAGAATACAACACTAAGAAATCCTTTAAGCTTTCCTTTTAACATCCATAAGACTTAAAACACCTTTTACCAGACACACATTAGATTTACATTCACTACTGAGAACATTTATAATTCTGAATTCACCAAATGATTAAGAGATAGTCTTTTGATAGCAGAGAGAACAGCAGTACACCTGCCTGGTCTGGCTTCAGCTCCAACACTGAAAACAAAACTAAAACACACCCTGCAGCAAACAGACTAAAACAAAAATAAAAAGCAGACACAGTCCAGCTCCACCCACACTGACATCACTGCAGTAATATGAGCAGCCAAACATTTCTTAAAGCGACATTCTCATGACACCTCCTCCCAAGAAGAAAAAAAACCCATCAGCTTCAAGATGGTTTCACCTTTTCACTATCCTTTAAGAAATGCACACAGTAAATATACTTTTTTGTTGTAAAAAAAACACAAACAGGTATAATATAGTCCATTTTTGTTTTTCCTCCAACTGAAATTTGTCTCGATTAACAAGAACATCTCTGCACGATCCGTCCATTTCTCGATGCCTCGTCATTTCTCTTTAAAGTCAGATACTTTAGTTCAATCTGATCGCATCAGATGTTTTAAATGTTGTTTCCATGTCTGGCTGAAAATTACCAGATCGTCGATGTATATACCGCATAATTGGGTAATCCTGAAACGGCTGTTGGTTAACCGTTGAAATGTGGCTGGTGCGTTTTTCATGCCAAATGGCATAACTTTGAATTGGTACATACCATCTCGAGTCACAAAAGCTGAAATCTCCTTCGCCCTTTCGGATAAAGGTACCTGCCAGTAACTTTTAAGTAAATCCAGTTTGGAAATAAAAACTAATTGTCCCACTTTCTCAATGCAATCCTCCAAACGTGGGATAGGCTGAGAGTTCATTCTTGTAACTGCATTAACCTTTCTATAGTCCACACACAACCGTTGGGTACTGTCTGGTTTAGGTACCATCACTATGGGTGAGCTCCATTGGCTGCAACCCACTTCAATTATGCCATTTTTAAGCATACTCTCAATCTCTTTGTAACCTGTACCAATTTTAAAGGGGTAAGTCTGTATGGATGTTGTTTGATTGTAACAGCATTTCCCACATCTACATCATTTTAGTACTTCCCAATTTATCTCCACAAACTTGCACATATGATATCAATAACTGTTTCAGGTCAGTTCATTTTTCCTCTGGAAGGTAACTGAACAATTTATCCCAATGTTTAAAAACATCCTCAATTTCCAATTTAATTTGCGGTATGTCAAATTTACAGTCATCTGGATTTGGTTCGTCACTTGAGTTAGAATCATTAAAACCTCCTCATTTTGCTCTCCTTCCCTTTCAAAGTACCTTTTAAGCATATTCACATGACACACTCGGTGCGTTTTCCTTCTATCCGGCGTTTTTACCACATAATTCACCTCACTTAATTTCCTTTCAATCTGATACGGTCCATATAACCTAGCGTTCAAAGGCTCACCTACCACTGGTAACAACACAAACTTTATCTCCACTGGCAAAACTACGAACTTTGGATTTCTTGTCCGCTACCTGTTTCATCACATTTTGTGCAACTTTCAAATGTTGTCTAGCCAATTCATCGTTCCCTAAAATTTGACACGTAATCCAATAATGTAATCCCCGATTTCTCACTCACCAATTTTTCCTTAATCAATTAAACTGGTCCTCTTACCGTATGACCAAAAATTAGTTCAAAAGGACGAAAGTTGGTTGACTCATTAGGTGCATCCCTAATTGCAAGCAGTACGACTGGAACTCCTTTATCCCAATCCTCTGGATAATCGTGACAATAAGCCCTCAACATTGTCTTTAATGTCTGATGCCACCTTTCTAACGCTCCCTGAGATTATGGATGGTACGCAGTTGATTTAAATTGTTTTATTCCTAAGCTAGCCATAACTTATTTGAATAACCGTGAGGTAAAATTTGATCCTTGATCTGATTGTATTTCTGTGGGTAGTCCATATCTAGTAAAGAATTTAAGTCACTCCTCCACAATCTTTTTAGCTGTAATATTACGTACTGGAATGGCCTCTGGAAACCTAGTAGACGCGTCCATTATCGTCGAAAGATATTGATTCCCACTTTTCGTTTTAAGAAGAGGTCCTATGCAATCAATTAGGATCCTTGTAAAAGGTTCCTCAAGTGCTGGAATGGGTATTAAGGGCGCTAGTTTTATCACTGCTTGAGGTTTCCCTATCACTTGACGTGTGATATGATTGACAAAATTTAACTACATCTTTTGTGTAGTCCCAGCCAATAAAAATGTTTTTGTATTTTAGCTTGAGTTTTCCTTATTCCCAAATGACTGGTACCTCATGTGCAACTCGCAACACCTTTCTGTACCCTACCGGCAATCCTACTTGATGAACTTCTGCCCACTTTTCATCCGCCTGCAAATGTAAAGGTCTCCATTTTCTCATCAAGACATTACTTTTACAGTAATAACACTCTGGTATACACTCAGATTCCTCTTCCGTGTATGCTTTCTGACACATCCGTTTTATTTCTACATCTTTCTGTTGTAACTCCGCCAATTTTCCTGAACTAAAAATATCCGCCTTATCCTCCACCTGTTCTTTTTCAACCATCTGATGAAAAATCGTTTCTGATAATTGCACTTCACCTTTATCTTCACTCTTTGATTTCTCCTCTTGTCTTACCCTGTGACTTTGCGACCTTGTTACTACACAATCCGCAAAAATCCCAGGATCTTCGTCCTTCAACACTTCAGTTGTCTGATTTTCCACTGGGTTATTAACCACAGTAGGCATCACTCCCACCTGCGATCCAGCTATATCATTACCCAAGATAAACTGCATTTCTGGACAAGATAGTTTCTCTATTCCTCCTACTACCACTTCACCACTCTTCACTGGACTTTCCAACCGTATATAATGGAACACTACTCCTCTCACCCTGAATTCCACATATTACCACCTTTTCTGGCAACATTCTTCCCAAACGCCATAACTCCTCATCTCTTACCGTTAAAGATTTACTACCTCCCGTATCTCTTAAAATTGTGACTTCTTTACCTGCTCCTGATACACATGAGTAAACTTTACCCACACAAGTAAATTCTTTAAAGACATCTGGCACCTTCTTATCAATCACCTCTTGATCAGGCGGTACAATCTTTTGCACCTCCTTCACTTCATTTGGACTTTCCTTTACCACTTTAACAAATCCCACTGTCTTATCCTGTTTTACCACATCAGCCTTCCCAGTGCTTTTCTTCAACCACCAATACTGACTTTACATGGCCTAGTTTACTACAGTGAAAACATTTGAAACTTTTCATTTCTTTTCCACCCTCCTGGATTTCCTTTTGAATCTGAGGTACACTCTCATTATCTCCCATCAGATCACCTTTACCACTTGAGTATTTCTTATGTCCCCAAGTACTATCCCTCACAGGCTGAAACTGAAGTCGGAAACCAAGCTTTGATTTATGAACTAATTCATAATCATCTGCTGCTGATCTCACGGTTTTAACCTTCTGCTCTTCCACATGAGTTCTCACTCACTACATCAGGAATTGAATTTTTAAACTCCTCCAAAAGCATAATTTCTCTGAGTGCTTCATACGTTTAGTCGATTTTCAAAGCCCTTATCCACGTATCAAAATTATTCTGAGCTTTTCAAACTTATGTTTGACCAAATTCTTTCCTTAAATTTCTAAACCTTTGTCTGTAGGCTTCAGGCACTAGTTCATATGCACCTAAGATGGATTTTTTCACCTCTTCATACATCCCAGATACCTCCTGCGGTAGTGATGCAAACACTTCACTAGCCCTACCTACCAGCTTTGTTTGAATCAGTAATACCCACATGTCCTGTGGCCATTTGATTTGTTCAGCTACCTTCTCAAATGAAATGAAAAATACTTCCACCACCTTCTCGTGAAACCTTGGCAATGCTTGGACATATTTGCTTTATGGTGCCGAGGTCCCAGTTTCGATCCTGGCTCTGGGTCACTGTCAGTGTGGAGTTTGCACATTCTCCCCGTGTTTGCGTGCGTTTCGCCCCCACAACACAAAGATGTGCAGGATAGGTGGATTGGCCACGCTAAATTGCCCCTTAATTGGAAAAAATGAATTGTGTACTCTAAAGAAATTTTTTTAAATAAAAAATATGTCCCCTCGTGACAGCCATTTCCACCCTGGGGAAAAGTCTCTGGCTATCCCTCTATCCATGCCTCTCATCACCTTGTACACCTCTGTCAAGTCCACCTCTCTGCCTTCTTCACTCCAGTGAGAAAAGCCCGAGCTCCCTAAAACTTTCTTCCTAAGTCTTGTCCTCCAGTCCAGTCAGCATCCTGGTAAATCTCCTCTGTACCCTCTCCAAAGCATCCACATCCTTCCTATAATGAGGCAACCAGAACTGGACACAATATTCCAAGTGTGGCCGAACTAGAGTTTTATAAAGCTGCAGCAAAACTTCGCGGCTCTTTCTTTTTCTCTAAATGCACATTCAAGCTGCTTTAATTTTTCATGTTCAAGTTGTTTGATCTGTAACTGGATCTTTGCCATTTCTAATGAGTCAGACTGTATCTCAGGCAGCTTTAAATGCTTAGCCACCGCCATAATTACCTCGTCTTTTGGCATTTTGTCAGGTAATGTTAACTGCAATGTTTTTGCCAAATCGAACAGTCTGCTTTTAGTCTCTGTCCGTAAGGAACTGCGTGTGACCGTCTCCATCCCCAAAAACTGCAGAGCCTCTGTAAGAGCCATTGTCCACAACACACTCCCCACTTAAACTAGAATACCACACCTGATAAGCAACCCCCTTACTGTCTTTAAGTTGACTAAGCAAATCGTATAGATAGACTTTTATCCCTGTCGAGCCCCCAATTTGTTATGGGCCAGGGTTTAGAGAACCCCAAAGTGTATCATGGGGTTCACCTAACCCACAACTTTAAATAGATTGTGGTATGGGGAGCACACGGCCCACTCTCCAGGTGTGGTACAGCAGAAATGGAAAAGTATTTTTTAAAGCAAAACAATGTTCTGTTAACTCAAGTTAACCTTTTTAAAACATAGTGAACATCTTAGCAACCATTAATTCAAATACAACCCCGAAAGAATACAACACTAAGTAATCCTTTAAGTTTTCCTTTTAACATCCATAAGACTTAAAACACCTTTTACCAGAAGCACATTAGGTTTACATTCACCAATGAGAACATTTATAATTCTGAATTCACCAAATGATCAAGAGATAGTCTTTTGATGGCAGAGAGAACAGCAGTACACCTGCTTGGTCTGGCTTCAGCTCCAACCCTGAAAATGAAACTAAAACACACCCTGCAGCAAACAGCCTAAAACGAAAGTAAAAATCT
Source organism: Scyliorhinus torazame (assembly GCF_047496885.1). NCBI lineage: Eukaryota > Metazoa > Chordata > Chondrichthyes > Carcharhiniformes > Scyliorhinidae > Scyliorhinus > Scyliorhinus torazame. The sequence continues at coordinate 20,845,770 of NC_092713.1, forward strand.
GACAGTGCAGCTCCACCCACACTGACAGCACTGCAGTAATATGAGCAGCCAAACATTTCTTAAAGTGACATTCTCATGACACTTTTATACTGTCCCTCTCTCCTTCACACTTGCAGTCATGAACTCTCTCTTCGAAATAAACACTTCTTGACCCACTCCTTTCTTGCTGTCAGCACATTAACAAGTGCAAACTTGCCACATTCTCTGATTTACAGCAGCACTGCATTGAGTTATATTTTTGACTTCTAAAGCATCATTATAAGAATTTTTGCGATGAAAATCTTGAAAGATTGATAAGAATATTGAAACAACTTGCTAATCGAGCACAAACCTATGATTCGTGCTTTTTTCAGAGTGGCTTTAGCACACTTCTAACTGTTCCAGTTGGCTAGAGTGTTACTACCACACCTGAGATTAGATGTTATGGTAGCGATGGCACCACCAATGCAGTGAAAAATGGAAATGGTAAGCAGAGTTTATCCACAAAAATGTTAACAGGTATTCGGCACCTTAAGTAGAATTCCTACAGTGCAAAAGGAGGCCATTTGGCCCATCGAGTCTGCACCAACCCGCCAAACGAACACCCTACCCAGACCCTATCCCTGTAACCCCACCTAACCTGCACATCTTTGGACACTTAAGGGGCAATTTAGCAAGGCCAATCCACCTGACCTGCACATCTTTGGACTGTGGGAGGAAACCGGAGCACCCGGAGGAAACCCACACAGACACGGGGAGAACGTGCAAAAAGTAAGCTTTTGATTTGAGAGTTTTCGTTCTCTGTTCATGTAAGTGAAGTGGCGGAGGTGGAAAGAACGGAAAACGTCTGGAAGCACTTTAGTTGGTGCACAATTTCCTGGTGGCAGCATTATCCTTTGTGGGGAAGTCCAGAACTATAGGACACAATTTAAAAATTAGCGATCTCCTGTTTACAACTGAGCTTTGGAGAATTTTGTTTCTCTTTGAGGGTCCTGATCTGTGAAATGTTCTTTCCCGGTGAGCAGTGGAGGCTGGGTTATTGGGGTGAGTTGGATAGATTTAATATGAACAAGGAAGGGTTCTGCAGGGCAAAGAGGGAAGTGGAGTTGAGACCAGTCAGATGAGTCATGAGCGCATTGAAGCCTCAAGGAAATTGAACGACAAATTAATCTAGTTATTTGGCCCTTTTCCACCACAAGTGTTTCAGCAACCACTACTGAAAGCAGTCAAAGTAAGAATGCCATAGCAACGAAAATATAGGACTGCAGATGCTGGAATTCTGAAATTAAAACAGAAATTGTTGGAAACGCTTAGCAGGTCAGGCAGAATCTGGACAGAATTTCAAGTCAACAGCCTTTCATCAGTTCTGATCATTCACCTGAAACATTGACTGTTTCTCTGTCCAAGGATGCAGCCAGACCTACTGATTATTTGCAGCCTTTTCCGTTTTTGAATGTTGGAATTTCCCCCCAGACAGGCGATTGATTCAGAGCAGCTTTTCTGCCTCTTCCTCTCTCTCTCTCTCTCTCTCCCCCCCCCCCCCCCCCCCCCCCCCCCCCCCCCCTTTGCTGGCTTTCTATATGCTATGGCAGGCGTTTTCATTTGATAAACAAGGGCAGGCTAATATTTAGAGTTTGATCCATTTGTTTAGAACATTTTAATTCATAAAAACAATGGTTGAGTTTAAAATGTTACCTTGGAAATAAATTGTAACGTCATTTGGATTGAGTTACGGAGGGTGGATTTAGGTTGATAGGTCATCCACTAAACCGTCTTAAAATGTCCAAGTTTGAGCTGTCATGTTCAGTTCAAGCCAGCAGTTGGCGTGAAAGACCATTTGCTGGCATTGGATGATATTCAGAAATAGAAGTGTAGCCCATATATCTATAACTGCTCAATTTAGCTGCACGCCACAGAAATTGTGTTTTTAGAAGCCGTTGAGACGTGGTTGTATGTCCTGTAGGAGATGAGATGTTCGTATTGCATCAGTTTATTGAAATTCCAGTCGTAGTGATGGTTCTGCTTTCTCCCGGACATCATCATGCCTGATATATTATCGTGCGTGCTAATATCAGAGTATGCCCTATTCTGAACATCTTAGCTGATGCATCAGTGTTATTGAGCAGATAGTAAGTGATTGTCCTGAAGAGGGGTTTATCTTCAAAATTGTCAAAGGAAATCTAGTTTGTTGATGGATCAATTTAATATTTGCAGCAGATCGTCATTAGAGCATTGGCTTGTAGTTCATAAGATTTCTTTGGTCTACATCTAGATTTTCAATTTTGAGACTTGAAGGGGGATCTTTTAGTCCCAGTACAGTTCCCAGTACCCGTGGGTATTTCTAACTATAATTTGAAATATTACGTGGAAAAGTCACAGTGGTCGCTAGCATTGGAAGTGGAGATGGTGCAATGAGATGTCCATTTTTAATTTTATGCGCGCACACAAAACAAAATTTTGTGAAAAAGAAAAGCAACAAAACAGAGGGATTAATGCTTTCCTGTCCATTGTTTATTTATTTTCTTTCCCCTTATTTCCTGCTACCAGAGATTTTGTTTGTTCATTCACTGGATGTGAGCACCATTGGCAAGGCCAACATTAATTCCTCATCCCTCAGCCAGTATCATAGTAATGGAGCAAAAGCTTCCTGTACCTGCCTACCCCATCTGGACTTCCACACTAGGGATTCACCATCTCGGCATGGCTTCTGGCACCCATCAACCGTGTTGTGAATTGTGTATCCTTGTGGCATCTCAGAAAAACACTTAGTGATTGTGTTCTTACAACAGATCGCAGCAAAAATTGGAGGGGATGCAGGAACACCAATAAATACGTCTGACTACGGATACGGTGGACAAAAAAGGCCCCTGGAAGATGGAGGTGAGTCCTTGGAAATTATCTTGTTCTCTTAAAATTCATAAGTATGTTTGATCTGATATTGTTGATTTACCATGTAAGCTGTTTTTAATTTGTGCTTGATATGTTCATACGAATAATGGAATGACATCAAATAGCTAGCCCCTTTAAGACACTTTGATTGCAATAAAAGATGCATAATTGATGCTAATTAAAAGTATCAGCATTCACAACCATCTTATAACGGAATGAGGACTTATCTACTTTCGTGAACTTTACCTCTGCAAGAAGTGAAGTGTTAATGTGCAGAATTTATTTTGCATTCATGTAGACGCCTACTGTTTCATAAAAATTGAGCAAATAAGATGACCTCTTCAGTGACGTTCGCATAAATCGCCTGACCCCCCCACAGGTCAACATTTAAGAGTTTTTTTCCTAGCTGTGTGGAAAATGCATCTTCCACATTGATGCCAGTTGCTCTGTTGCTTTGCATTAATTTTCTAATTTAAAACATTCTGAAATCTTGCACAATGATGGACATTCTCCATTTTGCCATAATTAGTTAGGTTGCACCATTCATTCTGCTGTGAGTCTTCACTGCAATCTCCTTCTTTGTTATGCCATATTAGCCCTTATTCTTGACTCTAAAGATTGTTTTAGGTCCAACGATTCGGATAAAATAAGAACTCTTTGAGTTCTTCCATGTCACAATAGCTCTTCATTCTTTGCTGTGGAGCTTTTAAGGGTCGCTTTCAGGATCAGTGCGCAATCTTCCTGCCTCTTTTACTCAGCAGCAATACAATCTTGACCAAAGGAAAAGCCGTGGCGATATTTGAGTCGATTGTTGTAACTTTTTGTTCCATGAGTGGATATGACTGGGCAAGTCTGATGGTGAAGGTGAGCAAGTGCCAGGACGGGCAATTTAGGATGGGCTGTTTTTGAAGGTGGGAAACAATTTGCTTTGATGGGAATAGGAATAATTATACTTGATGGTGTTCTGATACTGGTAGGTAATAAGCATTAAAAAATATAGTCACCAAAACACAGATTTTGGCCAAATATGGTGCTTCATTTTTAATGATTGGTATTGATGCAAGGCGGTCTAATGGAGTCACACCATTTAATGTTACAATCCTGTGGTTCAATAATTCATTTTCTTCAATAAATCTTATTTAAGTGCAACATGGTGGCGCGGTGGGTTAGCCTTGCTGCCTCACGGTTCGATCCCGGCTCTGGGTCACTATCCGTGTGGAGTTTGCACATTCTCCCTGTGTTTGCGTGGGTTTCGCCCCCACAACCCAAAGATGTGCAGAGTAGGTGGATTGGCCATGCTAAATTGCCCCTTAATTGGAAAAAATGAATTGGGTACTCTGAATTTTTTTTTAAAGAAAAAAATCTGATTTAATCCACCCACACCTCTTAAAATATAGGAATCGGAATAAACTTTATTCTAGTTTGCACCATTTTTGTGCTGGAGAAATTTGGTAACAAACTCTCATTAGGACCATCCTTCCCCGTTACAGAAATCTCCATCAAACTACAGGGCGAGGGCAACATTAATTTTGAGCCTTTTGCCAGTTTTGATACTGAAGCTGCTCTTCTAACTTGATGGAGGGAGATGGAAAATTGCATGCAACAGCAAGAATGAGATGGTTGGTCCCTGGAGGGGGGGGGGGGGCACCATTTTATGTCTTGACGTGTGTGCATCCACTTTATGGTTATAATTGCAAATCGCAGATCAACAGGAGAAAGCTTTAACTGAATGTATTCACTTTTGTTGGTGTACCATTGCTTCTGACTGGTAAATTTTGAATTTTTAAGTGGGAATGAGGGCTTGCTTTCTCAAAAACAAAAGCATCCTACGTTTGAAGTTTACGGGCCCCCTGATGCCATCGTATTCTTTCTAAACCTGGTTTGAGACTAGTGAATTCCAAGCTGGAGCCTCAGAACTCGAGAAGATGGGTAGCGTTTGGATATAGTTTCCATCTCTTGTACCCTCGCATATTTAAAAAAACATTTTTAGAGTATGCAATTATTATTTTTTTCCAATTGAGCAATTTAGCGTGGCCAAACCACCTAACCTGCACATCTTTGGATTGTGGGGGTGAAACCCACACAGACACGGAAGAATGTGCAAACTCAGTGCCGTAGGCAACAGTGCTAAACACTGCGCCACAGTGCTACCCATGCCCTCAAGTATTTAAATTGTTTTTAGAACTGCCTGCGTTTTAAAGGGTTCTCATGATTCCTATTCGCCTGTAATGCAAAAATGCTTTTTCTGTTGCTTGGGACATGAAGCCATTTAAAATCGCCAACTCGTATTGCAAAGTTACTAATTTTCTCTTGATCTAATTTATTGGCTGATATATAGTTTTAAAGGTGAAAATTGATTGGCCTCTTGACAATGATTAATTTAATTTGATGCAGTGGAGCAGCCATTTGCATCAGTTGAAAAAATGCTTTGTTTTGCAGATCAACCAGATACCAAGAAAGTTGCACAGAATGATCGTAAGTAGTGCTTTTCCAGCTGAATTTAATCTTTTCTGTCTTTAATCATATTAGAATGGGATTCTTTACCACTCATTTTTTTTCATGATTACTCCTGTTGTGTAAAGCCTTACTTTGTCTTCCAGTTTGAACAAAATTCATCAAAAATTGTACCTTTTCAATTTTTTATTTATTTGCCATTTTGTTTGAGAGGAAAAAGTCATTTGCCTAATAGCGACCGTTTATGACTTTGAGGTGTCTGCTTTTCAGCTAATGAAGTACGTTTGAAGTGTCAAGTATTGTAGAAAATGCTGCAGCCAGTTTGTGCACAGCAATGTCCCACAGACAGCAATGTGCTCTTGTCTCCACTCAGTGAGAAGATCATGGAATTTCAATTTTCCACACCTGACCTGAGTTTCCGTTGCTCGTTAATTTGATCCTCAGTCATGTCGAACCACTCTTTATTGCCCTTTCCTGTTGAGCAGATGAACGATACTGAGATGCTGAAGGTTTAAAGAGCATAGATTTTGGCATTTAGTTGCCAACTTTGCAAGATGCCCTTTTGTAAATGCAGCATGCACTGCTGCTCTGTTGGAAATCTTGCCAGGTAAAGTGTGGCAGAGTGAGAAACTGGTAATGGAAGTGTGTCTATACTAGAGTTTAAGAATGAATAAATTAAATAATGTATTCAAGTGAAACTTTGTTACCTAGATAGTGGTGATGAAGTGGAACCTACCACATGGAGTAGTTACAGCGAATAGAATAGAAGCATTGAAGGGGAAGTTTGATAAGTATGTCAAGCAGAAAGGAACGATATGCAAACATGTGATTGATTATGTAAGGTGAATGGATGCTCATGTAGAACATAAACAGAGCCATAGACCTGTGCGGCCGAATAGCCTGATTCTGTTGTAAATTCAATGCAGGGTGCTCCTTGACATCTATAGAAATAGAACTTCTGTTACCTGACTGACCTTATTACTCTGCATTTTCTTGTGTTTAATTAGCTCCCTGTTTTTATAGATCGACAGATTGTTAATATCTTCCTTTATTTTTCCTTCAAGCATTTGGAGCACAACTAGCTGCAATGCATCAACAGAGGTAGGGAAGGCATTTATTATCTTTTTGTACAGTAAATCCTAAGTTACTGCTTTATATTTGTGGATGTATCACATCATTTTATGTATCTTGCACAATTGACTTGATATATTTTCTTAAAACCAGTGCTTCATAGCTAGTTCAGTTTAAAATATCTACAAAAAATAAATTTAATATAGAGAAGTATGAAGCGGTACATTTTGTTAGTAAGAATGAAGTGACGTGCAAATGGGAGGAGGAGTTGGGGAGAGATAGACTGGGGCCTGTGATGTGAGGCGATGCACAGGGTGAACTCAACCTCTTGTGTGCGGGTGAGTTTGCTCCAGTTCAAGGTAGTGCATAGGGTGCATATGACTCGGGTGAGGATGAGTGGGTTCTTTCAAGGGGTGGCCGACGAGTGCGGGCGAGGGCCGGCGAACCACGCGCACATGTTCTATGGTTGTGAGAAACTGGGGAGCGGTGTTTGGGACATTGCCCAAAATTGTAGGGATGGAAGTCAGGTGATCTTTGGGGTATCGAAAACTCTGGAGCTGATGGATCGGAAACTCGAGCTGATGGAGGGGAAGGGTGCCAATATTGTGGCCTTCGCTTCCCTAATTGCCTGGCGGAGAATCTTGTTGAATTGGAGACCAACCAAATTTGCTGTTCCTTTTACACACGTGTCATAAAATACATTTTTTTAAAAATGAAGTGACGCAATATAAAGGGCACAAGTTTTAAAGATGGATGCAAGCACAGAGAGCCGTGGGTTTCTGTGCATAAAATTGTTGACGGTGACGAGAGTGGTTCAAAGTAGTCAGACGATATCCCAGATTTAAGTAAAGGAACGGAGAGTACAAAAGCAAGGACGTTATGATGAATCTTCATTAGACACTGACAACCTCAACAGGGGGATTGTCTTCTGTTCTGGAGACCTAACCTCCAGAAGAACATGAAAACTTGAGAGAGGGTGCAGAAGGGTTTTACGGAAATGGTTCCAGGCATGAGGGACTTCATTTGAGTGGGTAGATTGGACAAGCTGCAGTTATTCTTGAGATGCTTGAGAGGAGATTTAATGGAGGTCCTGAAAACAGTGAAGGACCTATGAAGAGTAATGGACGCGCCAGGGACTTAGCAAGAATACAGGATGAGAACTGACTCGGAGTGGTGTGTTTTGGGATGTGATGGGGGTTGCTTTGCAGAAAGAAGAACTTAAGCACTGAGTGCAAGGGGGGCTTCAGTACTGAGGAGAAGTGCTGGGGAAAAGGGCATTAAGGCCACAGAACAGGATGTCTGTCAAATGACAGTGATACTGCCAACATGAAACATTGCCACTATTTTATCAGCGACATTAAAGCGAAACAATGTTGACGGAATCAGAGTTACACGGGGACTTAGTGTAGCTGATGGCCTCGTCTAAAAGTACTAGCTAGCTTAAGTGAAGTCTGTCAAAAGATATTTTGTTGCATAGTTAAAATAAATTGACTCCAGCAAATGATTTGAAAAGATGTACGTAAATAAATTGTTGCAGAACAGCATTGGACTTGTTTGGTTTAAATGGGGATGTCTTCGCATACCTTATCCAAATGGCAGTCTTTAACGCACGAGCCGTTTTGTAAAGCTATGTGGCTGAGCAAAACTGCTCAGATTGATCTCTGAATGTGCCCTCTTTTTGGTAAGCCGCTGGGTTGCTAACCTGATTGAATTTGATTTTCTGTAGCAGCACCACACTTCCCGTCATGCTAACTATTTAAATTGGGTGAGGCAAATTTGAGATGTTACTCATCTTTCCGCTTCATATTTGGTGCCGTTACAAATTGAAATATTGGAACGTCATTTTTACTAAAATTGTAATGGCTGGGAGCTCATTGGGGACTACAGTAAAGCAAGTTAGCGAGCAACTGAATGCTGCACAAACGGTATTGAGTAATTTCTGAACTTTTCTCTAAAATTTAGGTCAATAGCCACAGAGGAGTACAAAGTACCCGATGGCATGGTTGGATTTAGTAAGTAAATATATACATTATTTCTTTTTAGATTTATCCTCTCATTTATACTGATGACACGTGGCTCGATGTCTTTTAAAAAAATAAATGTAGAGTACCCCATTCTTTGTTTTCCAATTAAGGGACAATTTAACGTGGCCAATCTACCTACCCTGCACATTTTTGGGTTATGGGGGTGAGACCCACGCAGACACTGGGAGAATGTGTAAACTCCACAAGAACAGTGGCCCTGGGCCGGGATTGAACCCGGGTCCTCGGCGCCGTGAAGCAGCAGTGCTCACCACCGTGCCACCCTTGGCTCGATCTCTACCATTCTCTTGACCCCCTCCACTGCTTTGCTGTCAGCCTGCTTATCCAACATCCAACCGTTGAACCTCTATTCTCTTTGGGAAAGATTGAAGCTATCTTTGAATGCCCTTGTCACAAACATTCAATTTTTTATACTGCCTACTTCTCCAGCCACAATCTTCAACTGAGTCAGATGGTTGGCATCCTTGGCTGAGCTTCTGATTGCACATTCTCCTTCGTAGCTCTCAACTCCCACTGTTGTAATAACACCTGACTTTTCCCATCTGCTGTTGAAGCTTCTGTATTTTACTTTTGTCATCGACAGACTTAACTATTCTAGTTCTTTTCTGGCCAGCCTTTCATTCTTTCTAATTTACCTGGGCTCCTGCCCCCAATCTTCCCTCCCTGTGCCTCATTTAAAATTATTTTTCTTATATAAATTTAGAGCGCCCAATTATTTTTTTTCCAATTAAGGGGCAATTTAGTGTGGCCAGTCCACCTACCCTGCACATCTTTGGGTTGCAGATGTTGACAAGGGGAGAATATGCAAACTCCATACTGACAGTGACCCGGAGTCGGGATCGAACCCAGGTCCTCGGCGGCGTGTGGCAGCAGCGCTAACCACTGCGCCATCATGCTGCCCATCATTTGAAATTCTAGTCAGTGGTCTTAAGTTGATGCCCCACTGAAACTCAAACCCTTCTCTCCATTACCATCCCTTTTCTCATAGCTGTCCGCTCTTCACATCCGTCACCCCTAAGAGCGTCCTTAAGGACCACCTCTGTGAACCTTCTGTCACCTCCCCTAATATATCCACCGTTTCCACAATAGTCCCATAAAAGCATTTTGGGGTGTTTTCCACTTGGAATAAATAGAAATTGATATCAATTTTTAAGTTATTAAATATTGCATTGTTTGAAAAAGCTAGTTTTTGTTGGCATGCATGAATGACCTGCCACATCACACAACCTGTGTCGTGGAGACATTTCTCCAAGCCTCCCCACGTTCTTGGTTCTTGAAGACATTGCTATGCTGGAGTGCCGTTAGGCACCAGTTGCTAGTCCATTACCTTATGATTTCAGAGAAGGAGTAGGCCATTTGGATTATCAACCCTGCTCTGCTATTCAATAAGGTCATGTTGATCTGATTGTGGCTTCCACTTACCCCAAATAACCATTGACTCCTTTGTTAGTCAAGAATCTGACTATATCCATGTTAAATATATATATATATATATATATATATTTTTTTTTTTCTTTTTAAAAATATGTTTATTCAAATTTCTCCAACAAAATTTTTGTAACAAGCAAACCCCCCCCCCCCCATAACAAAAGGAAGAAAAAACACAAACACCACAATCAAAAATAATAAGCTGCTTATACATTGGGTTTCTCCCGTATATATTACCCCCCCCCCCCCCCCCATATGACATCCAAAAGTTACCTTGGGGAACCCCACCCGAAAGAGACCCCCCCCCCCCCCCCGGTTGCTGCTGCTGCTGACCTCCTAGCGCTCCGCGAGATTGTCTAGGAACGGTTGCCACCTCCTGGAGAACCCATGCACAGACCCTCTCAAGGCAAACTTTATCCTCTCCAGCTTAATGAACCCTGCCATGTCATTTATCCAGGCTTCCACACTGGGGGGTCTTCGCATCCTTCCATAATAGCAAGATCCTCCGCCGGGCTACCAGGGACGCAAAGGCCAGGATACCGGCCTCTTTCGCCTCCTGCACTCCCGGCTCGTCCGTTACCCCAAATAGTGCCAACCCCCAACTCGGCTTGACCAGGACTTTCACCACCTTGGACATAGTCCTCGCGAAACCCCTCCAAACCCCATCCAGTGCCGGGCACGACCAGAACATGTGGACGTGATTCGCCGGGCTTCCCGAGCACCTCCCACATCTGTCCTCCATCCCAAAGAACCTACTCAACCTCGCCCCTGTCATATGCGCTCTGTGAGTAACCTTGAATTGTATTAGGCTGAGCCTGGCGCAAGAGGAAGAGGAGTTAACCATACTCAGGGCATCAGCCCACAGACCCTCATCAATCTCCTCCCCAAGCTCCTCCTCCCACTTGCCCTTTAGCTCCTCTACCAAAACCACCTCCTCCTCTTTCATCTCTTGATAGATCGGCGAAACCTTGCCTTCTCCGACCCATACACCCAAAATCACCCTGTCCTGAATCCTGTGTGCCGGGAGCAACGGGAATTCCCTCACCTGCCGCCTCACAAACGCCCTCACTCGCATGTACCTGAAAACATTTCCCGGGGGTAACCCAAACTTCTCCAGCGCCCCTAGGCTCGCAAACGTCCCATCTATAAACAGGTCCCCCATTCTTCTGATCCCTGCCCAATGCCAGCTCCGAAACCCCCAATCCATCCTTCCCGGGACGAACCCATGGTTCTCCCGAATCGGGGACCAAACAGAGGCTCCCACCTCGCCCCTATGCCGTCTCCACTGCCCCCAGATCTTCAACGTTGCTGCCACCACCGGACTCGTGGTGTACCTTGTCGGCGAGAGCAGCAGCTTGCGTCCCTGGTAGCCCGGCGGAGGATCTTGCTATTATGGAAGGATGCGAAGACCCCCCAGTGTGGAAGCCTGGATAAATGAAAACCGGGAAATGTTTTCAGGTACATGCGAGTGAGGGCGTTTGTGAGGCGGCAGGTGAGGGAATTCCCGTTGCTCCCGGCACACAGGATTCAGGACAGGGTGATTTTGGGTGTATGGGTCGGAGAAGGCAAGGTTTCGCCGATCTATCAAGAGATGAAAGAGGAGGAGGTGGTTTTGGTAGAGGAGCTAAAGGGCAAGTGGGAGGAGGAGCTTGGTGCCGTCTCCAGTGCCCTCAGGCTCGTGCCCCTGCAGGACGCCATCTCCAACCTCTTCCACGCCGCCCCCTCTCCCTCTATTACCCACTTACGGATCATCGCCTCGTTGCCTGCCCAATAGTAGCTGCACAGATTTGGCAGCGCCAGCCCTCCCAGTCCCTGCTATGCTCCAGAAACAACACCTTCACCCTCGGGGTCTTATTTGCCCACACGATAGCCATGATGCTCCTACCTACCTGTTTAAAAAAAGGCCGTGGTAATCATAATGGGAAGGCACTGGAACACAAAGAGAAACCTTGGGGGGACCATCATTTTAACCGACTGTACCCTGCCCGCTAGCGAGAGTGGCAACACATCCCATCCTTTGAAATCCTCCATCTGCTCCACCAACCGTGTCAAATTGAGCTTGTGCAGGGCCCCCCAGCTCCCAGCCACCTGGATCCCCAAGTACCAAAAGTTCCTTCCCGCCTTCTTCATTGGTAGGTCGTCTATCCCCCTGGATGCACCACAAAGAGCTCACTTTTCCTTACGTTGAGCTTATAGCCCGAGAAGTTCCCAAACTCCCTTAGGATCCGCATGACCTCCACCATCCCCACCACTGGATCTGCCACATACAGCAAGAGGTCGTCCGCATGCAGCGACACCCGATGTTCCTCTCCCCCTCGGACCAACCCCCTCCATTTCCTGGACTCCCTTAGTGCCATGGCCAAAGGCTCGATTGCCAATGCAAACAACAAGGGGGACAGGGGGCACCCCTGCCTCGTCCCTCGGTACAGCCGAAAGTACTCCGACCTCTGCTGATTCGTAGCCACACTCTCCACCGGGGCTCTGTATAGGAGCCTGACCCAACTGATAAACCCCTCCCCGAACCCAAACCTCCGCAGCACTTCCCAAAGATACTCCCACTCCACCCGGTCGAAGGCCTTCTCCGCGTCCATAGCTGCCACTACCTCCGCCTCTCCCTCCACCGATGGCATCATAATCACCATGTTAAAAATATTGAATGATCCTGCCTCCACCTCTCTCCTGGGAAGAGAGTTCCAAAGATTCATGACCCTCTGAGAAAAAAATTCTTCCCATCTCCGCCTTAAATGGGAGACAGCTTATTTTAAGACTGTGTCTCCAGTTCTAATTGCAAGGAGAAACATTCTTTCAGCATCCACCTTGTCAAGTCCCCCTCAGGAACTTGTGTGTTTCAATAAGATCACACCTCAATCTTGAAAATAAAATGAAAATGAAAATCGCTTATTGTCACAAGTAGGCTTCAAATGAAGTTACTGTGAGAAGCCCCTAGTCGCCACATTCTGGCGCCTGTTTGGGGAGGCTGGTACGGGAATCTTCTACACTCTTAATGGATACAGGCAAAGCCTTTCCAACTTTTGCTTCTGAGATAAGCCCCTAATTCCACATATCAGTTGAGTGAACCATTTCTGAACTGCTTTTCTATTCTTCCTGCCAAAGTGGACAATTTCACATCATCCCACATTATGCTTCATCTGCTAAATATTTGCCCATTCACGGAGCCTATCTCTGTTCGTTTGTAGCCTCCTTATGTCCTCTTGCAACTTAATTTCTTATTTACAGCTAATTTAGAAACCGTATATTCGGTGTCTTCATCCAATTGGTATAAATCGTAAGTGGTTAAGGGTTAGGGTTACCACTGATCCAAGTGGTGCTGCTTTCATCACATCTTGCCAAACCAAAAATTACCCATTTATGCCTACCGTCTGTTTCCTGTTAGTTAACAAATACTCTATCCAAGCCATGAGGTTTTATTAAGATCACGTTGATCAAAGAATCCAATAAATTAGTCAAACATGATTTCACAAAACCATGTTGACTTTGCCTGATTGTATTGAAATGTTCTCACTGTCCAATTATAATGTTCGTAAACTGGTTTGTAGTTTCCTACGTTCAGTCTCATAGATTATCATAGAATTTACAGTGCAGAAGGAGGCCATTCGGCCCATCGAGTCTGCACCGGCTCTTGGAAAGAGCACCCTACCCAAGGTCAACACCGCCACCCTATCCCCATAACCCAGTAATCCCACCCAACACTAAGGGCAATTTTGGACACTAAGGGCAATTTATTATGGCCAATCCACCTAACCTGCACATCTTTGGACTGTGGGAGGAAACCGGAGCACCCGGAGGAAACCCACGCACACACTGGGAGGATGTGCAGACTCCGCACAGACAGTGACCCAAGCCGGAATCGAACCTGGGACCCTGGAACTGTGAAGCAATTGTGCTATCCACAAGGCTACCGTGCTGCCTCTCGTTCAGTATTTTCCAATCTGATGGATCCTTTCCAGAATCTTGGGGATCTTAGAAAATTAAAACCACTGCATCCACTTTTAAGACAGAAAGGTGAAGTCCAGCAGGACCTGGGGACTTCGTCAGCTTTTAGCTCTAGTTTTCTTTGTACCCTTTCCCTTGCAATTGTTATTGTTTTAATTTTCACCCCTCTCATCCACCTCTTAATTCACAGTTATTTCTGGGATGTTATTTGTCCTTTTTGGTGAAGACAGATGTAAAATATTTGTACAGTTCATCCACCGTTTCCTTATTTTCCATTGAGTTCCCCATTCTAGAGGACTGACATTCACTTGACTTTTTTCTTTTTCAAAACCTGTAGAAACTTTATCTGCTTTATTTCTAGCTAACTTTCTCTTGTACTCTAATTTCTCCCTCCTTATTAATCTTTTAGTCATTCTTTGGGCAGATTATAAAGAACACTCTTCTGACCTGTCACTCACAGAAAAGGCAGAGTTGGTGACTGAGCCAAATCACACCTAAGCCTCATGCCATCCTTTCATGACCTGCATGCATATCTATTTTCCGGGGATTTACTCGCCCTGCTGGTGATCTTCGCCCACCCAGCCTAGTCACGAGCGGGATCAGTTAACTCAGTGCCGACAGTCAGACCTCAAAAGGAAATTCCTTCAATGGGATTCTTGAGGGGTCGGAGGGAGAAATCTGATGGAAACATTTTACAAATTAACAGGTATTTTGAACATTAATATAGGGGAAGCATTAGAGAAAGCACAGTAGCATAGTGGTTAGCACTATGGCTTCACAGCGCCAGGGTCCCACTTGGTTCGATTCCCGCTTGGGTCAATGTCTGTGCGGACTCTGCACGTTCTCCCCATGTCTGCGTGGGTTTCCTCTGGGAGGAAATCGGAGCACCCGCAGTCCAAAGATTAGCAGTGCTAAATTGCCATTAGGATAGATGGGGTTGCTCGGTTACGGGGATGGATTGGAGGTGTGGGCTTAAGTAGGGTGCTCTTTCCAAGAACCAGTGCAGACCCGATGGGCCGAATGGCCTCCGTCTGCACTGTATATTCTATAAGACAGATAGGTGTGCTTGCCAAAGGTTATTCTGTTCTGAGTCAAATGCAGAAAAGTAAGGACTGCTTTCTTTAACAAGTGTTAAATGTTTCAGTAGTTTGTATGACACGTGTCTGGGTCTGAAATCAAAGCTGAATGATTGAGAAAATCAGTTCCCTTCACCAATCACCACCACTATCCTGATTTAATTCCTCGTTTTGAGATTTGGATTCGAGCAAAGTTTTTTCTTTTTCACATGTGTCTCCTTGATTCTGGACTCTTCACACCATCTTCATTCCTTATCTGGCTCCCTCAGTAGCCCCTAAACTATTCTTCGCTGTACTCTTGTCAATCTTTTTCCCCCAACCACCTCCTGCCACTTCCTCTCTCTTCCACCATCCAATCTTTTACTTGGGAATAGAGTTTGGAAACAATGTCCAAACGTTTTCTGGTATAGCTCTTCAGGATGGATCAAAAGAGATAAGAATTGCTGACTTGTTTTGCATAGAATCGATTGCAAGCATGGAAAGTATTGATACTGTTGCAATATAGTGTATGTGGCACAGTTGTGTTCACAAGAAAATTTGACTTAAATGTTTGGATTGTCTTGGATATAAAATTGCATTTTGATGAGCTGATGATGTTTAACTCAGAAAATAAAAGTAATGTTTTTTTTAGTAATTGGTCGAGGTGGGGAACAGATCTCGCGCATACAGCAAGAGTCTGGGTGCAAAGTACAGATTGCGCCTGGTAAGAGTTTCTTCATCTTCAAATTTTTTTAAAATGCTTGAATCATTTGCGTTAACATCGAATCAGAAGCCTAGTTTTGGTACGTGGAGTTATTTAAGTACAGTTGAGAAATTGTTTGGACTGTAATGACCTATTAAGATATAATGCAATAGTTTGAGCAAATTGTCGTAGAGTACTTCTTTAAAGGAAAACTGAAGAAGTCTATTGGAATAATTAGACAGTTAACACATTCAAAATTAGAATTACATACTATTGCTTTACTCCAATTGTGCTAATATTGTTCATGTTAATCAGCCCTTGAGATCGTAATTTGATTCGTATTGATTGAAGGAGAGTTACCATACTCTGATGCTATAGATTTATGTAAACATAATGGTGCATTCAATTCTACAGCACAGAAATGGGCTATTGAGTCTAACAAGTGTATATTGGTTGTCCTCCACATGACCATCATCCCACCTTACTTCATCTCACCCGATCAACATGTCCCTCTAACCCTTTCTTGACATGTACTAATGTACTTTTCCCTTAAATACATCTAAGCTAACTGCCATAATCCCTTTAAATGCATCTACCCCCAATTGTAGTAGTGTCATCCTTGAGTCTTTTATGTGCTTTAAGTGCTTCTATATCCAGTATATAATAAGTAGACCAGATCTGCACATGATTCTCTGCATGATGGAACAGAATCTATGTTTTTAATTTCATTCCTATATATGCAAAGCTTACACTTTGACATTGTTAAGCTGCCTTGGCACATATTGTAATTTGTGAAGCTGTATTGTGCCTCTTCCAGGTGGAGGTGACCTCCTTATTTCTCTTTCCAAAATGCACCGCCTCACCCTTAATTAATTGAAATTGTTGCCATTTACACCTCCATTCTGTGGTTGTTAATGTCATGTATTTTGCTGCAGTCTTTCTCAGTATGAACTATTCCCCCAATATTGTGCCATCCACATGTTATGATCTTGTACTTCGATTTGACCAAATCATCCATGTGAGAGACAATGATCCATGTAAATACCACTTCCTATTGCCCACCCGTCTAAACAACTAACCATTAATTCCCACTTTGTCTTTCAACTAGTTTTTTTTATCTGATCTGTTATACTTGCTGTATTCAGGGCAGCATGGTGGCGCAGTGGTTAGTGCTGCTGCCTCACGGCACCGAGGTCCCAGGTTCAATCCCGGCTCTGGGTCACTGTCCGTGTGGAGTTTGCTCATTCTCACCGTGTTTGCGTGGGTTTCGCTCCCACAACCCAAAGATGTGCAGGGTAGGTCAATTGGCCATGTTAAATTACCCCTTAATTGGAAAAAATGAATTGGGTATTCTAAATTTAAAAAAAAAAAAAATACTTGCTGTATTCTGACCATATGTGCATTTCATTTTCAGACAGTGGTGGTTTACCAGAAAGATCTTGCATGTTGACAGGAAGTCCTGATTCCATTCTGTAAGTGTACTTCAAATAGTCAAGTTATTTCTCTATGTCATAATATCATAGCCTGTGGAATAATTTTAATGCATTGTGTTCAGTTGTGTACATACATGGTTTAAGCATCAGCAGTCCAGTTATAGTTATCTCCCAGATCTTGTGTTCAAATCTCATAGTCAAATTGGGAGGTCATTAAAACTTGCACAAACATTTCTCTCTTCCCCTTTCATCGATCATCCCCAAACTTAAAACACTTGTCTTTTTATGCGTTTGATGTAGAGCTGCAAAGAGGCTACTTGATCAAATAGTTGAAAGAGGCCGAATTGGTCCAGGTACACATCATGGAGATGGACCAGGTACTTCAGTGCAGGAGATCATGATTCCTGCAAGCAAGGCTGGACTTGTTATTGGGAAAGGTGGAGAAACAATCAAGCAGTTGCAAGTAAGTGTTCTATTTACTGTTTTTGCATAGCTTCCGTAAATGCTGAGACCTGGTATTTAAACTTGCAAAGGTGGGTACATAGAGTTGTTTTGTCGCAAAATAGGAACGTGCAGGAGTCAAGATGGTGATGATTCAAGATGGACCTCAGCCAACAGGATCAGACAAACCCCTCCGCATTACAGGAGACCCATTCAAAGTGCAGGTACGATGCAGTATTTCTTCCTAATGTTTTTACAACAGTGTCGCCAATGACTGGAAAATAGAAATGCAAGCTTTTGTATTTTTCTATTGTGTTCTTTAGCAAGCCAAGGACATGGTGATGGATCTAATTCGTGACCGAGACCAAGGTTTCAGGGAGCAACGCAATGAGTATGGATCCCGTTTGGGAGGAACTAATGAAGCATTGGATGTAAGTGCAAAACATACTGACCAAGCAAATGAAACAATGTTTTCAAGTTGCAGTTCTTGCAACAAAGAACTATTCAGTTTCAACCTTCATGATATTTTTGATTGACCTATTTTTTACCGTATTGACTGGTTTGGTGTGTTGCTTTTACAGGCAAATCTGGCAATGTTATTTATAACTGCCACCGGTTTTGTCCAAAGGGCCCCTTTGTTGTCGTAGATACTAATTGCGTTTTCTGTTAGGTCCCTGTACCTCGCTTTGCTGTTGGTATTGTAATAGGGAGAAGTGGAGAAATGATCAAGAAGATTCAGAACGATGCGGGTGTGAGGATTCAGTTCAAGCCAGGTGAATTTAATGTAACCGTAACTGTTCTGCAATTGAAAAAATTAGATTTTATTCATTTTCTTGTTTAACTTGGCAAAAAAATTGCCTTTTTTTATCACAAGATGACGGGACAACGCCAGAAAGAATAGCCCAGATCCTGGGCCCTCCAGACAGATGTCAGCATGCTGCAGAAATACTTACAGACCTCTTACGAAGTGTGGAGGTTAGGTTACAAATGCTTTCTTTTTAAGCATGCCAATTTAAATAACTGTCATAAGAGTGTTTAACTGGAATTTTCATTGCTGTACTTGCATTGTGTTGATTGCTGACAGCAGCTGGGAAATATCTTTATGATCGCCATTTGGGGCCATTCTGTAAACAGTAGTTCAGAAGTTTTTTCACCCCCACTTTTAGGCCGGCATGCCTCCAGGTCCTGGTGGCCCTGGACCTGGCAGAGGAAGAGGGAGAGGCCAAGGGAACTGGAATATGGGCCCCCCTGGTGGACTTCAAGAGTTCACTTTCACAGTACCCAGCAGCAAGACTGGCATAATCATTGGCAAAGGTAATGTGTGGTCGTGAAAAGTTGCTCTTGGTTTCTTTCTAGTTTTGTATTACTCGCACAAATAATTATGCACCTTTAGATTAGAGAGAGCCCTGGTGTTTTCTTATTTAACAAAATTGCAGAACTGAAGTTAACTCTTTCTAATTAGTTGCATAGTGTTTGCAACTCAAACTGACCAATCCCTCTCACTTGTACATCTAATCCTATCTGCATATTCTACTATTCCTTTCATTCTTAGGTCCATTTAAGGGGGATCTAATAAATACCTATGTTGCTGGCCTCGTGTTGCAGCAAGCTCCATATTGGAAAATGGGCCATGTGATAACTTGACAAGAAATAGCCTGGGGACAAAAATATTCTGATGTGATTAGCAAGGCCAGCTATTTTGTGATAACATGTTAAATAATTACCCAATATTCTCGCGTCGTTCACAAGTAAAACACATGTTGCTATTTTAGATGAAGACATTAATCACAGATCCCACCCTTGGGGTGGTTGTTTGTGGTGGGGGGGGGGGGGGGGGGTTGCTGTTCTGGTGCATCTGAGAGACTTTAATACACCCAAGCATAGAATCTGAAACAAGAACAGAGGGCACCAGAAAAACCCAGCAGCTCTACTAACATACATTAGGACTGAAGAGTCAAAGCAGTTGAAATGTTGACTCTGTTTCTCTCCTAATAGGTGCTGGCAGACCTGCTGGGTTTTACCAGCATCTTCTGTTCACAGTTCAAGGCACGTTGATAAAGTAAAAATGACTGACTGCATTTGGAGAATGTTCGGAAGTTTTGTTTCAACTTCCAAAAAAAAAAAAAAGATTAATGCAATCTTAATTGAACAGCAGATTAGACTTGGTTAGCAGGCTCGAGGGGCTGAATGGCCGACTCCTATTAATTTGTATGGTTGTATTAGCTTCTTGACTGATAAAGGAGTCTGAGGTTATTTCTTGGTGGCAATCCGGAGTTGACACCACAGTCATACCAGCCATGATCTCTGAATGGTGGAGCAGACTCTGAGGATGGCTGAACGGCCTACCCTTATCCCCAATTTGTGTGTTTGTATTAGTCTCTGCTTTGGCTGAGAGCTGGGGGAAGGGAGTAGAAAAAATAGCCTCCTTTGAACTTCAAGTAAAAGCAGATAATTGGGGTAAAGTGTTTGGGGGCTTTGCTCTGCACCTAACCTCTGATATATTTAAACTGGGTGGAATGTTTGTCGCTGACACTTGTGTAAAATGGTAAAGCACTCAACTTCCTAACATTTCCTCGGCTTTGACTAAAAAGTGCAAAGGCACTACGTTTCATTGCTGATTGTGAGTTAACCAAGGAGTGCAAATGTGAATGACACCCATGCTTGAGAGATTAACACTAGTTTTCTTTATGAAAATCTGTTCTGCCTTAGGTGGTGAGACTGTAAAAGCAATTAGTCAACAGTCAGGAGCACGGATAGAGCTTCAGAGAAACCCACCTCCAAATGCTGATCCCAACTTTAAAATGTTTATTATTCGTGGATCAACTCAGCAGATTGATTATGCTAGACAACTTATTGAAGAGAAGATTGGGGTAAGCAAAAGAAGATTGTGGTTTATTAAATAAGATTTTTGTGAGACAAGTCAACATTTTAAAATTAATCCTGTGATACAGTTTCCAGAGAGATTTTTTAGGATTAGATGAACAACTTATTTGCTGAGTGCATGAGCAGATTGGCACGATTCACTTAATGGTTCAGTGACTCTCATACTCCACATGTGCGTGTTTCCAGGTTGTCGCCCGACACTACTAAAATTTAAAAAAGGAATTGAGTGCTGCATAAAGTAGATCACAGATGGTAGAAGGCAAGCAACTGATAGAATAGCAGAACATTGCTTTGAATCAAGTAGTTGGAGGATTTGCAAGTTCTTGCTCTTGGTGATTGAGCTTCATAGCATATGGAGCAGCTACTGTTTGTGTAGCACTCCACGTGCAAAGCAACATCTGCGTGTTTTATGTGAGCTATAAGCAGCAGGTGAATGGTAAATAATCCAGTTACTTTGATCATGATGGTGGATCTCCTCTTCGTACATTATTGCTGGTGTTCCCATATGCTGAGGTCTGATGTTTCACTCATCTAGCGCACAATTTTGCAGATAACCGAATAAGCAGGAACTAAAGTGAAGTGCACAATGATTAAAAACCTACTTGTAGACTCTGCTTTTCATCTGACTGCTTTGCCAAAAGCACAAATGGATTCCAGTACTCATGTAAACGCTTTGCAACTTGGAATAATATCATCGTCTCAACAACGAAAGAGAAAATGCTGGAAAATCTTCAGCAAGTCTGGCAGCATCTGTAGGGAGAGAAAAAAGCTAACATTTCGAGTCCGATGATTCTTTGTCAAAGCTAACAGACAGAGAAAGTGGGAAATATTTAGACTGTGGAGTGAGAATGAAAGATGAGTCATAGCCACAGAAACCCAGGGAAACCGGGTGCTAATGGTCACAGAAACCAAGGGGAAAGTGTACTAATGGCAGTCCCCAGAGAGAACAAAAGATGTGAAAGGCCAAACAGCAGGGAAACTAAAATCAGAGGATGAACTATAGATGTGGGTGGAGGGGAAGGGGGAAGCAAAGAGGAGAAAGAGTAAGGAAAGGTGGATAAGATTGGGGGGGGGGGGGGTGGCTGGTAAATATATATTAATAAAGAAAAACATGGTAAAAGACAGTTAAAATGAAATGAAAACAAATAGGTCGAGGTGGGGTAGAGCTGATCATCTGAAGTTGTTGAATTCGATGTTCAGGCCGGAGGGCTGTCGCGCGCCTAACCGGAAGATGAGATGTTCCTCCAGTTTGCGTTGCGCTTCACTGGAACATTGCAGCAGGCCAAGGACAGACATGTGGGCATGGGAGCAGGATCTTTTGTTAAAATGGTGTAGCAATGGGTACCCGCATGGGTCCTAGCTACGCTTGCCTTTTTATGGGGTATGTGGAACATTCCTTGTTCCAGGCCTATCCGGGCCCCCTCCCACAACTCCTTTACCGATACATTGATGACTATTTTGGTGCCGCGTCATGCTCTCGACCGGACCTGGAAAAATTAATCAACTTCGCTTCCAGTTTCCACCCATCCATCACTTTCACCTGGTCCATCTCCGACACGTCCCTTCCCTTCCTTGTTCTTTCTGTCTCCATTTCCGGCAATAGACTATCAACTAATATCCACTACAAGCCCACTGACTCCCACAGCTATCTGGACTACAGCTCTTCGCACCCTACACCCTGTAAGGACTCCATTCCTTTCTCTCAACACCTTCGCCTCCGTCGCATTTGTTCCGATGATGCCACTTTCCAAAATGGTGCTTCGGAAATGCGTTCCTTCTTCCTCAACCGTGATTTCCCACCTACAGTTGTGGACAGGGCCCTCAACAGTGTGTGGTCCATCTCCCGCGCCACTACCCTCGCTCCCTCCCAGAACAAGGATGGAGTCCCCCTTGTTCTCACATTTCATCCCACCAGCCTCCGTATGCAAAGCATAATCCTCCGCCATTTTCACCAACTCCAGCGTGATGCCACCACCAAACACATCTTCCCTTCACTCCCTCTGTCAGCATTCCGCAGAGACCATTCCCTCTGAGACAATCTAGTCTACTCTTCCACCATACCCAGTACCTCTCCCTTCACCCATGGCACCTTTCCATGCAATCGCAGAAGGTGTAACACCTGCCCCTTTACCTCTTCCATGCTTAACACCCCAGGCCCAAAACACTCATTCTAGGTTAAGCAGCATTTCACTTGCATCTCTTCCAATTTGGTCTACTGCATTCACTGCTCCCAATGTGGTGTCCTCTATATCGGAGAGACCAAACACAGACTGGTTGATCGCTTTGCAGAGCATCTTCGGTCTGTGCGCATTCAGGACCCTGACCTTCCTGTTGCTTGGCCTGCTCCCATGTCCACATGTCTGTCCTTGGCCTGCTGCAATGTTCCAGTGAAGCGCAACGCAAACTGGAGGAACAACATCTCATCTTCCGGTTAGGCACGCGACAGCCCTCCGGCCTGAACATCGAATTCAACAACTTCAGATGATCAGCTCTACCCCACCTCGACCCATTTGTTTTCATTTCATTTTAACTGTCTTTTACCATTTCTTTCTTTCATAATATACATTTAATTCTTCCCCCCCCCCCCCCCAAATCTTATTCACCTTTCCTTCACCATTCTCCTCTTTGCTTCCCCTTTCCCTTCCCCACATCTACAGTTCATCCTCTGATGTTAGTTTCCCTGCTGTTTGACCTTTCACATCTTTTGTCCTCTCTGGGGACTGCCATTAGCACTCTTTCCCCTTGGTTTCTCTGGCCATTAGCACCCGGTTTCCCTGGACTTCTGTGGCTGTGACTCATCTTTCATTCTCACTCCACAGTCTAAATATTTCCCACTTTCTCTGTCTGTTAGCTTTGACAAAGAGTCATCGGACTCGAAACATTAGCTCTTTTCTCTCCCTACAGATGCTGCCAGACCTGCTGAGATTTTCCAGCATTTTCTCTTTCGTTTCAGATTCCAGCATCCGCAGTAATTTGCTTTTCACCTTCTCAACAGTCTGAGTTTTAAAACGTCCTAATGGAAAATGCAGACTACCACATATAGATTCCACAGTTCCTGCATTTAATTAGTGGCAAACCTGTTGGATAACATTCGTGAATATGGGCTGTAATGGCTGATACCCATAGTAGTGCAATGTGCAGACCATGAGACATAGAGGCTGCAAAGAGATTTAGACCGGTTCAGTGAGTGTGCAACAAGGTGACAGATGGAGTATAATGTGATTGAGTGGGTGGTTATTCGCTTCGATGTTAAAAATCAAAAGCAGACTATTTTTAAAAATGCATGAAGACTTTTGGATGTTTTGCTCAGTCACAATTGGATGCATTCGTACAAGGGACACAAGTTACCTGTGCATGCATAGCAAATAATTAGGAAGACAAATTGTCTTTATTGCAAGGATATTGGAGGATAAGAATAAGGAATTCAAATTACAATTATATGAGGCTTTGGTAAAACTATATCTGCAGTCCTGTGTCCTGCAGTTTGGTCTCCATATTTCAGGAAATATATGCTTGCATTGGAGGGAGTCAGCAAAGGTTCACTAGATTGATTCTGGGGATGAGGGGATTGTCTTATGATGGAAGGCTGTGGGAAGTAGATCCATACTCTGTGTTTTGATCTCATTGAAATATGCAAAATTCTGGAGGGGCTCGACAGGGCCAACTCAGATTGTTTGCCCTGGCTCAGGAACCTAAAACACCACGACACCCTGTGCTTGGGAGTGGTCAATTCCAGCCCCTCGTGATCCGGAGTGACACCGCAATTGAATTAACCAAAAATTCTTAGAAAATTTGTCTTTGACCTTTGGCTGCCCTATAACTGCTGTCACTGGGTTTGTAAATTTAAACACCGTGACTTTTTATTTATAACAAAACTATAAAGAAATATGCAGCATATACAACTGGTTAACTATTCTCTAATTCCTATATCCCACTTTAACGTGCCCCAACCGTCTACATACGTGCACAAGACACACAAACATGGAGGGGGAGCAGCTTTTCTGGAGATAACATAAGGTAGAGAGAGAACAGGTCCTCTCCTTTGAGTGTTCAGGATTCGCACTCTGCTTTCCTTAGGTCTCCAGAAATCATCCCACTCAGGCAGGATCCAATCACCACCCGTTACTGGGCAGAATACAGCCTTTTTGGCCAATTAATTGGCCACCAGCAAACCAATCGAACCGTGTCCCACCCCATCCTGAGGGTGCCACAAAATCTGCGTTTTGCTGTCCAAAGCTAGCAGTGTTCTCTTTGGTAGCTTTTGAATTCCTAATTTCCCCAGCTCAGCTTAAAAGTTATATGTCCATTCAGCATCCATGGATCAAAAAACAGCAAAAATAAAGGGGGAAGGGGAATCAACAGGAAGGCCCTTCCATACCTCTCTCTCTTCTCTCTCTCTCTCTTCTCTCTCTCTTTCTCTTCTCCCCCCCCCCCCCCCCATAAAGGAACGTCAGGGCATGGATGTTTCATTGAGGTATGCAAGACAAAAATCACAAATATTAATCCATTCATTCATCCCCATTATACAAGTTTCCTTCCCAGTCTCAACATGGCTGGCTACATCACTTCAGCCTGTGACAAAGCATCTGCAATCGCACTATTCTTTCCGGGAACATGTACAATTTTAATGTTAAACTGTTGTAATAATAAACTCCAACGGAATACCTTGCATTCCAGGTTTTAAACTTTTCTGTAAACGCAAGCAGATTATGGTCCGTATAAACTAACCTTTGTTTACTGTCATGTCGGACATACCCTTCAAAGTGATGAAGGCCTAGTAGTGCTGCCCCGTCCTTCAGGTCACTGGCATCTGTGGCCATTTTAAATGGTCTGAAAAGTCCAGAGCGGCCAACACCGGTTTGCCCACAAACATGACCTTCAATCTCTACTAGGTGTTCTGTGGACCACAGCATTTTCGCTTGTTTCCACAACATATCCAATATGAACTGTATTTCAGTCTCTATCTGAGCTGGGTTTAGTCAAGATTGATGTAGTGTTATTTGTTCAGCGTTTCCTATGTCTACATCGTGACTCGTTAACGGTGCACCGTGGTGTTTCCTTACACTCTGTCTATATTTATTCAATATCTTTATTAAATCTTATCTCCGTTCTTCTGGTGATAGTTTTGCATCTTATGTTTTAGCACTCCCTCGAATATCTTCCTTGCTTTTACTCATCTTTGAAGTCCGAGACAATCCCGGAATATGGCGACTAGGGGCTTTTCACAGCAACTTCCATTGCTGTGTTTATATAAGCCTACTTGAGTCAATAAAGATTATTATGTGCTTTCTTTTGTCAGATTTCTGACTGTCCAAATTGGAGAGTTTCTTCTGCATTTCTGCCTCATGAAATGCAGCCAATCTTCTCTGATCGTCCAATGAATGTTTATCCGAATTTCGAGGACCGTCTGGAGCCAAGCTACAAGCAGTATTGTCAATACTGAGGGAAATATTTGGTTCATTTTTAATCAATAAACACTTTTCAACTCCTCCAGCTTTATATTCTTTCTCTTCCTTGCGTTCAGTGACAAGTAAAGCTGAGGGTTTAATCTTCGCATCATTCTTTGTTTTACAGCTTCGTAACCACAGTTCTTACTCTATTTAGTAATATGGACTTGTACAATTTGTGCTTTCCAGATTTTAACTGTTTACTTTCACAATCTGAGGACAACACATTGTTGGCTCAATGAACTCTTTCTTGTTCACGAATGTGGTTGCAGAATCACTATGCTTCTTCATCCACCTTCCTCTTAATTTTCAAAAAGAATTGATCACTGATTATTTCATCTCCTTTGCTATTTGTTTCCTTTACCTTGAAGAGGCAGTCTGTGCCTTGAAAAGGATGTGAGTTAATCAGCTGTTGATTGGGTGACACTTCACAGCCATTGCTGTCCTCATCCTGAATTGCTGATGCCATGCCATTTTATATATTTTCTTTCAAAACAGGCATGCTCTTGGATGCACCTGCAGTGAATGGCAAGGGATTTACTGTAAGAGGCTGCAACAAATCACTTTGAGAAATCACCTTTTTCCGATTTGCTGTCTTTCTTAGCTATGGAAGAATTACTTGCCATCAGTAGTGAGGCCGTGGAATGCCCTACCTGCTACAGTGGTGAACTCGCCAACATTGAGGGCATTTAAAAGTTTATTGGATAAACATATGGATGATAATGGCATAGTGTAGGTTGGATGGCTTTTGTTTCGGTGCAACATCGTGGGCCGAAGGGCCTGTACTGCGCTGTATTGTTCTATGTTCTATCTGTTCAAGGTCAGTTTAGTGACATGTCTATACAGTAGCAGTGGTTTATCGTCTTTTCATATTCCGAATCCAAATCTGATTCAGAACTCTCATCTGCATCTTTATCACTATTATTACGATTAGATTCAAACTCCCCTTTCTTAGGATCATCTTCAGTCTTGGAGTTCTCAGAGTCAGGCTCTCTATAGATTTTATCTTTGACAAACATCTATGAGGAATCATTCTCATAGAGATAATTCTATCAGCAAAGTCAGATTTGCTACCATTATTATTTAATGTGATTCATGACTTTCAATATTTCTTTGAGTCATTTAATGATCAATGACTTTTCTTAATTCCCACCTGTACTGTCAATGGTGACTTGTGCGTTATCTGTAATACTTCCCTTGGACTCTGTAATTATTGGTGGAACTACAGCCTTCACTCTTGTCAAATCATTCCCCAAAGGTAAGTCTATTCCGTCCACAGGTAGCTCCTTAACCACCCTGACAACTATTGGACCTGACATTAAATGACACTCCAATTACTGTATAGGAACCGGGATGTAATCTCCATTCACTATTACCATAGCTTTCGTTGAGCACTCTGGAGGGAAAACCAAATCCTTGTCCAGTAAGAGAGTTTGAGTAGCTCCTGTGTGCTTTAAAATAATTATGGATTTGGCGACATTGGTTGAGGAAAATGGGGTGACCTTCCCCTTCGACAAAAAACCCTGTATATCTCTCATCTACCTCATTCATTATACCCCCCGCAGCAGTGTTTACCTCAGGTCAGCTGAGTCCAGTTCAACCTAGTCTTCCGATAGTATTCTCCACTTTTTTTCCTTTTTCAGAATCATCCTTATGAACTCCGGCAAGTCCCATGGGCTTTCCTTGCAACTTCCAACATGCTGATCGAATGTGTCACACCTTATTAAAGTGGTAACACTAGGCTTTTGAGTCGCGTCTCCACCTTCTGTACCTTCCTGGTCTGAGGAGGAGATCTTGGCGCATTCCCAGCTATCCATTCCTTACCTAGACCATCTGCCTTCCTTTCACTCTCCCATTTCCTGTCCTTTTCAAAATGATGGACGTGATGGAACAAAGATTTAAATTTATGCATCAGCTCATAGTAGTCAGCCATTATTGCCGCTTGTACAGCTGTCGTCACCCGTTGATCTTCAACATGGGTTCTTCGCATAGAAGGTAGGGAATTCTTAAATTCCTCTGAAGAGAATTACCTCTCTCGGAACCTTTATAGGTAGTTTACACCTCCCAATGCTTGTACCCATCTCGCAAAATTGTTTTGCTAACCCTTTCGAATTCAGCATACATCTGCCCAGGTGTTCCTTAAATTCTGAAACATTTGCCTGTTTGCTTCCAGAACCAGTTGATATGCATCCAGAATAGTCTTTTTTTATCGCATCATAATTCCGAGACACGCCCTCTAGCAAGAAAGCATTAACGTCCTGTGCCAGCCCTGTCAATTTACTTTGCATAGGTAATGTCCACATTTCTTTTGGGTTGCTATTTTCTGAAAAGCACGAAAAAAAGCTTTCTACCTCCTTCAAATTTTAGGTATAAATTTAAATATATTGGCACTGGGTTCCATTGTAGGATTAAGCTCCCCTCTAGCTCCTGGTAGCTCCCTTTTAATTTCCAGTGCTTTAAACTGGAACATTCTCTTTTGCTTCTTCCTGTCTCTCTAATTCCAACCACTTCATTTCAATTTCCATTTCCATATAGGTACCAACGACATAGGTAGGAAAAGGGATAGGGATGTAAGGCAGGAATTCAGGGAGCTAGGGTGGAAACTTAGATCTAGGACAAACAGAGTTATTATCTCTGGGTTGTTATCCGTGCCACGTGATAGCGAGACGAGGCAGAGGGAGAGAGAGGAGTTGAACACTTGGCTACAGGGATGGTGCAGGAGGGAGAGTTTCAGATTTCTGGATAATTGGGGCTCATTCTGAGGTCGGTGGGACCTCTACAAACGGGCTGGTCTACACCTGGACCAGAGGGGGACCAATATCCTGGGGGGGAAGTTTGCTAATGCTCTTCAGGAAGGTTTAAACTAGTTCAGCAGGGGCTTGGGAACCTGAATTGTAGCTCCACTATACAGGAGGTTGAGAGTAGTGAGGTCATGAGTAAGGTTTCAAAGTTGCAGGAGTGTGCAGGCAGGAAGATAGTGTCTTCTTCAATGCCAGGAGCATCCGGAATAAGGTGGGTGAACTTGCGGCATGGGTTGGTACCTGGGACTTCGATGTTGTGGCCATTTCAGAGACGTGGATAGAGCAGGGACAGGAATGGTTGTTGCAGGTGCCGGGGTTTATATATTTCAGTAAGCTCAGGGAAGGTGGTAAAAGAGGGGGAGGGTTGGCATTGTTAGTCAAGGACAGTATTATGGTGGCAGAAAGGACATTTGATGAGGACTCGTCTACTGAGGTAGTATGGGCTGAGGTTAGAAACAGGAAAGGAGAGGTCACCCTGTTAGGGGTTTTCTATAGGCCTCCGGGTAGCATGGTGGTGAGCACAATTGCTTCACAGCGCCAAGGTCCCAGGTTTGATTCCCTGCTGGGTCACTGTCTGTGCGGAGTCTGCACGTTCTCCCCGTGTCTGCGTGGGTTTCCTCCGGGTGCTCCGGTTTCCTCCCACTGTCCAAAGATGTGCAGGTTAGGTGGATTGGCCATGATAAATTGCCCTTATCCAAAATTGTCCTTCGTGCTGGATGGGGTTGCTGGGTTATGGGGATAGGGTGGAGGTGTGGACTTGGGTAGGGTGCTCTTTCCAAGAGCCAGTGCAGACTCGATGGGCCGAATGGCCTCCGGCACTGTAAATTCTATGTATTGAAAAGTTCCAGAGATGTAGAAGAAAGGATTGCAAAGATGATTCTGGATAGGAGCGAAAGCAACAGGGTAGTTGTTATGGGGGACTTTAACTTTCCAAATATTGACTGGAAACGCTATAGTTTGAGTACTTTAGATGGGTCCGTTTTTGTCCAATGTGTGCAGGAGGGTTTCCTGACACAGTATGTAGATAGGCCAACGAGAGGCGAGGCCATATTAGATTTGGTACTGGGTCATGAACCAGGACAGGTGTTAGACTTGGAGGTAGATGAGCACTTTGGTGATAGTGACCACAATTCGATTACGTTTACTTTAGTGATGGAAAGGGATAGGTATATACTGCAGGGCAAGAGTTATATCTGGGGGAAAGGCAATTATGATGCGATGAGGCAAGACGTAGGATACATCGGATGGAGAGGAAAACTGCAGGGGATGGGCACAATGGAAATGTGGAGCTTGTTCAAGGAACAGCTACTGCGTGTCCTTGATAAGTATGTACCTGTCAGGCAGGGAGGAAGTGATCGAGTGAGGGAACCGTGGTTTACTAAAGCAGTCGAAACACTTGTCAAGAGGAAGAAGTAGACCTATGTAAAGATGAGACATGAAGGTTCAGTTAAGGCGCTCGAGAGTTACAAGTTAGCTAGGAAGGACCTAAAGAGAGAGCTAAGAAGAGCCAGGAGGGGACATGAGAAGTATTTGGCAGGTAGGATCAAGGAAACCCTAAAACTTTCTATAGATATGTCAGGAATAAATGAATGACTAGGGTAAGAGTAGGGCCAGTCGAGGACAGTAGTGGGAAGTTGTGCTTGGAGTCCGAGGAGATAGGAGAGGTGCTAAATGAATATTTTTCGTCAGTATTCACACAGGAAAGAGACAATGTTGTCGAGGAGAATACTGAGATTCAGGCTACTAGACTAGAAGGGCTTGAGGTTGATAAGGAGGAGGTATTAGCCATTCTGGAAAATGTGAAAATAGATAAGTCCCCTGGGCCGGATGGGATTTATCCCAATATTCTCTGGGAAGCTAGGGAGGAGATTGCTGAGCCTTTGGCTTTGATCTTGAAGTCATCTTTGTCTACAGGAATAGTACCAGAAGACTGGAGGATAGCAAATGTTGTCCCCTTGTTCAAGAAGGGGAGTAGAGACAACCCCGGTAACTATAGACCAGTGAGCCTTACTTCTGTTGTGGGCAAAATCTTGGAAAGGTTTATAAGAGATAGGATGTATAATCATCTGGAAAGGAATAATTTGAATTTGATTAGAGATAGTCAACACGGTTTTGTGAAGGGTAGGTCGTGCCTCACAAACCTTATTGAGTTTTTTGAGAAGGTGACCAAACAGGTGGATGAGGGTAAAGCAGTTGATGTGGTGTATATGGATTTCAGCAAAGCGTTTGATAAGGTTCCCCACGGTAGGCTACTGCAGGAAATACGGAGGCATGGGATTCAGGGTGATTTAGCAGTTTGGATCAGAAATTGGCTAGCTGGAAGAAGACAAAGGGTGGTGGTTGATGGGAAATGTTCAGATTGGAGTCCAGTTACTCGTGGTGTACCACAAGGATCTGTTTTGGGGCCCCTGCTATTTGTCATTTTTATAAATGACCTAGAGGAGGGTGTAGAAGGATGTGTGAGTAAATTTGCAGATGACACTAAAGTCGGTGGAGTTGTGGACAGTGCGGAAGGATGTTACAAGTTACAGAGGGACAGCGCTGGGCTGAGAGGTGGCAAATGGAGTTTAATGCAGAAAAGTGTGAGGTGATTCATTTTGGAAGGAATAACAGGAAGACCGTACTGGGCTAATGGTAAGATTCTTGGCAGTGTGGATGAGCAGAGAGATTTCGGTGACCATGTACATAGATCCCTGAAAGTTGCCACTCAGGTTGAGAGGGTTGTTAAGAAGGCGTACGGTGTGTTAGCTTTTATTGGTAGAGGGATTGAGTTTCAGAGCCATGAGGTCATGTTGCAGCTGTACAAGGTTCTGGTGCGGCCGCATTTGGAGTATTGCGTGCAATTCAGGTCGCCGCATTATAGGAAGGATGTGGAAGCATTGGAAAGGGTGCAGAGGAGTTTCCCCAGAATGTTGCCTGGTATGGAGGGAAGATCTTATGAGGAAAGGCTGAGGGACTTGAGGCTGTTTTCGTTCGAGAGAAGAAGGTTAAGAGGTGACTTAATTGAGGCATACAAGATGATCAGAGGATTGGATAGGGTGGATAGTGAGAGCCTTTTTCCTCGGATGGTGATATCTCGCACGAGGGGACATAGCTTTAAATTGAGGGGAGATAGGTATAGGACAGATGTCAGAGGTAGGTTCTTTACTCCGAGAGTAGTAAGGGCGTGGAATGCGCTGCCTGCAACAGTAGTGGACTCGCCAACACTAAGGGCATTCAAATGGTCATTGGATAGACATATGGACGATAAGGGAATAGTGTAGATGGGCTTTAGAGTGGTTTCACAGGTCGGTGCAACATCGAGGGCCGAAGGGCCTGTACTACGCTGTAATGTTCTATTTCTTGTTCGCCGCATCTGTTTCTTCGTTTTGCTTCAATTTGTAACTGAATTTCAGCTAATTCTGATGGTTGCTATGATCCAAGCTGTGTTTCTGATATTTCTTTCAAATTTAAATGCTGAGCAAACGCTTCAGCTATCTCTACAGTCCTAGCTTTAGCTGGTAATTCTATTTTTAATTCATCTGTTAATTTGACTAGATTGTCTTTTCAAAGCCCTTGTAAATAAACCAAAAAGAATTTGTCCAGCTGAAGAACAATCTGAGCAGCTTCCCGAGCCATGCTGTTATATTGCTGCAAATCTGGTGTCTCTTTTTAATTTATACTATAACCCAAATTTTGCCATCTACCATTCCAAAGATCAAGGACCCGAGCCCCCAAATTATGTTGCGACACCCTGGGTTCGGGTGTGGTTAATTCCAGCCTTCCTTGACCCGGACTTGCATCACAATTGACTTAATCAATAATTCTTAGAAAAATACCTGAAGTCTTTGGCCCAATAACTATTGTCACCAGGTTTGTAAATTTAAACACATCACTTTTTATTTTGGGCAGAAGATCATGGTAGTTTGGAGTGGCAGAGCAAGCTTGAAGAGCTGTATAATTTGCCCCTGCTTGTTATGATGGACAGAAATGTGGAGTGGATTAGACCATTACCAAAGTAGGCTGAGAAATTGAAAAGAAGGATCTTGATGGTTACTGTATACAAAGCAAAGAATGTTATTGGGCATCTTCTGTGGTAAAGGAACAGATTGTTAAATTTATCTAATGATGCATCATTGATGACCTTCACCTGGAGCTAGTTTGGTTATTGTAAATTGTCTCGGTGTGATTTCCTGCGGTCTTATCTGTTTGCCAAATAAATAGTCTTATAACTGATTGGTGAGCATGGTACTATCATCTGTGATCACTGTCAGTAGTCCCCAACTCGCCCACCACCGAGCTTGACTCTTAACTGTCTTCAAATTAACAGACCACTCATGCATCATCAGGCTTGGTTGAACAGAAATTTTCTCCAGTTAAACGGCCCTTATGGCCGGCCAACCTTTGGGGCCCACGCCTTGTTTTCAAATGCCTCCGTAACCTCACTACCTTAGCTCCAAAATCCTAATTCTGGTATTCCGATTTTAATTGCTCCTCCATCGATGGCTGTGCCTACAGCTGCTAAGGTCTTAAACTCTGAAATTCCTACACTGAACCCTCTGCTTCTTTCCCTCTTTAAGGTGCTCTTTAAAACCTACCTCTTTGACTGACTTTTGGCTATCATCCCTAATATCTCCTTATGTGGCTCAGTGCCGACCTTTGCTTCATGATACTTCTGAAAGCACCTTGGGATAAAGTTAAAGGCCCTATAAATGCAAGTTGTTTTGCCCTCCAGTGGATCGGATGAGCCTTTTTTTAATATAAATATATTTATTCAAATTTTCAACAACCCCCCCCAACAAGAAGAAAGAAACAAAACAACAATCAGAAATTATACATTGGATTTCCCCCATATACAATAAGCCCCATATAACATTTAGAAGCACCTTCACCCAAACGCCACCCCAAAAGAACCCCCCCCCCCCACCCCCCGCCCCTGGGCTGCTGCTGACCTCCTCCTAATGCTCCGCGAGATAGTCTAGGAACGGTTGCCACCGCCTGAGGAACCCTTGCCACCGCCTGAGGAACCCTTGCACAGACCCTCGCAAGGCAAACTTTATCCTCTCCAGCTTGATGAACCCTGCCATGTCATTGATCTAAGCTTCCACACTCGGGGGCTTTGCATCTTTCCATAGTAGCAAAATCCTCCACCGGGCTACCAGGGACGCAAAGGCCAGAATACCGGCCTCTTTCGCCTCCTGCACGCCCGGCTCGTCCGATACCCCAAATAATGCCAATCCCCAGCTCGGCTTGACCCGGGCGTTCACCACCTTGGACATTGCCCTCGCAAAACTCCTCCAAAACCCATCCAGCGCTGGGCACGACCAGAACATATGGACGTGATTTGCTGGGCTCCCCGAGCACCTCCCACATCTGTCCTCCACCCCAAAGAACCTACTCTACCTCGCCCCTGTCGTATGTGCTCTGAGTAACTTTGAACTGTATTAGGCTGAGCCTGGCGCAAGAGGAGGAAGAATTAACCCTACTCAGGGCATCAGCCCACAGACCCTCATCTATCTCCTCCCGAAGCTCCTCCTCCCACTTGCCCTTCAACTCCTCCACCGAGGCCTCCTCCTCTTCCTTCAGCTCCTGGTAAATCGCCGAAACCATGCCTTCTCCCACCCATATACCCGAAATCACCCTGTTCTGAATCCCACATGCCGGAAGCAGCGGGAATTCCCTCACCCGCCGCCTCACAAACGCCCTCACTTGCATGTACCTGAAAGCGTTTCCCGGGGGTAGCCCAAACTTCTCCCCCAGCGCCCCTAGGCTCGCAAACGTTCCATCGATGAACAGGTCCCCCATTCTTCTTATCCCTGCCCGATGCCAGCTCTGAAACCCCCATCCATCCTTCCCGGGACGAACTGATGATTCTCCCGAATCGGTGACCAAACCGAGGCTCCCACCTCACCCCTGTGTCGGTTCCACTGCCCCCAGATCTTCAGCGTCGCCGCAACCACCGGACTCGTGGTGTACCTTGTTGGCGAGAGCGGCAGCGGTGCCGTCACCAGCGCCCTCAGGCTTGTGCCCACACAGGACACCATCTCTAGCCTCTTCCACGCCGCCCCCTCTCCCTCCATTACCCACTTACGGATCATCGCCACATTGGCAGCCCAATAATAGCGCCTCAAATTCGGCAGCACCAGCCGACCAGCACCCCCCCCCCCCCCCCCCCCCCCGGTCCCTGCTACGCTCCAGAAACACACTCTTCACTCTCGGGGTCTTATTCGCCCATACAAATCCCATGATGCTTCTGCTTACCTGTTTGAAAAAGGCCTTGGGGATCAGAATGGGAAGGCACTGGAACACAAAGAGAAAACCTCGGGAGGACCGTCATTTTGACTGACTGCACCCGACCCCCCATGTGAGAGTGGCAGCATATTCCATTTTAAAAAAATCCTCCATCTGCTCCACCAACCGTGTCAAATTGAGCTTGTGCAAGGCCCCCCAACTCCTAGCTACTTGGATCCCTAGGTACTGAAAGCTCCTTTCCACCCTCTTCAGCGGTAGCTCGTCTATCCCCCTTCCCTGGTCCCCTGAATGCACCCAAAGAGCTCACTCTTCCCTACGTTGAGTTTATACCCCGAAAAGGCCCCAAACTCACTAAGGATCCGCATGACCTCCGCCATCCCCTCCACTGGAATCCGCAACATACAACACCAGGTCATCGGCATACAACGACCCCACCCCCATTTCCTGGACTCCCTCAGTGCCATGGCCAGCGGCTCAATTGCCAGTGCAAACAACAAGGGGGATAAGGGGCACCCCTGCCTCGTCCCCCGGTACAGCCGAAAGTACTCCGACCTGCACAGGTTCGTAGCCACACTCGCCACCGGGGCTCCATATAGCAGCCTGACCCAACTGATGAACCCCTCCCCAAACCCAAACCTCCGCAACACTTCCCAAAGATACTCCCACTACACCGATCAAAGGCCTCCTCCGCGTCCATAGCTGCCACTACCTCCGCTTCCCCCTCCACGGAGGGTATCATAATCACATTGAGGAGCCTCCGCACATTTGTATTTAGCTGCCTACCCTTTACAAATCCTGTCTGGTCCTCATGAATC
Organism: Scyliorhinus torazame; assembly: GCF_047496885.1. Taxonomy (NCBI): domain Eukaryota; kingdom Metazoa; phylum Chordata; class Chondrichthyes; order Carcharhiniformes; family Scyliorhinidae; genus Scyliorhinus; species Scyliorhinus torazame. Next base: position 20,881,396 of record NC_092713.1, read on the forward strand.
ACCCCCGGGACACAGTCCTCAATTCTCGTAGCCAGCACCTTCGCCAGCAACTTAGCGTCAACATTGAGGAGCGAGATCGGTCTATACGACCCACATTGCAATGGATCCATGTCCCGCTTCAAGATCAAAGAAATCAGCGCCCTGGACATTGTCGGGGGCAAGGTCCCCCCCCTCCCTCGCCTTATTAAAAGTCCTCACTAGCAACGGGCCCAGCAAGTCCACGTATTTCCTGTAGAATTCAACCGGGAACCCATCCGGCCCCGAGGCCTTCCCCGCCTGCATGCTCCCCAATCCTTTAACCAGCTCCTCCAGCCCAATCGTCGCCCCCAAACCAGCCACCTCCTCCACCCTCGGGAACCTCAGCTGATCCAGAAATTGTTGCATCCCCATCCCTCCCGCTAGGGGCTCAGACCTGTACAGATCCCCATAGAAGTCCCTAAATACCTTGTTTATTCTCACCGCATTCCGCACCGTATCCCCCCGCTATCCTTGACTCCACCAATCGCCCTCGCTGCCTCCCTCTTAGGAAGCTGATGTGCCAGCATTCCACTCGCCTTCTCCCCATACTCATACGCTTCCCCCTGCTGTTTCCTCCACTGTGCCTCTGCTTTCCCCGTGGTCAACAGGTCGAATTCCGTCTGGAGGTTCCGTCGCTCCCTAAGTAGCCCCTCCTCGGGGGCCTCTGCATACCTCCTGTCCACCCTTAAAATCTTCCCCACCAACCTCTCCCTCTCCCTCCCCTCTCTCTTCTCCCTGTGGGCCCTAATGGAGATTAGCTCTCCCCTGACCACCGCCTTCAACGCCTCCCAGACTACCCCCACCTGCACCTCCCCGTTGTCGTTGGTCTCCAAGTATCTTTCAATACACCCCTGCACCCGCCCACACACCCCCTCATCCGCCAACAGTCCCACATAGAGGTGCCACAGCGGACGCCGGTCCCGCATGCGTTTCATAAATCCGGCATCATCCCAATTCGGGGCATATACGTTCACCAGTACCACCCGCACCCCCTGCAAACTACCACTCGCCATCACATATCGACCTCCATTATCCACTACAATATTAAGTGCCTCGAACGACACCCGCTTCCCCACCAGTATTGCAACCCCTCTGTTCTTCGCATCCAGCCCTGAATGAAAGACCTGCCCTACCCATCCCTTTCTCAGCTTAACCTGATCTGCCACCTTCAGATGTGTTTCCTGGGGCATAACCATGTCTGCCTTCAGTCCCTTTAAAGTGCGCGAACACCCGGGCCCTCTTGACCGGCCCGTTCAGGCCCCTCCCCTCACATTCCAAGTTATCAGTCGGATCGGGGGGCTCCTCTCTCTCTTCTCTCCCCCCCCCCCCCCCACCTCCCCCCTGCCGACTAGCCATCTCCTTTTCTCAGCCAGCCAAGTGCCCGCGCCTTCCGCACCCTCCAGTCCCCCAGGCGGCGGACTCCCGCCCCGACTACCTCTCCTACTTCCAGCTCCCCTTTGGCCATTGCAGCAGCAACCCAGTCCCCACCCCCTCCCCTCACCCCGCTAGATCCTCATCCAGCCCATGACACTCTCGTAAGTCTGCTGACCCCGGCCTCTCCCGCCATTCCATCAACCCCCCCCCCCCAGTGTGAGAATCCCCCCACCCTTTGGCAGTCAGTGTGCGCTCCTCTCCAGCACTGCCCCCCCCCCCCTGGCCCTGCCCCCATCCTTCCCTAACGTAGGGAAACGCCCGCGCTTTCCTGAGCCGGCCCCGCCCCCTCTGGCGCAGCTCCTTTTTGCGGCCTTACCCCAACTCCCCATCCCCGGGCCTCCACCCCCCTCTTCCTCTGCGGGGCCCTGCCCCTCGAACACCGACGCCCACACTCTCCCACAGCCCCCACATCAAATCCATTCACCCCCACCCAGCACCAAAACAAAAAGAACATTCCCCAAACGCAGTAAACACAGTAAACATCCTCCCACGACAAACCCTCAGTTTGAGTCCAACTTTTCAGTCTGAATAAAACTCCATGCCTCATCAGGCGTTTCAAAATACTGGTGCCGATCTTGGAACGTGACCCACAATTGCGCTGGCTGCAGCATCCAGAACGTCACCCCCTTCCGATGGAGCACCGCCTTAGCCCGGTTAAAACCAGCCCTCTTCTTAGCCACCTCCGCACTCCAGTCCTGGTAAATTCGGATCTCCGTGTTCTCCCACCTGCTGATCCGCTCTTTTTTGGCCCATCTCAGGACACACTCTCTGTCCATAAAGCGGTGGAACCTCACCACTACAGCCCTTAGCTGCTCGTTGGCTTTGCTCTCCTTGCTAGGACCCGATGAGCCCCATCCAGCTCCAGGGGCCTCGGGAAAGCTCCTGCGCCCATCAGCGAATTGAGCATCGTGCTCATATATGCCCTGGCATCGGGCCCCTCCACTCCTTCAGGGAGACCCAGAATCCGAAGATTGTTCCTCCTCGGCCTATTCTCCAGGTCCTCCAATTTTTCCGCACACCTCTTGTGCAGCGCCTCGTGCGCCTCCACCTTCACCGCCATGCCCAAGATCTCGTTCTCCGAGGCTTTTTGCCGCACCTACCGGATCGCCGCTCCATGGGCCTTCTGGGTCTCCACAAGCTTCTCAATTGGCGCCAGCATTTTTGTCCTCAGCTCCTCAAAGCAGCGTTAAGAAACTCTTGCTCCTGCGACAACTGCGCCCACACTGCTTGGTCTCCACCCGCCGCCATCTTGCTTTTCCTCCCTCTCACTTTCCACTGCACCAGGATCACTTTTTTAACCGCTCCACTCCTGGTCCAATCCATATGATGTCGGGGGGACCTTGCTGTCACCTTCCCACACTGGAAGCCGTCGAACAATTGCTGTTGGGGCCCCTCTGAAGGGCCCAAAAGTCCGTTCCCGGCAGGAGCAGCCGAACATGCGACCTACCTAGGCATAGCCGCAACCGGAAGTCCCGGATGAGCCTTAATGGTTCTAGCACGAGCAGTATCCCAGTGATCAATTGCGTAACAATACTTCATGATCCCCATGATAAATCAGGTGATCAAATCGGTTTGCTCAGTGTTAATTTTAAGGTAGGCTGCTGCAAAATCATTGACACGTCCAAATGTAATTGTGGGGTCGTAAACTGCAATCTCCATTTTTGCCAGAAGCCAAAGCAAGAGGAAATCTCCCAAAGTTACGATTCAGTTTATAGCTTTCTGAATTAAGTATTATGAAAATAAACTCATTTTCCTTTTCATGAGTAAATGTTACTATATTAATGAGGAATTCAATTCTGCATGGAAAATACGGAGTTTCCCAGCCTGTTGGCTTGGAAATTGCATTGGTGGGATATTTTTCTAGCATTTTAAGATGTCTAGTTTAGCTGTCATTGAGAATGATGATGCATTGCTTCCATGTGGGCTGTCGATCCCTTCTCTTCACAGGAACCTCCCTATTTGTATGCTTTATTATATTTCACAATGTATGTTTGTGTATTTAGGCTCCTACTGGTCCTCCTGGGCCACCTGGTCCCCATGGTCCTCATGGACCCCACTTGCCTCCTGGCCCTCATGGGCCACCTGGTCCTCCAGGCCCTGGAACTCCAATGGGACCCTATAATCCAGGGCCCTATAATCCAGGGCCGCCTGGCCCTCCTCAGCAGTAAGTAATCTGATTTAAATAGAACAATTGTTTTAAACTTGACTACAGAGTAAGGTATGTTGCCATTACTTAATCTCTCAACCTCTGCAGTGGTCCACCAGCACCGTATGCTCCACAAGGATGGGGGAATGCCTACCAGCCCTGGCAGCAACAGGGCCAACCAGATCCAAGTAAGACGCAACTTCTTTAACATTTTGCATCAGAACTTTTCAAATCAATCCACCGAGCTCCTTGATGGCTCACTTGCAGTATGTAATTGGGGCCATGCAAACCCACAGGGCCCAGGTTTGATTCCTGGTGTGTGCTGAGTTGGCGGATCTCAGCCAGGGTGGGTGGGTGGTATCATTTAGGGTTCCCACCCCTGTTTGCTATCCAGTGACCCCTGCTCTAGAAGCATTGTGTGCCAGCATCAGTTGAGGTTAGGGTCGGCTTTGACTGGGATGTCCTGTCCAGTTAAATAGCTGAACAACTTTTGCACTGTTGGGCTGACACATGCAGTCTGACCACTCGGATGAGATACTGGCGAGTAGCTTGCACTTGTGGAATCATGCATGAGCAGGAGTTGATGTCTTCAGGGGAGGAAGCGGGAAAGAAAAGTGATCCACCGATCTTGCTATAACACTGTAATGTATTAAATAACTTTGAACATTTTTATCTACAGTGTTTGAATACCAGCAGTAATAAAATATTTTTAATCTATTGTAGATAAAGCTGGAGATGCAAATACAGCTGCATGGGCAGCATATTACGCTCAGTATTATCAGCAACAAGCACAGCAGCCACCTGCAGCTTCAAGCACTGGTCAGGGCAATACCCCAAATTCTGCACAGGGTAAATCATCGGGTATTTTTATTAGATCTTCTGGCTACACTGACAGAAATTTAATTGCTGCAGTTTTTAAAATCTTTGAGAACTAAGCTTGCATCTTACCCCAAAAGGAATTTCATAAGTTCTGACTTCTTTTGGAAACCAGTATTAGCTGTTATTTTACTCTTGTTTCTTAAATCAGTGGCATTATGTGCCTAAATCACTTTACACAGAGGGTTAGAAAAGCTCTTCTCGATTAGTCTAGCAGCTTTTGGGTTTTCCTTATGTTACAAAATTGCCTTCTCCTTCTATTCCCTCCATGGGAAATGACAGCCTTTGTGTTAATATGATATTCACGGTGTTGTACTTTTATCAGCAGGTGACCCTAACCAGCCCAACCCGGCCCAGGCTCCTCAGACCGATTATACCAAAGCCTGGGAAGAATATTACAAGAAATTAGGTAAATACTTTAACCTGCCTTGTCAAAATTTAGATTGATGAATGGAGATGCGCAAAAGATGAGCAGAAAAGCCTCAAGTGTAAAAACTCCTTAATAAAACTCAACCCTACTCATTACCAATGAATTCAGTATTCTGTAAAATATTGATTTCGCTCAGTGATTAATTGCAAAGCTGACTGGCAAATTGCAGAGGACACCCATGTTTCTTCCTGGGTAGATTCAGTGCAATTCAAGTGGCATTGGCCTATAAATAGCATGTTTGCCTTGTACACACATATTGCGAGTATTTATATTCAAACACATTAATTGTTCGTTCCAATATAATACCTAACCACGAGCAATTGCAAATTCAAAGCCATTTTTTAATCGTCCGAATGTAAATGGTTGCACTTATTGTTTATCTTTAGCTATTCCAAAGAATAAATGGGATTTTAAATAGCTTGAGTTTTTTAAGGAAGGTATTGGGTGATGAAGCCAAGAGTTTCCGACCCAGATGGACCCAAATGAATGAATTATCCTGCATGTTAGTTGGAATTGGTTACTTTAAAGACCCAAACTGTACATTTTTCCTGCATGCCTTCATTTAATTAGATTTTTTTCATTAAAAGTGTTACCTGTGTTTTGTTTAGGTCAACAGGGACAACCACAAGGAGCCCAACAGGATTACACCAAAGCTTGGGAAGAATATTACAAGAAACAAAGTATGTATGTCTCTGGAAAGCATGATTCGATTAATTTTGAATCATTGAATTTCGTCAGTGACTTGGTCCTATTTATTATTTCAGGTCAGGCAGCTCAAGCTTCTGGCACAGCAGCTCAGCCAGGCGGGCAACCCGACTACAGTGCAGCGTGGGCTGAGTACTACAGGCAGCAAGCGGCTTACTACAGTCAGACAAACTCCCAGGGAATTCCCCAACATCCGCCGGCACAGCAACCCCCACAGGTAAATTCCAATAAACAAAAGGGTACTTAGGCTCATGATTGAGAGTGTTTGTTTTTGATTCGGCGCGCAAAAAGCTTAAAAGTATTCCATCCTGGTAACCTTCTGCGAGGTTCATCAATAAGTTGTTCGGGGTGGTGAAATTAAGATTGTATGATGTCCTGAACACGCTATATTAACACCCTCATACTCTTGAAAGTTAACTACACATTAAATTGAGCAAAACCCATTTAAAGAGCATTTAATGGCATATTATTTGAATGGTTGTTCTTACTTGAAGCCCCCTCCCCCTCCTCCACAAACAGGCAATGCGAAAAGTGAGAGCAGCTGTCCAGAACTATGTTTAACCTTTCCTTTCACAGATAGAGGATCCTGTCCACACTCGATGCCCTTGAAATGTTTCATGTTGGTAACCACTTGTATATTTCTATGTATTTCTTCTGTGCAGGCCCAGTAATGTGAAGTGGAGATATTTGCGTCATTTGGGGAAAAGCCTTTGTAAAATTTATGGATACAGCCGCCTTGATGAAGATCTTAATTTTTGTTTTTGGTTTAAGAGAAATAGTGTTTGTTGCTATTGTCATACTTAAGAGGTAGCGAACTTGATAACCATTATTTTGTGTAGAATTGCAAATTTGGTTTGCTTTTAGTGAAACACAATAGTTTGAACATTCCAGCATATGTATTTTCAATTTCTATTCAGTCACTATAGTGACATGTGCTTCTGTTGTAAAATGTATTAATTTCATTGTATACTGTTCACTTTTAAAAATACTTGTTTTGTGCTTGACAATAAATACTATGAAAACCCTTGTTTGTGGGTAAGTTGGATCTATGGGTAAATACACAGTACTATGTGTTGTACCGAGTGAATTGAAACCTGGTATGACAACACATTCATTACGTTATGAAATTTTCTGTTGGGTCAAACTGAGACTTTAAATGTGCATAATTTCAATTCCGATCCAAATAGCTGCTATAGTCCAGGTTCCTGAAGCCACCGTGATTGCAATTTAGTTCATCAGGAATGATACATAATGCAAAGTTGCAAGCAGAACATCTTTTGCATAATCTTTCCATAGCAAAACATTTGAACATGAAATGCTATTTAATCTTGTGGCTGGCACCCTTAGCTTTTGTTTGCAATTTTCTTCTAATTGTCTGTGACAAACGTATTGGGAGGCATTCTATTTGTTTTTGTGGTCTGCAGTTCTCACCATGCAAAATAGTGCCCCATAACTTTTTTTTCTGACAGAAGGAGTTTAGGAAAGCTGATGGTAAGGTATCAGTCAAAGTATCATTAATGATTAAGTAGTTCCTCAAATTGACAATGAAATTGTTTTTCTAATGCATTATTGACCTGCTTTAGATGCATTAATTTCACATTTAGTTGGAATTTGCCATTTTAAAACCTCGAAAGATTATCTGAATTGCTTCTGCATATTTTTCCCTCTATTTGAAAGTGATTGTTTCTGTGCAAATTAGATTTTCCCCCCATGTTAGCACTTGAATATTCTGATAGTTGCTCAGTTTAATTATGCAAAAGACGAATGCAATTGCAGTCTTTGTTTGCCACTGTATTTACTGAAGTACAGGTGTGTTCCAGCCAATGTAGAACTAGCTCTGTAAGGGTGACCTGGCGTATGCTGGTTCCTTCCATCCTTGATTCTGTTCCTTCAAGGAGCTTTGCACTGTAAGTACACTGAACCTTGTGACTGAAATACAGATGACTTACTGTGCAGTAACACTTGAAATTGTTTTTGCCCATGTCCTCTATTTTCTTTCTCAATATATACATTGAAATTTGATTAACAATGCAGAAATTAACATGTCCTGATCACATACTTAGAATGTAATGCTTGTAGAAATTAAACTAATGACTGCTAGTTTTGCTGATTTTAAAAACTTTTATTATGGGTAAGTATTTCCTAAATTGTAGAAAATAATGTTTTGAGGAATGCAGAATGGAAAGGTCTTTTAGGTGATATTGTGATAGTTTTTGTTTTAGATCTACTTAAACCGTTTGGAATTTTGTTAGGTTGAAGGTAGGTAGGCCAGGATTGTGTTGTATTTCAACTTGAAGGTAGGTAGGCCAGGATTGTGTTGTATTTCAACTGCCTTGATGTTCAACGTAATAAATGAACATGAATATCTGCTGTTTATGTTGATGCTTAGAATGGTGGGAATTATTTCAGGTTTTTAAATGAGTGCATTGTGTCTCAGTAGCAAAGTTGACTTTTTGCTGTGAATTGTATTAGAAATGGCTAACTGAAGTTGTAAACTCTGTAAATGTTTTGGGCGCTGCGTTTATTTTGCTGGGCGTGAGAATGAAGTGATTCAGTTTTTGTCATGAATATAACATTGTCTGAGCAGACATCTTAAATTTCTTAAGAGAAACAAATTTTGTAATAAACGTCTACATGCTGTTTTGAATGCTTTTTGATTGATTCAAGTGGGGGGCGGGAATTGTGTGATATTTGAAAGAGTGAATTACTGCTCTGTCCGCATGATGTGAATTTAGATAGTGTCCATTACTGTAACTTAGTTTCACAGCTGGCACACGTTCACAGAATTGAATTTTGCAGGCATTAATGAAAGCCTTCTGTCTTTGGAAAGCTACAAAAAAAAAAGTGCTCAGTAGTCCAGGTGTTTCGGACTGCTTGTTTTTAGATGTGGAGAACCGAATGAGTACTATGACCGAGAACCGCAAGACATCTGCAGGTTAATTCTCAATGTTAGTCTTGTTCATGTATGAAAATATTTGCTGAAGTCTAATGTTAAGAATCAAGACTGAAGTTTTTGAATTCTATTGTACCAAAAATGCAGGAAGAGAATTGTGAACTTCTTCAGAGTAAATGATGTAAGTTTTGATGTAGTTAGTCCATATATCTGCAATTGCACATTATTTTTGAAAGCAGACTTTGTGATTCAATGTTGTCAATTGGGGATATTTAAAAGACTGATTATCTCCATACTTCATTTGCAACCATATGCGCCACTGTCTTTGTTTAGGCAAGTATAGCTATTAAAACAGGGAAACATTTGAAATTTTTCCCCCCATATCTCATTCAAATTTACACTTCACCCTTTTTCACTCTCTAATGAAGACTATTCACAGTTGCAACAATGGGGAACGGTACAACAATCATTTTCCAGTTTTCATTGCTGTCCTTGTCCATTTCAGGTCCTTTTGTCACATAGTCAAACTGAAAATCTCAGCTCAACTTAATTTTAGAAGTGTGCCCAACAATAAACTTTTACAATGGGCAGATTACGTTGTCTTGCTGTGGATTTCATTGAACACCCCAAGAAGCATTTAACATTTAACAACAAGGATTCGTAAGCTGATGTCTTGTGTACATGAAGAGTTTAACGTTGACAAAAACTCATGGTGAGTAATCACACCTGACCAAAAAAACGTATGACCACTGAATGATGTAACCTATATATCTTAAAGACAAATCTGAATCCTAATAAAAGGCATGCATTCATAGAAAACTGTCTTCAAGACCTAGCCTATAATTAAATGCTCCATTGGTCTTGATGTGTTTGTCAACTCAAACCGCTTTGACCAGCCTTACTGTTCTTGAGGCTATGAAGGAGATTGAGTTTTCCTTTCCATTTTGTCTCTGCTGACGAGGGAGATTAATGCTAAGTTGAAGTTCCCAGGATGCTGGTTGCTCTCTGATGTTCCCAAGAAATCATTGCTCAGTAATGCTCACAATGATACCTGTCGTCTGCATGTTGGTCCACAGTTAGGGTGAGGGTCATTGCAGCCAAGCCCGATAATGTTCCCATGCATGTTTCCAGCAACAGGCACTCGGTTGCAGTTAGGAGCAGGAAACATTTCTCCTTGTATTTTTCAGACAACCACAATTCCCCCCCCCCCGCCCCACCCCAACCACCACCAAGTCCGCCCTATGAAAAGGGTGATCCAGAACATAACCCAACCGCCACCCTAAAGTATGAATGGTGGCTCTTTGGCTCGGTATAGTCCTTTAGGTCATGAACCCACTGAAGCATTAAAGCTGGTAAGAAAATGGACAAATATCCAAATTTAGCTCTTGTGAGGGCAGGTTCATGAGTGGCCAGTAACTATTTTGATATATTTTGTACAATTCTCTGATTTTAATGCTAGGAAGTACTGTTTGCAATTGGAAACAGTTGAGTTGTAACTTAGGATGCCGTTTGTTCATATCTTTCTAATGTTGAATAGAATTTTTTTTTAAAGTGGTGCATGTTAAAATAGTATAATTGAAGTAAATTGCAGTTGATTCTTTGAGGGAGAATTTTATTGAAATTCTGTATAATATGTGACTTTTTCCATAGTTTCTGTACAGTTTGCCTCAAAGCGTTTGTAGGTCTTGGAAGAGGAGACTTTTCTAGGTGTCTGTGCATTAACTTTAAATCCAAATGCCTCTTAATATTATGGGTGACTTATGTCTTACTCCGGGTAATTGAACTCTGAAGTTGTATTCTTGTCTCACTGCGGGCTGGTTTGCTTATTAATTCTGCAACAGACCCGACCATGAAATAAAGGACTTCAAATTCTGGAATAAAAATGGGAAGACCATGGAAATAAAGTTTGAACACACTTTATTGAGTGGTTTAAATATTTGGATATGTTGTTTTGATTTTCCATACTACAATTTTAAACTGATAAACTATGAAAATATTCAACCTAAGGATGGCCACCCACGATTATTGGTGTGGATACTTGGTCTGCGGTGAGATGGAGGATTCTGTCACTACAGTGCACTTCCTGGTCTCTATCCTTAAGGATCCCAATTACAGATTGGTTTGTTGGTTGCATTTCCTTCAGTGAAAACTATCTAAGCATCATAGAAACTTACAGCACCTGAGTCATTCATCGTATTGTTACCTTGGACAAAGTCATTAATTTGAGTTGATTTGTTCCTCCAGAAATTTATATTTTTCTGCTAATTATACCCCAAATGCTTTGTCTGAAGTGTCAAAATGCTGTTTGAACACAGTTGCTGTGATTCTAAACTGAGGAATCTTTGTTTGACTGGTGGGTTCACTGGGATTAAATTCAAATTTGTGCTACAGTTTAAACCTAAATCTATGTTTCAGCCAAACATTGGAGTTTAGAATTCTCCTGTGAAAACTTTATACATTGACCCTATTTTTTTTTTAAATTTAGAGTACCCAATTATTTTTATTTTTCAATTAAGGGGCAATTTAGCGTGGCCAATCCACCTAACCTGCACATCTTTGGGTTGTGGGGGTGAAACCCACGCAGACATGGGGAGAATGTGCAAACTCCACACGGACAGTGACCCAGGGCCGGGATTCGAACCCGGATCCTCAGCGCCGCAGTACCAGTGCTATCCACTGCGCCACATGCCGCCCCAGATTGACCCTATTTTAAGGTTAATTATTGATTTACTTTGTTTGTTTCTCTGTGTGTTCTGCATAACAGAACAATACTTCCATAAATGTACCTGTATTCCTGCAGGTTTTGTTTTAAGACTTTGTTCTCAAGCAGGCTTAAGATAAAACTGCATGTTTAGTCACATTCTAATGTCTGAAAATGGTATCATGGTGCAGTACAGGAGTTTGGATTTAGTAATGCATAAACAATTGCTATCACAAACTTAACACAGCCGAACAACTGGGAATTTGTGAGTGCTTGATGTGGCCTATTATGTGGGTTCCAAGAGACACCCAAAATAAACGGATAGATTAAACTGAGTCCTTTATTAAGCCATTGTAAAGCAAAGTCCCCTGTAATGACAGTGAGTTAAATATTGGTCTGTGTAAATCACTCAGAATACTTGTGCAAATGGTATGATGCAGCATTTACTAGTTCTGTGCAGAAGGTTTATTTCATCATAAACTGTAGCTTTTCCAGAGCTGTTTAATGCCAAGTTAACACATTTGGTTTTCAGTCCAGGACAACTTGTATAGACATGGAACATGTAGTTGAGTGAATGATCTTTACATTGAGCTCCAGGCCAAGATGCAGTGATGTGACTATTCTGCAACTATATTTTTGGAAACTTTGAATTTTAATTGTACCTACTTGGATATCAAAAAAAATATTTCAATTACCAGGACATCCACCCTTCATTTGTTAGGAATGGGTGTGCTAGTGTTGTTAGGAATGGGTGTGCTAGTTTTAATGAGTGCTACATGGATAGAAAATATGGGATTGTTTACAAATCAATTCACCATCTGTGCAAGTTTATTTTTATTATACCACATGTTCATTTTTCCTCTCTCAAAATCACTGACTTGTGGGATTCTTTAGGTACCAGTTACCTCCTCTAAGTAGCTACTCTTCACGTCAGCATTGATGGTAAGGCAAGTTATTAGAACTGTGGAACACATTGTAGCTGGGCTCAGGCCTAGTGTAGCACTTTACAAACACCTGGACAACACATGTGATGATGGCTGTTTTCTTGATCTGTTCCTCTTTTTACATAACTGGTTGTGATACTAATTGCAGCGCAATCTACTACTTATCCCCATTTGAGATCAGCTAATTTGAATTGGGCCGACTGGCAATTTACTTATCTGTGCGGCTAAGAGCCAAGTGTTGTGGATTTGCCAACTCAAAGCTGAAGTTCCATTGTACCGTAACCACTTAAATTAACTTGCCTATTGTAAATATCCTCAATTCAAATACTGAAAGTATATGTTGAATTTCTCTTCCCCCCCCCCCCCCCCCCCCCAACATTAATGTTCCAAATTGTCACTGTTCCTGATGAAGGATTTGATCCTTCAATCAAATCTCATCTTCTGGTTTTGCTACTTGTGAAATAAGATCACTTTTGTATTTCAGTTATTTTAGCCTTTTGGGGTGAATTGCCAAATACCAGGTTTCTCTTGCCTTTATTACACATTTGCCAAATCTCAACATATTTCTTTTTAACAAATTTTTTATTCGTTGAATTAAATGTGCAATTGGGCAGAGATATAAGTAATGCCCAACTCCTGGGCTATAACTACTTTCTTTTGTATGGATGCTTCAGAGCGAAACAGGTATTGGAAAAGTTTGGAAATTAATCTTCTAAAGTTGGGGAGTAATAATAGGATTAGGAGTTAAAAATGGCTGGCAATTGCATTTGATCATTCTAATTAGATGATGATCTGAACCTAGAACTGAGCACACAACCATACAGACTTGTTTCACTTTGCTTTGACTATAACAGTTAATAAAATGCACAGATGCATTGGACTCTGGTATAATATGGGAAATGTTCTATTGTGATATTGCTTCACAGTAGTTCTATATTTTCTCTCCCTCTTTCCACCACCACCCCACCGACTCCCTCAAAACATCCCTTTCAATCATGGCAGACTTTTTAAGTCCATGTTATTAGAAATGTTAATCTGGGAAAGTTTGATTACTTGATTACCTGTGCACTTAGCTTTCGTAGAACAAGTTGCATAGCTTTCTGTCATTTGATGTTGGGCACTTTATTCAATAGTGCCTTGTTTAAGCATATTCATCTACTTCATGATTTTGCTGATAAAGTGTGAATTTGTATCTCTGTAGATCTTCTTGGCTTAATCATGCGGGGAGATGATTTTGATGTTCTAAGATTTGTGTTAATCTAATGCAGATAATGTTTTCCTTGATCTTAAATGAATTACACTGTCCATGAGACCTGATTCTGCATCATTACTGCCCTGATTGGTTCAGTGAATGAGTGATGTGCTTATGGAAAAGAAGCCTGTTCTTGAGATCACAGCTAATTGAGAGGCTTCCAACTTGTGTCATGCATTGCAAGTGGAATTGAGTGGTGGGAGCGGCAACAAATTAAAATAATGACATAGTTTCACGTGCCCCAAAGGAAAGTCACCCTCGTTTGTAATTCTGTCTTGGGTTGATCAAGGTGCAATGTTCTAATTGTTAATGAATTTCCCAATTGCTGGTGGAGTTTCCCAATTGCTGGTGGAGTTTATCATTTAAAGTCACGATGTAGCTGTAAACAGCTATGTTCAGCTAAATAATTGGGATTTTATTCATGCACAAGCGCCACTCTACTCTTCTCCCAGTGGCCTGATGAATACCAAAATTCAAATGATTGTAAAACAATGTGATAAAATGAGAGTTATGAATGATCAGGGATATTTCTCTTGATTGCTGTTCTGTAGGGTGGTGGTCACATTTCGTACCGTGTAGGATTATTTTTCTGTTCGTTTTTAAATTTAGGCTTTTATTCTTTGTCAGATTATAGACCTAAGCACTTCTGACAGTGTGACCTTGCAGACAAAATCCAGGCCAAATTGAATTAGTCATGACAAAACTTCACCGGGATTACACGTGCCTGTTCAAAAGTTTGGATGATCCAGACTCCTTAACATTGGTCAGCAGCAGTCCCGGATCCCAAGGTGAGGATGACCATCACCTCCCACAGTCTAATTCTATATCAGAATTGTTGCATATATGTTGGCGGCTCTGGATATCTGCCTTAGACTGCCACTGATTCAAAAATGATTTTGTAGTGCATGTGGAATTACTTCTGACAGCTATCATTTTCTGCATTTACACAGGTGGCTGTGCCTCAGTTAAGTCACTTAAAAGATTTAATGCCTACAAGACCAAATCACTTTTCGAACTCTACTTTTTATTACATGATTGCTGGAATATCATTCTGAAATCATGAACGTTTATGTTTCTTAAGTTGTGATGTTTGGACAGATTTTACTTTTTTGGGGTTATTGGGTTGATTTGCAATATACAGTTATGTTAGGGTGGCCAACATGAACGAAATGTCCTATAAAAATTAATTCCCAAGCTTCGAGCGTTACTGCTCTTAATCAGTCCGGGGTAGCCGAGTTGTGTACTACGTGCTATCTCTGCCTCTCCCCCTTTAACAACTTCCAGCCACGCTTTTGTATTTACCTTGTAATAGGTTTGCACGCTTTTAGTGATGGATAATTGTTCCTTTTTTTCCCTCCTCCCCTTCATTTTCCCCCTCCCAAGAGGTCACAAAGTTTCGCTGAGGTAGTAGTTTAATTTGGGAGCCTATGTTACACTGTCCGGAACCCAGTCGGTAATGCCGCTTGTTTTGAAATCCGTTTGGTCAGTCAATTGATGAGAATGCTCTGCTATCATGTGTGTGTGTGATTTTATATATATGTGTGTATAAAAAATGTAAGTTTCCTAATTGAATTATTTTATCTGTTTGCACTTTCAAGTTTTGGAGAGTGGTAGGGATTTTGTAAGTTTACTGCTCAATGAAGCATGCTTATTTTAATGTCAGTGGGCTGAATAGATGCACTGTCAGCATTGATTTGTCCAGAAAGGTTTGTTGAAAGATCAGAAAAGAAATATCGTACTTTCTGTTTTCTTTGCAGTGCGCCTCTCCAGTCCATCATACTTTAAAATAAACATCTATTGGGGGTGGGGAGGGGAGGGTGCAAGAGGAATGTTCAGTGTAGCTTGTAACTCCTGCATCTTGTGTAGTAAAGGATAATCTGCATCAATTTACTTCTTTAATATAGTAATGAGTGAAGCAAACAGGAAAATGTTTGAATAGTGCAGACCATTGGAAGGTTATATTAAGCTTTTTGCAGTCCGTAATTGAAGCATGCCGTATTTATTTTGGGTAATTAGATTGCAAGAACATTTTTGAAGAGACGTTGCAGAATATAATTAGCTGTATTCAGAATCTATTTTTGTTTAATGAGGAAAAAAATCCTCAACTTTTAAGCGAGAATTCCAGAAACCAAGTCTTTTTCAGCTTACATTGCTACTATCCACCAAAATATTAGTAACTGACTTTATAAAGAAGTGTTTCAAAATGGACGCTGTTGGTAGTTTTCTTGTACCATGTGAAGTCGCAGCTCATCGCAAATGAAGTGCAATTTTTATACTTCACAGTGCCACCCAGACCTTGAACCTTAAGTTCTGCTGCAGTACACTAAAGGTAAGCAAGAATGAAGGTGTATTCTCTCAGGGTTTAAAAAGATCTTGATCAGTCATTGGCCCTCTTTATGTATGCATTATTTTAATGAAACCCAACATTACTCATTACCATACAAGTATGGAATTAAATGTAAGTCTGATCGGCCAAATGCTCCATACTTTTTCCAGATAATCAAATCAAATGAGTAGAACAAAAGCTGTAAATCTGAATTTTTTTAAAATGGCAGAGGGTCGGGTCAGCCAGCACCTGAAAGAAAGGCGGATTGAAGCTTCAGGCAGACACCTGAAGAGTTAACCTGTTTTGTCGGGTGCATTCAGCTCTGTGATACATTTTTTGCTTCTTCCGGGATTGAAGTTCAGGGCTTTTTGTATACAACCATCTTCTTTTGTGGATGTGGGATGGAGCAATTTTAATATTTTCAACCATTAGTTTTAAGCAGAATCTGCTGCAGCATTCACTTTTTACGGCCAGTTTTCAGATATCGTGCACAATTTAACCGTTCCAACGAATGTTTATTTCTATTTCTGTTCATATTAGATATCTGATGTTCTATCATTAAAACCATTATTAGTCAAGTTTAAATGTATATAGCTTTGATGTGAATCAGTTGTTGTGCAGAGACCTTCGTTGGATAAGTAGCTAGAATCTATAAATATTTATAGAATATAGGGAAAGAAAAGAGCTGTCCAGTTTGTACTTGTAGGATAAACTAGGTTGTGTTGGCATGGATTGGTTCACATTGTTTTATTTTAACCCTCTGCCGTTCTGGTTGATGAAGGCCCTTGGTTACTTTACCTAATGCAGCAGGCGCAATTTCCCAAAATTAATTCTTGATGCTATCGAATAAACATCAAACCTTTTGTACAACTATAATGAAAAGGAGCTTACAGATCTTGCTGGTGCACCGCGCAAGAGCTAGATAGTTGGCCCTTGCTGCTTACATCATGGAAGCCTGTGAGGCCATTTTTTGGGAAATAACCAAGGAAGAGGCTTAAAATATCCGCAATAAATTGCACTGCTTGAACTTCAGGCAGATAATTGCATCTTAAGGAGGTGAGGTGTGGTGCTATTACTGGTATGGGGTTTTAATGCTGAATTATTGTTTTTGGCGGTTTTGTGATCTGTTTGCTGTTCTTAAAAATGCATAAAATATCTTGCTACGAGTTCGGTTTAGAATTCCAAGTGTTCAATGAGCTGTGATTCCATCTTCAGTGCAATTTGTATGCTTTTTAAAAAAAAAAAAAGTGAATCTTGCAATGCTAAAGGTTGATTACCGTTGTCTTTTAATCAGAAAATCTTAGGGTTTCTGTGCAAATAGCCAACCTGCTTATCTCTTGGCAATTTTCTTTTCAACGTATTCAAAAGGTGGTGCTTCGTTCTTATACAGTGCTGAAGAGCTAGCTGCCAGCACCCGATTCATAGGTCATAGGATCAGGTCCTGAGATAGTTTCTACCCCTATGGAGGACTCCTTTGCGTTCATCCTATTGAACTGATGAACATAAACCATACACGGGCTCTCTATATAAGGTAACTCTTTTTGAGGGAAACTTATCATTCAAATGCAGGCAATTAGCTATTTTCCACGAATTATAATCTTTAGCATGGGAGGCATGCTGTCCAAATCTTTGGTTTGTGCACTTGTTTCTATTTACCATTTGCATACAAATGTTAAAATAAGCACACTTCCTTCTGCAGAGTGGAACAATAGTTAAAAATGTCGTAGTTCAGTCATATTAATCTAATCATTTTAGATCTTTGCAAATTTTAGGTCATCAGTTTAGTATTGCAAGACTTAATGTGTGCATTGCGAGGTTTCCCTATTAAGTCAATTTGTTTTTCTGTTATTGACGTTTATACAGAAAATCCACAGTTTAAATATAACTTGGTTTAAATTGTTGACAATTAACACCTCAAACGTACATGCATTAGATGTTTAAATAGTGTTGAGGCACAGACCATTTTTAATTCGCCTGATCTCTTCTTTAATATAAATATGAACCCCAGATTAAGGGATAATTATTTCCCTTTTAGTGAGCCTGTCTGTGGATCTTATGTATGTGGATATCTGCACATTTAGGATGCATTTATTTTGTTTTTTGTTTCAAAACGGTTAGAAGCTCCTGGTTCAGAAAAATCTGCAGAAGCGAATGTTTACTTTAAAAAAAACTGTACGCAAATTGTCTAGTTAGATTCTGCGGGGAGATGTCTCAGTTAACCTGATGTAATGTATTAAAGCAGACAGTATCTGTGCTAGAATTAATTAGAGGAAAGATACACTTCAGGATTTGACTGCAAGTTTTTGCTGTTGTTCCTGTTCCATACGTTTAATATCGGCACATCGCCAGATAGGTGTCCTGCATATTTCTTTTGCATGTTTTTTTTTTACACATGGCTTTTTTGAGATGGATTAGCTATTATCTCGAAGAAAAAAATTCTTCAGAAAATGTGCATTGCTGGAGAAGACTACTAAGCAGATAAAGGGCTTGCTGTGGTTGGAGAAAGGGATATCATACAGATTTGGAGCTGAAATATAAGGTAACTTCAATCTGATGGAAAAAAAAAAAGCGGTTTAAGAATGATCCAGATGTGTTGGCACTCATTTTTTCCTGATAATGTAATCTGATTTTAGTGTGAATTAAACTGTAAAGTTTTTGAATATTATAAATAAAGTTTGAGGTGCACAAATAATAATGGCTTTCTTTATTACTGTGTCCATCAAATATGGGTTTGGCGGGATTTGGTTTCAGGGTTATAGAGTAATTGGTTGCGAGAAGAAAGCGCTTTATCTCCATGTTGCGTACCAGCCTATTGCAATTGATTGAGCCAAATTGCACACTGCCTTTTAGTTTATTTTCGAACTTTCACCCCCTCCTGAAGGCAATCTCGCTAACACTGGTAACCCTCTAATATCTGACTTATGGCCACTCATTAAAGGAAGTTGGAAAATCTTGAGATTAGAGGGCATCAGTTGAACCTCATCCCCATCAGTGCCCGGGAATCACTGGATGGTCTGGAATTTGAAACCTGGCTAATATTTTCTCCCCCCCCCCCCCCCCCCCCCCCACCTTAGCACCTTAACAGGGCAGCTGAGGCCACTCTGCTGCTGACACCCCTGAAATGAACAAATTGGATGCAGAGCATAAATCCATGTTTACCAGTTGGTAGTAAAGTGCATGGTGCATTGGGTGGCAGCCGTAGCTCATTGGGTAGCATATTCACCTCAGAAGTCAAAAGTTGTGTGGAAACTTGAGCTCATTATCTTGCTGATACGGCACTTTGTCTGCCCTCTTTATTAGATGTAAAAGATGGAACCGAATCCTTGTGTCCTGGCCAAGATTTATTCTCCACCAACTCCCCTAAAAATAATAACTCTGGTCATGCACTTCATAAATATATATATTTGAACACAAATTAAGGCTAACACTCCTGTGTGGTACTGAGGGAATGTCACATTGCCAGACATTAAAACTGGTCCCGTCAGTCCTTTCAGGTAGCCATGAAAGATCCCATGGCACTATATGAAGAGAGTTCTCCAGATATGAGCACCAGTTAACAGGGCCAACATTTATTGCTGGTACCTAATTAATCTTGAAAAGATGGTGGTTAATCGGTGCAAGATAATGTGCTCAAGTATAAAGTACGAATGAATTTAGCCAGATTTCTCATTCTAGATTTTCATCCAGTGACTGCTGAGCACTGGGCAAGGAGGGGGTCAGATTCAATTCTGATGTTTTCTAAATGTGCATTTTTCAAGATCTCTCTACCAAAAGAGAGATTGGGTTGGAGTTCCAGTACAACCCAGCGATGTTTAAGGAATGACATATAATGTTCAAGTCAAGGTGGTGTATAACTTGGATGTGACTGTATTTCCAGGCACTTGATCCTCTTATCCTTCCAGGTCGTGAGTTTTGATGGTGCTGTCTGTTAAATTGTAAGCACTCATGACTGAGTAGGGAGCCAGAGTTATCCGCATGCTTCACTAGTGCACCCAAGCAGACTGTTATGGGTCGCAGATACCAGAAAAGGAGAATTACCTCTTGACTAAAGTATGATGTTTGGTGCAGGGGGAGTGAATGGAAGATCTGCAAAAGTAGCAATTTACCAAAAACACTGCAACTTTTTAAAAATTAAGCTATAGTTGCTACAGAAAGAATCA
Organism: Scyliorhinus torazame; assembly: GCF_047496885.1. Lineage (NCBI taxonomy): Eukaryota > Metazoa > Chordata > Chondrichthyes > Carcharhiniformes > Scyliorhinidae > Scyliorhinus > Scyliorhinus torazame. Next base: position 20,901,281 of record NC_092713.1, read on the forward strand.
AAAGATCATCTTTATTGCTGTCTGCCTTTCCCCGCCAATTGTGAACATTGGTGGCCACATTAGTGTGTTGCACTGATTCTGAGCAGGTCACTAAAATTTTTGGGTTGTGCTGATGCTATAGATGCTCCCAGAATATAGCCACGCCACCCCAAGTTGCAAGTCGACACCTTTTGCAAGCACTAGCATCCTAATTGAATCAGAGCAAGGAAAAGCAGCAGATAGTTTTATTTCAAAGTAAAGTTTAAATGATATCTGAAAATTCAATACAGTTGAGAGTTGAACTGTTTACAAAAAAAAGTACATTCCGCATGAAGAGCATTTCTGAGGGTCTCTGAGTGTCCAGCATGCAATACTTCGTGCCTCTCAGGGCCCATTGTTCCAAGTTACATGAAGGAACATCTTTGTCCATGGACAATGTGTCTGTAAGGCCTCATGGTTAATTTAGTGATTACATAACCGGTATTATCTGTATGTAGACAACCCAAAGTTGCTTATTTTCCTGTTGAATTTCATTTTCTTTTTTAAACCTTTAAAACTCCTGATGCAAAGTTAAATGGGCTTTCACAAAGGACAAAACAGTTATTTTAAAACCAGCATTTTGCTAGTGCTTGACCCAAGTAGTAATTGATGAGTTGGATAAGCCCTGGATTAGAATTTTTAAAAATTCATATGTTTATAGACTCAAGATTGATTCCCAAGTGGGCCCCACTGGTAACAATAATGTGCAGATATAATAGCATCTGTTAAATAACATCAAAGATAATTATAAATGATTAAAACTGACCAAATAAAACCAGTATGTAAACCTCATGCATTTTTCCTAGGCTATACGTTAACCATGAGAAGAATAACGATCAACGCTACAGCAATTTTTCCACGGGTAATAGGATATTTAATTTTTTTGGCCCCATCAGTGGGGAAAGACGGATGTAGTAAAGGTTGAGGACAGAAAGGAAATTCCAGCAGATTTAGTAGTCATCAGCTAAAAGAGAAGAGAAAATTAAAGAAATTAGTTGCCAACAAAAAGAGCTGAAAATTGAAGTAGATTGTGTTTATTTGGGTGTGCGTGTGGTTGACATTGCAGGTTTCCTACTTTTAGAGAAAAGTGCCATTGTATAAAATTTAACTCTTACTTTCAATGGTGAGAATGCAGGTGCTAGCAGCTGTTCCTCTGGCGTTGACAGCTTTGCACATGTATTCTCCTTCGTCTTCAGGAAAGGTTTCAGGTAGGTAAAGGCAATAAGTTTCTCCTCTTTCAATGTATTGATAGTCCTCGCAGTCCTGCAACATTTCACCCTCAAACCACCACGTGACACCTGGTGTTGGTTCCCCCATGATTTTTACAGTGAACCTTACAGGCTCGCCGTCCACAACCGATGTGTTTTTGAGGGGTTTCTTGAACCACGGAGCGCCAGACCGAATGAGTTCATCCGTGTCATCCTCACAGGTTGTTCCATTAACAATGCTCTCTTCCTCCTCTTCATCCCCTTTCTGCAAACACATTAGGAGTTTTTTAAAAAAGCCTCAACATTTGGTGGGAGTATCTGAATTCTCCCTGAGAGTACCTGGACAGGCACCGGAGTGTGGCGACTTGGGGATTGTCACAGTAACTTCATTGCAGTGTTAATGTAAGCCTACTTGTGACAATAAAGATTATCTGATTTTAGTGCAGGCAGAGTAATGGATATTATGACACTGAAGTAGCAAATCTGGAGTTCTGACCCCATCATGAATTCATTCAATCTGTAAATGTTTTTAACCATTGTGGAGTTTCTGGTGGGAGCTCAACACGGGCGTTAATTTTTCCTATGTTACGTTGAAGAAAGTTTCATCAAGAGGGGGTACGGTATGGAGCCGTGTGATTTGAGCGGTAGAGCTTGCATCAGCAGCATAAACAAGCACCTATCATGTCAATGTGGCTCAGTTGGTTGATTGTGCACTCACAAGATTTGGGCACAAAACATTTCATTGAAGTACAAGTCTTTGATTTAAGTGGCCCCATTTTAAGTCATTTTTTTCATTGGAGCCAATATTTACATTTTGTGTTGTGGATTTCCATTAGTGTTATTTCGTGATGTCGTGACCTGCTCTCTGACATTTTGGAGCAGCTTCTACCGGTCACGGTCGGCCCTTTTTCCCGCCGACTGTCCCGCCGTCGCCATTCCAGCTTGCAGCTTAACTTCCGTGAGCCCACAACACGTAGCTGCTCTCACTCTATCGGCTGCTTCCTGCCTCTCAGCTCATCTCCTGAGCCCTCCTAACGGAGAGCTTGAGAGGGGGAAGGGGCCAGTGGGAGGTTGTCAGCTGGAGGATTGGTGACAGAGAGGATCAGAGAGTATGATTGGTGGTAAGCCAAAGGGTCGTGGAGAGGTGAGAAGCAGAAAAGACTGAGCAGAAGGTAAGTAGAAAGAGTATTATGTGATTATTTTCAAATTTTATTTTTAAAGCTTATTTAATTCAAGTAATTTAGCAAGGTACAGTATTTAAATGCAGGGTACAGTGTTTTAATACTTTTTCCGATGGAAAACAATGTAAGGGGAAAATTTGATTTTTATATTTCATTTAGAATTGTACTTTTCAGGAACCCAACTACAACATTAAATGGACAATTAATGTGCTGGGGGCAGTGTTGCATGGCATAAGGATGATCTTTAGGATGAAATGTTGCACCAAGGTTTGGTCTGTCCCCTCTGGTGGGTGTTACACGATCCCATGATGCTATTTTGAAGAAGAGGGGAGTTATCCATGCTGCATCAGAGCTCCAGGGATTCTGGTTCAATTCCGGCCTCGGGTGACTGGTGTTTGCATATTCTCCCCGTGTCTGCGTGGGTTTCCTCCCACAGCCCAAAGATGTGCAGGTTAGGTGGATTGGCCATGCTAAATTGCCCCTTAGTGTCCAAACGTTTAGGTAGGGTTACGGGGATAGGGTGGGGGGCAAGGGCTTAAGTAGGGTGATCCTTCCAATGGCTGATGCAGACGTGATGGGCCGACAGCACTGTCGATATTCGATGAAACATCTAAACCTCATCAAACATCGTGAAATCCGATTTATCTCGTCATTATAGTGCTTTTTACGGGAGTTTGGCGTTCACAAATTGGCTGCTGCATTTCCTGCATTCCACCTGTAACTACCTCAAAAATACTTAATTGGCTCCAAGGCGTTTGGGACATTTGAGGTGAATGGCTCTGTATAAAACCAATTCTCTGTCTTTTTTTATTAAAAAAAAGAAATAAGTTGGGTATCATCGAATCGCCCTTCAATTTTCAGCCTCCGGCCTTTTCATATTTATCATTGATTATTCCATTGAGCCTGCAAATAGGCCATTTGACCCAACTGATGTATGTCAGTGCAAGTTTGGTAGGTAATAGGGAAGTCCGAGAAGATTTATTCGGTTGACCCTGGATATGGAGGGATTGTCTTCTGAACAGAAAGAATGTTCCCGATGCTGGGGGAGTCCAGAACTAGGGGTCATAATTTGAGGATAAAGGGGGTCTTTTAGGTGTGAGGTGAGACAAAATGTCTTCACCCAGAGAGTGGTGAATCTGTGGAATTAGCTATCACAAAGTAGTTGAGACCGAAATGAATAATTTAAAGAAGAAATATAGCTCTCGGGGCTAAAGGGATCAGGATATTGATTTTATGATCAGCCTTGATCATAACGAATGGCCTCCTACTTCTATGTTCGAACAGAGTAGGTTGGTCTTATACTCATTGGAGTTTAGAAGAATGAGTGGCGACCTTATTGAGACATTGGCTTGGCAGGAGGTCGACAGGGTAGATGCTGAGAGGTTGTTTCCCCTTGCGGGAGACTAGGACCAGAGGGCATAATCTGAGTTTATGGGGTCAACCGTTTAAGACAAAGATGAGGAATTTCTTCTCGAGTAGTAAGTCTGGAATTCTTTACTGTAGAGACTGTAAAGCTAGGGTAAATCTTTGATCGGTAAGAGAATCGATAAAACGGGAAAGTGGAGTTGAGGATTATCAGATTAGTCACGATCTAATTGAATGGAAGAGCAGACTCAATGGGCTGAATGGTCCACGTCTTATGCACTTCCTGCCCCTCATTGCATCTAACACAATCCACATTGCGTATTCTTTTCACCTTTGTCCTTGCGTAGCTTCCCCGTAACTTGGATCTAGATGATTTGCTTCAATTATTTCATGTCGTATCAAGTTCCACATGCTTAACCACATTTTTGCTCAACTACTAAGTTCTCATTTAGTAACATTCTGGAGGATGTATTGATTGCTTGTGTTTTGAAAAATATTTTTAAAATAAAAATACCGTTTGCAATGCTGCATCAATTTCTTTCTGCTCAAATTGCATCCGTTGAAGTTTCTGCTCTTCAATTCTTCTCTTTTCCTCGTCCTCTCTTGCTTTAGCCATTTGCTCAAAGCGAGCTCGCATATCAACCTTATGAGTAAATGGAGCATCGTCTCTTTTGGGCTCCTTTGTGACCTCTTCTATTTCTTCCTGCAAGTATAAAATATAATTGAATCCATGCCTTAGAGAACAGCAGCACCTGTAGTCCCTTTCAGGTAAATTCTCATCCATCTCATTGTCTCCACTAAAATGTAAACCGAAAGTATATGATTTACTGAGTTGGCTGAGTTCAGAAAATAGATTCGAGGAAGGAGGCTGGACTGCTGCTGTTTTTAAAAAAAATTTATAGAGTACCCAATTCATTTTTTCCAATTAAGGGGCAATTTAGCGTGGCCAATCCACCTAGCCTGCACATCTTTTGGGTTGTGGGGGCGAAACCCACGCAAACACTGGGAGAATGTGCAAACTCCACACAGACAGTGACCCAGAGCCGGTATCGAACCTGGGACCTCGGTGCCGCGAGGCCGCAGTGCTGTCTGACTGCTGCTGCTTTTGATTTATACTCGCGACCTTGACTTTATCTACGAACACAATTACAAAATTTGCAGTTGTAAGTATTGTGAACTGAGGAGGATAATGACATGGGCATTGGGTGGAGGAGTGGATGGACACGCGGCAGATTAAAATTTAATGCAGATAAGTGAAGTACATTTTGATAGGAAGAATGAGGTGAGACGATTTAAATTAAAGGGTATAATTCTAAAGAGGGTGCAGGAACAGAGACATAGATATTCACAAACTTGAATATAGCAGGGCAGGTTGAGAATGTGGTTAAAAAGACATGCGGGACATTTGCCTTAAGAGGGTCGATGTTAGGGTTCACCCGGAGGTGGCAGCCGTTCATCGACTTTCTCGGGGAAAATTAAAATGTCAGCAGAAGAATGCCATGTGGGGGAGGGGGGGGGGGGGCAGACTTGTTTTATGGTTGGGGTGTGTAGAGATTGTGATGGGGGTGGAAATTTTTACTGTACCATGTTTATGTCAGTTATTGTTTTAAAAATTGCAAATACCCTAATAAAAATGTTTTTAAAAAAAGACATGCGGGATTTGGGGCTATGAATAAAAGACAGCAATAAAGGGGAAAAAATGACCAACCATCATAAAAATCTAGTTGGACCTCAACTGGAGCATTTTGTCAGCATGTTTTAGGAAGGATGCGACGGCATTAGAGAGGGTACAGGAAAGATTCCGGGAAATATTTCCAGTCTAGAGGAACTTCAGTTACATGAATATATTTGAGAACCTGGGGCTGTGCATCTTGGCAAAGAGATTAAGAGATCTGATCAAGGTTTTCAAGTAGATTTGGGGGGTGGGGGGGATTGAGATCGAGAAACAGGATGCCAGTTAAGGTGGTTGATGACATTAACGTGCAGCAAGTGATTAGGATCTGGAATGTGCTGGAGGCAGGTTCAGTTAGCAGGGTGTCCCATCAGATTCCTCTTGATGGACACCCTATTACCAATTGAAACATTCGCTCCATCACTGGCACAGTGCCACCTAGAGGCACTGCATCAACTTGTTAAGGCTGCCTTTCAAACCCATGAATACTTATCGCCTGGAATGTCAAGGGCAGCAACAGCATAGGAACGCAACCACCCCATCTGACTGCACCATCCTGACTTGGACCTACATCAGCTACTTTTACACAAGGTGGTGATTTTTACACCGAGGGTGGCGAATGCTTGGAACGCGTAGTGGAAGCAGCAAAAAAAAATTTAAATTATTAAGTATCCAATTCATTTTATCCAATTAAGGGCAAATCAACCTACCCTGCACATTTTTTGGGTTGTGGGTGGTGAAACCGACGCAAACATGGGGAGAATGTGCAAATTCCACACGGACAGTGGCCCAGAGCCGGGATCGAACCTAGGACCTCGGTGCCGTGAGACTGCAGTGCTAACCACTGCACCGCCATGCTTCCCTGGGAGCAGATACATTAACAGCGTTCAAAAGGCATCTCGACAAATACATGGATAGGATGGGTATAGAGGGATATGGCACTCGAAAGTGCTGAGGGTTTTGGCCAAGGGTGGTGTGACCGGTGCAGGCTTGAAGGGCCTGTTCCTGTTCTGTATTCTTAGTTCTTGTCACTGCTCCTTCATTGCCTTAGGGTGGAAGTTCCAGGACTTTGACCCAAACAGTAGGATGTGTAGCTACACCACATGGACTGCAGCTCATCACCACTTGTCAAGCCCAGTTAGGCATGGGCAATAACTGCTGTCCTATCATATCCCAAGAACAAATAATTAAAAAATCTGGAATGCAGTTAACATCAGCTTCTCCACCACTAACACAAATCAATGACTTGGATCTGTATACAGATAAATGACTATTGTAGTGATGTTTGCCAAATGTACGGATGGCACAAAGATCGGAAACTTTAATAAGTTGTGAAGAGAACATGAGACTACAAAAAGATATAGATCGGCCAAGTGAGGGGACAAATATCTGGCAAATGAAGTTTATTGTGGGAAAATGAAATTGTTCGTTTTGGCAGGAATAAAAAAAGCATTTCTAAATGGTAGGTCCAAATGGTTCTTGTGCATGAATCACAAAAGGCTTGTATACAGGTACAGCAAGCAATTGGGAAAGATAACAGAATGTTGTTTATGTGAGGGGTATTGAATCCAAAAGTAGGACAGTTATCCTTCAGTTGTACAGTGAGACCGCAATTGGAGTACTGCATACAGTATTGGTCACCTTATTTAAGGAAGGACAGGAATAAGCCATTCAGCCCCTTGAGCCTGTCCCACTATGAGATCATGGCTGATCTGTGACCAAACTCCACATATCTGCCCTTGGCCCATATCCCTTAATATCTTCAACAGGAATATATCTGAGATTTAAAATGCATGGGTGGGTTTTATGAGGAACGGTTGGGGCAGGTTAGGCTTTTATCCACCGGAGTTTAGAAGAGTAAGGCGACTTGATCGAAACCTAGAAGATCCTGAGGGGACTTGACAGGGTGCATTTGGAGGGGGCGCATCCCCTTGTGGGAGAATCTCGAACTAGGAATTGCTGTTTAAAAATAACGGTTCTCCAGGTTAACACAGGAGGTGAAATTCTTTCCGGTTTGTGAGTCTTTGGAACTTTTCCTGAAAAGGTGGCGGAAGCAGAATCTTTGAATATTTTTGCAGCAGAGGTGGATAGATTCTTGGTAAGAAAGGGGACGAAAGGTTCTGTTGGCAGCGGTGGAGTGCAGATTTGAGGTCGTCATCAGATCGGCCATGATCCCATTAAATGGGGCTGAAAGGCCTTCAACTCATTGTGCATATGTATGTTCTTAACCCCAGCGCTTTTTCCATCTTCTGAAGCCTCTTCTGCTTCCCTCATCACTGCATCATCAACCCTTATTTATGAATCCGTCCATGAAACCTCTCTTCTTCCCCCCCCCCCCCCCCAATCGCTGTAATATCCTCTAGCCTAACAACCCTCATCTCAACAATGCTCCAATTCTGGCATTGCCATTCCTGATTTTAGCCGCTCCACTATTGGCAGCTGTTCCTTGGTCCAGAGCTCCACGATTTCTTTCCTCGGTCTCTACTTTTCTGTTCCTTTGAGCCAGTGATTAAAACCAAGTCTGTGGCCACCTGTCCCAACATCTCCCCCTGCAGCTTGTCGAATGTTTTTACATAATGTTCCTGTGCAACAGCTTGGGATGTCATTTAAATGCAAGTTCAGCTGTCAAACCTGGATTATATGCTCGGGTCTCTGGCGTGGCTCTTGGCGCAAGTTCTTTCACGGAGCCACCGCCAATGTAAAATTATTTTTTTCTATTTAAAATTTTTCCAAGGGGCAATTTGGCGTAGCCAATCCACCTAACCTGCACATATTTGGGTTGTGGGGATGAGACCCAAAGGAGACACGGGGAGAATGTGCAAACTCCAGCATGGTAGCCTAGTGGTTAGCACAGTTTCACAGCTCCAGGGTCCCAGGTTCGATTCCCGGCTAGGTCACTGTCTGTGCGGAGTCTGCACATTCTCCCTGTGTCTGCGTGGGCTTCCTCCGGGTGCCCCGGTTTCCTCCCACAGTCCAAAGATGTGCGGGTTAGGTGGATTGGCCATACTACATTGCCTTTAGTGTCCAAATAATGTGAAGTCGGGGATAGGGTAGATATGTGGGCATCAGTGGGGTGCTCTTTGAAAGGGCTGGTGCAGACTCAATGGGCTGAATGAATAGCCTCATTCTGCACTAAATTCTACGATTCCACACGGAGGAATGAGGCTAACCACTGCCATAGCTTCTGCTTATGCTGATACGGACTCTTGGAATGAGCTGATCCTGCCGCTCCACTGCTTTTTCCTCGTACCAGAAAGTACTTCTTTGTCCTGTTTTCTTTTGAAAGTTATTGATTCAGCTTCCACCTCGCTTTCAGAGAATTATTTCCAGAGCTGATTATAACTTTTAATTTTGGGGGGGAAAGGTTCTCCATATTCCCCCGGTTCTTTTTATCATTTATTTAAAATCTATATTACCTGGTTGCTGAGCCACCTGCAGTGGAATCAGCTTATTTCCGTTTACTCTTAATGCTCCATGTAATTATGAGCACATCTATTCAATCTCTCTGTAAACGTGGCCTAAGTGAGCTTATGGACTGGTTGGATTTTTAGAACACTCCAGCAGATTTCACAATCTTATTCCACAGATTACCAGATTTATTGAATTTGGTTGCTCAACTTAAGGGTGAGATTTTGATACTGAACCTCAGGTTTGCTCGACCGGCATTATAAGCACTACATAATAACGTGGAGTAGGCTATTAAGCCACTCGAGCCCACCCCGCCATTCAGTGAAATCGTGGCTTATCTTAAACACCATTTTCCTGCACCATCCCCGTATCCCTTAATATTTACAATATGTAGGAATCTCGATCTCTGCTTTGAACATATTCCAGGTCTGAGTCTTCGCTGTCCTCGGGGGTAGAGAATTCCAACAGTTCATCACCCTCTCAGTCCTAAATGCCCTGCCCATCTCTATGGCCCCTGGTTTTAGAATCCCAGCCTGGGAAAACATCCTTCTGGCATCTAAGCTGTTGAGTGCTGGAAGAATTTTGATTCTTTTGTGTGAGATCCCCTCTCATTCTTCTGAACTCCAGAAAATAACAGCCCAGTCTGTTTAACTTGATTTGATTAACCTTTGTTGCATTCCCTCTGTTACGGGATGTGAACCAGAAAGGAGACCAAAACTACACATCACTCCAGGTGTGACCTCACCAATGTGCTCTCTAACTGCACTAAGACATCTATACTTAAATCCTCTTGTAATAAAGGCTAATATATAATTTGCCTTAGTTGCCTGTATGTTAGCTTTCAGTCACTCATGAACAAGGACACCAAAGTCCTTTTGAAGTTCAACACTACAACCTTTCATCGTTAAAGGAATACTTTCCAACCAAAGTGGATAACTTCACATTTCTTCACATTGTATTCCCTCCACCAAATTTTTCCCCACTCGCATGGCCTCTCCAAATCTCTTTTGAAATGCCTTTGCCTTCTCCTCACAGTTCCCACTTCCACCTAGATTTGTGTCTTCTGTAAAATTGGAAAAACTAGATTTAATCTTCACATCCATATCATTGATGTCGATTGTGAACTGGGCCCAATAGCCTCCTGCGGCGTAACAATTCTGTGACGCGATTAAATCTTTTTCGCACTGAATACAAGACCCTAGATGCTCCTATCCCAGAAAATGCCACCATACGTTCCGTTCCTCAGTGTGATTATATAATGTCAAACGAGAACACGCGGCACCTCCCTCTTGATGAGAAATCTACGACAATGGGGTTTTTTGCAGAGAAGGCCACTGCACTGCCTGCCAAGGTGGACTTTTTGTTTAATCTTAGAAAAGGGTGAAATCAAGATAGCGTTGGCGAAACCTTCAGATCCTTGTCCATTTCTAACAACCCACATGCCACCCTGACTCCAAATTGTACTGCCATTTCTTCACGGAGTCAAAATTCTGGATCTCCCTTCCTAACAGCACAGTAAGTGTATCTACACCACCCGGACTGCAGCAGGTGAAGAAGATGACACAGCACCACCACCTCAAGGGAAATTAAGGATGGACAATAAATGCTGACCTTGCTGGGGACGCATCCTGCAAATGAATATAAATAAACCGACGGAAAAATGTCATAACTGCAATTCAAAGTGTGTATTGGAAAAGCTGAAAATGTTACTGTCGCCAAAGCTGATGCACTGGAGTAGGAGGTAGGTCCTTCTGTTCTTTGCACCCATTCTACCATTCAATTATACACTAACTCCATTTATCTGCCTTTGATCCAGGTAGGTGCCTTCATAAAATAACAATTCAGTCCACAGCCTTTGGGAGGGGGGAGCATTTACATTTCTGTGACACAAGGGGCGGGATTCTCCACTCCCACGCCGAAGTGGCTGCGCCGTCGTGAACGCTGTCAAGGTTCGGAACGGCCCCAGTCCCGACCGATTCAGGCCCTGACAATGGGCCAGGATCGGGGCCGCGTCATCTACCCGCGCCAGGCCTTGTCGCCTGCATAAAAGCGGCGCCGCATAACGGGCATCATCCGCGCATGCGCGGGTTGGCCGGCGCCAACCCGCGCATGCGTGGTTGCCGTCCTCTCTAAATCCGCCCCGCAAGAAGATGGGGACGGATCTTGCGGGGCCGCGGAAGGAAGGAGGTCCTCCTTCAGAGAGGACGGCCCGACGATCGGTGGGCACCGATCGCGGGCCACCCCACATTCCAGGTGAAGCCCGGTGCAGGATCCCCCCTCACCGCGCCCCCCCCCCCCCCCCCCCAGCGTTCACGCACTGCCCACGACTGCAGCGACCAGGTGTGGACGGTGCCGGGGGGAACCCGCCGTTTTGGCCTGGCCGCTCGGCCCATCCGGGTCTCAATAGTGGGGGTGCCGGAGAATCGCCATTTTGGGTGTCTCCGGCCTGCGAAACTCGACCGGGCCGTTCCCGCCGCTTGGGAGAATCGCGGGAGGGCGTTGGACCGGCGTCCCCGGAAATCTTGGCGGCCCAGGCGATTCTCCCAACCGGCGTGGGAGTGGAGAATCGCGCCCATGGTGTGGGGAGAAAGTGGTTCCGAATTTCACCTATGAATGGCCTTTTGCAGCATTAAAATTATCTATTAATTTTAAAATTGTAACTAGTTTTCTCAACATCTCTGCTAGAGTCACTTGTCATTCTAAATAGCTATATTGGATAAATCCTGATCTGTCTAGACTCCAGGGAACAAACAAAGGGAGTGGCTTGTCATGGTTGAACCTCATCACAGTTGTTGGTTCTTCCTGGAAGGTCTAATTACGTTACACAAAGAGGCCATTGAGCCCATGCCGGTTACCTGTAATTATAATAATCTTTCTTATTGTCACAAGTAGCCTTACATTAACATTGCAATGAAGTTACTGTGAAAATCCCCTAGTCATAGAATAGAATTTACAGTGCAGAAGGAGGCCATTCGGCCCATCGAGTCTGCATCGGCTCCTGGAAAGAGCACCATACCCAAGGTCAACACCTCCACCCTATCCCCATAACCCAGTAACCCCACCCAACACTAAGGCCAATTTTGAACACTACGCTCCGGCGCCTGTTCGGGTACACACAGGGAGAATTCAGAATGTCCAATTCACCTAACAAGCATGTCTTTTGGGACTTGTGGGAGGAAACCGGAGCCCCGGGAGGAAGCCCACGCAGACACGGGGAAAAGGTGCAGACTCCGCAAAGACTGTGGCCCAATCCGGGAATCGAACCTGGGACCCTGGCGCAGGAAACAACAGTGCTAACCACTGTGCTCCCATGCCACCCATCAGTGACCCCTACAAGGTTCTTGCATAGATACAGAAGATAGGAGCAGGAAGGAGGCCTATTGGCCCATCGAGTCTGCTCCACCATTAATTACGATCATAGCTGACCAACTCAATAGCCTAATCCTGCTTTCTCCCTATCGCCTTTGATCCCATTTTCCCCAAGTGCTATATCTAGTGCGATATTGATTAATATGGGGGAAAGGCAGGAGAATGGGGATAAGAAAAATTTCAGCCACGATTGAATGACGGAGCAGACCCGATGGGCCGAGTGGCCTAATTCTGTTCCAATGTCATCAACTAATGAGAACAACCTTTACTTAGTCCACCTTATCTAAGCCCGGCATAATCTTACACACCTTTACCCAATCTCCCGTCCACCTCCTTTGCTCCACGGAAAACCAGCTTCTCCTACCTAACCTTGTTGCCAAGATCCCTCATCCCTGGCACCATCCTGGTGAATCTCCGCCATGCCCTCACATCCTTCTTGAGGTGGGGTGACGAGATCCGGATGCAGCACTCGAGTCAATTGCCTCTTGGAAGCCCCTGGTCCTCTATACATGAAAGATCACTTCTGAAAGCTCGGCTGTTGGTCACACCGACTCGGGCCATTTCTTTTTCGGAATCGTGACACCAACTTGAGCTCGGAGCTTTAATTTTCCTGTCCTTGAGGAATGGTGCCACCCGGTGGCAGGGAGTGGAAACTGCTTTGTCTCCCGCATCTGGCAGAACACAATTCAACCACTGTCTCCCTTCACCAGGATCTCGACGTTGGAGCCAGCATTTATCTCTGGTCTTTTGAAATAAACGGAATAATTAGAGGGTTATATAAATTATGACGACAGTGATTGAATTTGAATCGAGGCCGCAGCTTTGAACTTAACTGAGGGCCAAAAAAAGTCTCAAAATCATCACTGATTTGCTGATCTGAATTAATTCTCTGCAACTGAGCAATGCACATGAATGAAAGACTTGCATTTCTGTAGCATACCTCAGTCTTGATGCCCCCGCCCCCCAAAAAACTACGCCAATGGCCAATGAAGTACTTTTCAAATGGAGTCACTGTTCTAATTTCAGGAAATGAGAGCCAATTTGCCATAACAAGGTCCCGCAAACAACCATGCGTTAGGAGGGAGAACAATGGTTTTGCGAAGTTTGGGCTAAAGGAAATATATTGAACAAGATGGGGCTGGTTTAGCACAGGGCTAAATCGCTGGCTTTTAAAGCAGGCCAAGGCAGGCCAGCAGCACGGTTCAATTCCCGTACCAGCCTCCCCGAACAGGCGCCGGAATGTGGCGACTAGGGGCTTTTCACAGTAACTTCATTGAAGCCTACTTGTGACAATAAGCAACTTTCATTTCATTTCAAGCTGAGATGAATTCCCCTCTTCAACCTGGTGCAGTCCAACCTCTTGCATCCAACCGAGAGGGCAGGCGGATCAAAAATGTAACATTTTGTGTGAAACTCTCCACCTCGGACAGGACAGCCCCCCCCCCCCCCCCCCCGGGCCCCTTGTAGTATTGGAGTGCCAGCCTAGGTTTTGCGCTCAAGTGTTTGAGGCGGGGTTCGAGTCCAATGTTCTGACTCCGAAGCAGGGGTGCTGCCCGCTATACAGGAGTTGCAACTTAAAAATTATAAAATACATCGCCAACGTAGAAAAGGGAAGCTTTCATTTAAACAGCTCCTCAATCCTACCAAGGTGATGGAGTGGGAAATTATGTTGGCAAATGTGAGGCATTCTGCATCATCAAAAAAAAAAGTGACCATTTAGCCTGATTGTGGTTATGTTAACTGAGGGAAGAATGTCGACTGGGGCACACAGAATTTCATCATAGAATTTACAGTGCAGAAGGAGGCCATTCGGCCCACCGGCCCTTGGAAAGCGCACCGTACTAAAGCCCATGCCTCCACCCTATCCCAGTAACCCCACCTAACCTTTTGGACACTTGAGGACAATTAAGTATAGCCAATCCACCTAACCTGCGCATCTTTGGACTCTGGGTGGAAACACGAGCACCCGGAGGAAACCCATGCGGAGACCGTGTAGACTCCGCACAGACAGGACAGTAACCCAGGGTTCCTGGATTTGACAGGCAGCAGTGCTAACCATTTTGCCACCCTGCCGATCATCTTCAACTACTGCCCTGGGAACAGACAGGATCTTACTTTGACATCTGGGCCGGGATTCTCCCTTCTGGGGACTAAGTCCCCACGCCGTCAGGAAAACCAGCGCCAACGTCTCTGGCGTCAACAGCCCCCGAAAGTGAGGGATTCTCCAAACATTTGGGGGCTAGGTGGACAGCGGAGGGGTTGGCGCCGCACCAGCCAGTGCCGAAGGGCCAGCACGGGTTCGCGCATGCGTGGAATGGCTGGTGTATTTCCGCGCATGCGCGGGGTGTTCTCTTCTCCGCGCCGGCTCCTGCACAATATGGCGGAGCCCTACAGGGAACCGGCGCAAAGGAAAGAAGTCCCCCCACGGAACAAGCCCGCCCGCAGATTGGTAGGCCCCGATCGCGGGCCAGGCCACCTTCCCACCCCCCCCCCCCCCAGGTCGGACCCCCCCGAGGATCACCCCCGCATACTCACCTGCCAGGTCCCACCGTGCGTGAGGTAAGTAATTCACGCCAGCAGGACTGGCCAAAACTGGATGGCCGCTCGGCCCGTCGGGGCCTGGAGAATCGGCGGGTGGGCCGCTGTTCGCCGACTGGCGTGGCGGAAATCCCGCCCCCGCCCGAAAGTGGCGGCAGAGAATAGGGCAGGGGGCGGGATTTGCGCCCCTTCTCTCCCCCCCCCCCCCCCCCCCCCCCGGGGGATTCTCCAACCCAGTGGGGGGTCGGAGAATCCCGGCCCAGGTTTCAAGGTGAGGCCTCTGTGGCACACAGCACCGCTTCGCTGCCACATGCTGATTCATCCTAAACCCTGAGGTTAATTCCTGTAGTCGGGCTTGAGCCCAGAATCTCATGAGGCAGGGGCAGGAGAGCCATCAACCGGACCAAGAGAGCTGGCGACAAATAGAATTAGTCACAAATCTCAAGATTCAAGACTCTTGTGATTAAGGAGATCAGTTTTCTACCAAATTAAAGATTACCTCTTTGAATCGCTCAGATTCTCTTTCCTTTATCTCCAGGTCTTCCGCCCTCCTCTTGGCCCTTTCATCTTCGATCTTCTTCTGTATTTCCTCCTCAGATAGCTTACCAATCTTTTCAAACTTTGACTTTAAATTCTTGGCTTGAATGGAACCTGTTCTTTTTAGCTTAATTAGCTCTTCATACTCGGTACTGACAATTTCGGTGCTCTCATTGACTTCATCCTGAAAAGAATCAATGGCAGAGATTCAGGCATTGGAGCTGATATACATGACTGACGGCATCGGTGAGCATCCCGGACCTTGACTCTCATCAATTGATCATGGGGCGGGTGAATTGGACTGTGTTTCGGACCGAAGGGAGGATAGGTCGAGCCCCAAGTCATTAGTAACTTGGGAATGGCGAGGTAATTGGGGGTATTCATGGAACAGATGGAGGGGTGTTGGATCCATGGAGATTTAGGGAGATCTGGGAGAGAGGGAGTTGTTCTTCTCCCATGTGAACGGGTACACTCCCAAATAGACTTTATTGTGGTGGTGAAAACGATCCACCCGGGGATTGTGGGGCCCGGTGAATGTGGCGATAGTGATATTAGATACATTCTGTGGACGTGAGGCTGGAAACAGGCTGAGCCCAGCAATCCCCGTGGAGGTTAAAGTTGGTGTTCCTGGCGGATAAGACGTTTTGGGAGAAAGTAGCCTCTGCCATAGAGAATTATGTTGAGTTTAATCAGAATGGGGAGATGTCACCCTCCATGTTCTGGGAAATGCTAAAGGTGGTGGTCAGAGGGGGGGGGGGAAATATATACGGTCCACAAGGACAAGGTTGAGAGGGTGGAATGGCAACAGTTGGTTGATGCCACCTTGGGCGTGAATCAACGATATTCAGCAGCCCCGGCAAAAGAGTTGTTGGCGGAGAGAAAGGTTGTTGCAGGTGAAGTTCGACCTGGTATTGATTGGGAAGGCAGTGTGTCAACAGCACAGCTCGTTGGGGGGGGCGGGGGGTATTTCTGAATACGGGGAGAAGGCCAGCTGTCTGTTAGCTCGCCATTTGAGGCGGAGGCGGCTACACGAGAGATAATAATCTTTATTATTGCCACAAGTAGGCTTATGTTAACACTGCAATGAAGTTACTGTGAAAATTCCCCAGTCGCCACATTCCGGCGCCTGTTCGGGTACACAGAGGGAGAATTCAGAATGTCCAATTCACCTAACAGCACGTCTTTCGGGACTTATGGGAGAAACAGCGCCTGGAAGAAACCCACGCAGGCACGGAGACGAGGGGGGAAAGACTGGTGACTGCTCTGGAAAAAAACAAATGGAGCATTTGAGGCCTTTTTTTTTTTTAGCAGGTGTTGCATCGGTCCGAACCCCTGGCAGAGGATTTAGAGATGGAGCGATTTTTGGATGGGTTGGATTTACTGGTGAGGGAGAGGGGGAAGGGACAGGAGTTGAAAGTACCATTAGGACTGCAGGCGATAATGGAGTGCATTGGATCTATGCAACGGGGGAAAGGCACCGGGGCCCAGCGGATTTCCGGTGGGATTTTATAAACAATTTGTAGCTTCACTGGCACCCCATGTATTGGGGATGTATAATGATGCGTTGGCACAGGGGGAATTATCAGTCATGCTGGTGCAGGCGTCCAATTCCCTGATCCCAAAGAAGAATAAGGACCCGGTAGAATGTGGTTCTTAAAGGCCCATGTCTCTGTGGAACACAGATGTGAAGGTTTTGGCCAAAGCCTTGGTGAGGCATATGGAGGGGTGTGCACAGGGGGTGATCTCCAAGGATCAGACTGGCTTTGTGAAGGGGCAACAGCTGTCGAGCAGTATTGGGCGGCTTTTGAATGTGGTCAGGGCCATGTCGAGGGAGAAGATGCCAGGATACTGATCTCGATGGACACGGAAGGCTTTCGATCGGGTGGAATGGAAGTACATTTTCGAGGTCCTGGGACGGTTTGGGTTTGGGCCATCGTTTATCCCCTGGGTCAGATTGTAGTACACCGGCCCCCACAGCAAGTGTAAGGATGAATGCGATGAGCTCGGGATACATTCTGTTGCATCGGGGCACGAGACGGGGATGACTGTTGTCCCCACTGTTATTTGCATTAGCTATTGAACCCCCGGCCATTGCACTTTGGTCGTCGAAGGAATGGAGAGGCATTGAAAGGGGTGTAGAGAGCATGGGGTGTATGCAGATGATTTGTTACTGTACATTTCGGGTCCACTTTCATGAATGGGGAGGACAATGGAGCTGTTGAAGAAGTTTGGAGCCTTCTCAGGATATAAACTTAATGTGACTGGTAAATTCCCTGGGTGGGTGAGCAGACTTTGGGGACCTTGCCGTTTAAACTGCCCAAAATGAAATTTTGGTCGCATGGAATTCAGGTGGCACATGAATGGGCCATGATGCACAAATTAAACTTGGCCAGGTTGGTGGTAATGGTGAGAAGGGACCTGAAGAGGTGGGATGCTCCACCCCTTTCTTTGGCGGGTAGAGGACAGACCATAAAAATAAACTTTCTCCCGAGGTTCCTTTGGAGGAGGTGTCTTTCGTCAGGGCATGTTTCAAGGTGTTGGCCACTGGCCCGCTCCCATTCTCGCCAACAAAGTGTACAGTCAGTCGGTGCTGGTGGCATCCCTCAATGTGGAATCAGCTCAGGCGACACTTTGGAATTGGAATAGTCCCCAATTTGTGAAAATCATAGGTTTTGCCGTCGAGGATGGGCGCAACCTACAGGAGCTGGAGGAGGCAGGGGCTCGAGAGGATCAGGGACTTGCTTATGGAGGGTAGGTCTGCGGGGCTGGAGGAGTTGAAGGAGAAATACCACCTCCCGAGGTGCCGCGAATTTAGGTAGATGCAGGTTCTGGACTTTGTCGGCACAGAGTTTTGTTCGCCCCCAGCTCCCGAGGCACACATTAATGGATAGACGGTTATCACAAAGGTAAAAGCAAATTATTGCAGATGCTGGAATCTGAAACAAAAACAGAAAACACTGGACAATCTCAGCAGGTCTGACAGCATCTGTGGAGAGAGGAGGAAGCTAACGTTTCGAGTCTCGGTGACTCTTTGTCAAAGCAGGAGAGAACTGGAAATAGAGTCAGATTGATACTGTTGTGGGGAGGGGGTGGAGGATCAGTGATATGTGCCAGAGATCTCTCAATGTGCCACTATCTGCACCCTTAGCCTTAATCACCCCCATTTACATCCCCTTTCTCTCTGTCCAGCTCCACCTATCACTGACCCTCTTTCTTTTTTAAAAATAAATTTAGAGTATCCAATTCTTTTTTTTCCAATTAAGGAACAAGTTAGTGTGGCCAATCCACCTACCCTGCACATCTTTTTGGGTTGTGGGGGTGAAACCCGCGCAGACGCGCGGAGAATGTGGAAACTCTACAAGGACAGTGACCCGGGGCTGGGATCAAACCCGGGTCCTCGGTGCCGTGAGGCAGCAGTGCTAACCACTGCGCCCCCGTGCCACCCTTTCAGCTTTGAGAAAGAGTCACCCAGACTCGAAACGTTAGCTCCCTTCTTTCTCCACAGATGCTGCCAGACCTGCTGAGATTGTCCAGCGTTTTCTGTTGTTGACTGTTATCATCTGATGAGCTGGGTGAAGTTAAGATCTTGTGTATATATATATGGGTGGTTGCTGGAGACAGGGGAGGTTCCGTTAGAAGAGATAAAGGGGAAGTGGGAGGAGGAACTGGGAGTGGCAAGAGGGGCTGGGATGGGGGTGGGGTGCTGGAGTGAAATATTGTACTGGGTAAACTAGACCTCCTCCAATGCCAGGATGAACCTGGTTCAATTTAAGTTGGCTCACAGGATTCATATGACTGGAGCAGGTATGAGTGGGTCTTTCCTGTCAGTGAAGAATAGGTGCGGGGGGGGTGCAAGGGGGGTGCGGGGGGGGGGGGGGGGCAGCGAATCATGTACATAAGTTTTGGTCCTGCCCGAAATTGGGCGAGTTCTGGGCAATGGGTGTTAGAGACTTTGTCGAAGATCGCGGGGTGAGACTGGAGCCGTGTCCTTTGGTGGCAATTATTGGCCAATCAGAGTTGGCGGAGCTGCCGCAGGGGAAGGAGGCCGACGTCGTGGCCTTGGCCTCCCTGACTGCCCGGCGACAGGTACTACTCGGATTGGAGGTCGCCGGTGCCACCCAGGGCTGTGGCGTGGTTGGGGGGATGTGGCAGAGTTTTTGCAGCTGGAAAAGGTCCTGCGGGGGTCAGAGGAGAGATTCCACACCAGGAATCTCTGTTCTTAAAGATCTGTTTGTCGCCAGCAGCTAATGGGGGGGGGGGGGGGGGGGGGGGGGGGGGTGTCTTGGGGGTACAATTGGCTATTTGAAAATTTATAAAATGACAAACTGTCTGTAATATGGTTACATGTGGGTCTTTTTGACTAGAAACTTTTGTACTGTTTGGAATAAAAATATTTTTAAAAATCTGATAGCTTTCAGCCGCTTTTTATTTCCAGATTTCTTTTGAACGGAATTCAAATTCTCAAATCTCCATGGCGGAATTGAAATCTCAGTCTCTGGATCATTGATTCCAGGATTCTGGATTACTGGAAGTGTAACATAATCAGTCAGCCCCATACTTTCAACTGAGGGAGAAATATTCACCATGTCCACAAGATGGCTGACAGGAGTCTTGGTTTTTAATACCTTGTCCAAAAGACGGCATCTCCGGCAGTGCTGCACTCCCTCAATGCCGCACTGGGAGTGCCAACCTAGATTTTTGCGCAGGTTTGAACCCGGAACCTTCCGACTCCGAAGCGAGTGTGTCCGCAGCTGAACCACCTTCAGAAGCGCGATGTGCTCCAAACTGCCACTCGACCGAATGCAAAATCGACTTTGCCTTTCCTGCACCCACCTCTCCCATTTCCTGCCGTTGCTGCTCAAACTCTTGTTTCTCCTGTTCTAGCTTCTGCCTTCGCTCCTCTTCTGTCCGTCTCTTCTCTTCCTCCATCTTTTGTTTCAAAAGCTCTTCAAAGTTGATTTCCAATTTGCGTGGGCTGTGCACATCGTCAGAATCTGAAGGCGTTCTTTTGGCGCCGGTCGGTTCGTCGTCAAATACCTATGGGTGGCGGGAAAAGACAATATTTGTCAAAAACATTACCCCTTTTTAAAATTTGTAATATTTACTCATTGAGACACAAATCTCCTCCCCACCAAAAGGCAAACTCTTGCTTAGCATTTAGGGAGTGTAGGTGGTCAAATATAATTAAGGATTGACCATTTGGGGCTTTTCACAGTAACTTCATTTGAAGCCTACTTGTGACAGTAAGCAATTTTCATTTGATGTTGAAAGCCAGTTTTGAGGTGTTGTGTACAGATAGAGAAATATTAGCCCCGTCCTTCAGGAATAGAGTTACTCTGATGTACCGTCCTGAAGACAACAGTGCTGTGAATGGCCACATGGCCCCCAGATGTCCCCCCATCTACAGAAACCACAAATTCCCACCAGCCATGCTCAACGCCACTTTTAATAAATGCAGACAGAACGGTGGGACACTAACAATTAGGGGCTTTTACAGGGGGACAGACTAGCGACACTGAGCAAACTGACTGAAGACCTGGAACTACCGACAGGACAGAATCTCGGGCACCTTCAAGTCCAGCGGTTCCTCCGCAAGGAGATGGTAGGATACCTCAGGGCCCCGAGATGGACACCATTGGAGGAACTGATAAACACGGAGAGTAAGGAAGGGGGGGGAAACAGTGGGAACATCTATGGACTGTTACTGGACAGGCCAAGACTACCACTGGACAAAGCCAGACGGACTGGGGATGGAAGTGGGGTGGGGACTCTCGAGCGAAGCACTGAGCAGGGCCAACTCCACCTCCTCCTGCGCAAGGCTCGGCTTCATGCAGTTTAAAGTGGTGCACAGAGCGCACCGGACCAGAGCCCGAATGAACAGGTTCTTCCCGGAGGTGGAAGATAAATGTGAGCGGTGCCAGGGTGGCCCAGTCAATCATGCCCACGTGTTCTGGGCTTGCGCCAGACTTGGAGGGTTCTGGACAGCCTTCTTCGAGGCGATGTCCAAGGTTGTGGGGTGCGGGTGGAGCTGTGAGTGGCTGCCTTCGGGGTATCGGAGCAGCCAGAGCTACACATGGGGAAGAGGGCGACGCCCTAGCTTTCGCTTCCTAATCGCCTGCCGGAGAACCCTGCTCGGCTGGCGATCAGCAGCACCAGTCACAGCTGCGGACTGGTTGGCAGATCCGGCGGAATTCCTCCATCTGGAGAAGATCAAGTTCACCATCCGAGGGTCGGAAGAGGGCTTCCACAAAGCGTGGGGGCCATTTGTCGGCCTGCTCCAAGACTTGTTCGAGGCCAACAGCAAGTAGGGAAAGAGGGAGAGTTGGGGGAGCGCAGACAAGAACACGCAATCCAGGGAGGTACAAAGGGGGAAGGGGGGAGAAAATGAGGAAACCCAGGGGAACCACAGGGAGGAGCATGGGACGGGGGGAGGGGAGGAGAGGGGGCAGGAAGCCCCCCGAACCCACAAGGCCTGCAACAAAAAAACACAGAAGGGGGTGGGGTGGGGGGAGGGAGGTGGAGAAGAGGAGCTCAGCGATAGAACACTCAGGTCGGAAGAGGGGGATTCCAAGGGGGGGAGAAGATATACCAAGAAAGATGTATGTAAATAAGAAACTGTATAAATTGTAATTATTGGACACGTTTCACTCTGTGAATTTGAAAATGCCAATAAAAACATTTTTTTAAAAAGTGAATGGCCACATAGGTTGTAAGTATCTGCGTGTTACTTGATTGTAGGAGGGGTATCATATCTTGGGCCTATCTTGTTCTCATCCAATGTACACTTTTCAGCACAGCAGAACTGTGCAATCGACTGTGCAATATTTTCTTTGGACCCGGTATTTAAACAGTGAACGTGATCCCCTGAGGAGGCAGGACGAACTGTCGGGAGAGGAATTTCCCAATATATCTTTGCTCTCATTGGTCCCAGGTTTAACTTTTGAGTTTTCTTTTGTCACTGGGGAGATTAAATGGTAGCAGGAGGTGTTTGCGATTGGATGCATGTGTTCTGGATTCTCCAGCCATCATCTCAGATGGAACAGCTGACTTTTGTTTTTTTTGTCTTAGCCATTTTGTAAAGCCAGTTTCTTTGGACACTAAATGCCCGCAGCAGTTTGCCTTTTACAATCTTCGCCCGTCTGGATTCTCAATGTGCCCAGTTCACAATCAGCATTCACAGCAAACTAACTCAAATCTAGGTGAAGTTTAAACCATAATGACAGTGGAGAGTGAGGTGTGCCTTGCGTGCAAGACAGATACGCTAAGAGGAGGTGCTGGGGTGGAGTTTAACATTCTTGCTTACACAGGTATTTGTACTTTTTAATGAATTATGCCTTACTTCGCCAGGTCCATACTCCTCCTTGTGTGAACTTGCATGCTCCTTCAGAATGCTATCCTGGTCTGGACTCTTAAAAAATAATTAGGACATTGGATAACTTTCAACAGCCGCCACAAATATCAATTCAATAACGGAACCACTAACGTCACAGGAGTTACGTTGCGGGATTATTAAAAAAAGAGTAAAAGGTTATGTTGACTTCACTGGCCATAAACATGAAGATAACTAGTTTCACAATACTGTTCCTGCAATGCTTGTAAGCAAGGCTCAAGCTTGGTTAAGAGTGTTTGCCCCCTCAGCCCAGTTGAGCCTAACCTCGTGAGCTTGCTCCACCACTCAATCAGATGATGACTGTGTTTTAACTCTGTGACCTTTAATACCATTTCCCATCGAAAATCTGTCAATCTCGGTTCTGAAATCTTTAATTTATCCCCCCCCCCCCCCCCCCCCCCCCCACTGCCTCTACAGGTTTTGGAAGAGAGAGTTACAGGTTTCCGTTGCAGTTTGTGTGAAGAAGTGCTCCCTAACTTCTCTCTCCAACAGCCTGCGGCATTCTTTGTGTTGCTTATTTCAGGATGGTTGGCTTGGTGTTCACAAAGACCACAAAATAGCTTGAACTTAAACAAAGCTGTGATTTTTATTTACACTACTGAACTGGGATTCGACACATAGTCCTTAAGAATACAGAATTAACTACACTCATCTACTGCTAATCTCACTACTGGTATAAACTATAATCTAACTTCACTTGCACTAGCTGCTCTCCTGACCTTCACTAGCTCTCTCCTGCACACATTCTTCCGCTAAGGTCTAGCATCACTGCCTTATATAAATTGTAACTGTAGCTCCCTCAAGTGGCTACACTCAACACTACATTAATCCTTGTGATTGCGAATAGTTATGATAATACCACACAGCCAAGGCTCCAATTTTAATTTTATGTCCCCTCCCCATCACCTTTTTTGGATTTTCCCACCAGAGGAAATTATTTCTCTAATCATCTTAAAACTGAACTCAAGGCTCATCTATCCAACCTTCTCTCGTAATTTAACCCTTTAAAACCTGGTACATTATGGTAAATCTTCACTGTACCCGCTCCTTGCTCCCACTCCTTGACTAACGTATCTTTCCTGAGATGTGGTTCCCAGGATTGATACATGCAGCGCTCTAGTCGATGGCTGACCAGACCAGCCGAGTCTAACTACCGCACCATCGATACCTGCTTCCCTTGAGAGAAAGAGATACTTAGAATTGGACAATCTTCCACCTGCTTCTCCTTGATTTCCAATTATCCGTAACATATTCTAGAAAGTGTCCCCAGTATCGTCACCCCATGCTTATCATCGAATGGTTACGGCACGGAAGGCGGGCATTCGGCACATCATGTCTGTCCTAGACCTCTGAAGGAGCAATTCTCCCACTGCCTTTTCCTTGTAGCCCGCCAAATCTTTCCTTTTCAGACAAGGATGCAATTCCCTTCTGAAAGCCTCCGTTAACCCTGCCTCCACCACGCTCTCGGGCTGTGTGTTCCGAATCCGGAAAGCTTGCTGCATGAAAAGGTTTGTCCTCATGTTGCCGCTGCTTCTTTTGCCCAATGACCTTAAATCCGTGTCCCTCTGGTTCTCGGTCCTTGCACCAAAGTGAACGGGTTCCCCCGATCCACTCTGTCCGGATCCCTCATGATTTGAACACCTCTGTCTTCAAGGAAAGCACTCCCACAATCTCAAATGTTTTCTACCTAACTGAGGTTCTTTGAGCCTGCGACCCATTCTCAACATTGAATCTTTTCTGGACCTTCTTCAATGCCTTTGTATCCTTGCCAAAGTGTGGTGCCCAGTCCTGAGAGCAATATTCCAGTTGTGGCCAGACCAGTCCTTCATACAGATAAAACATGAATTTCCTTTGATAAAACACAGGGTGCCGTATGCTTTAACCAGTCCCTCCACCTTTCCCGTCACCGTCAATGATTTATGTACCTATACACCCAGGACCCTCCATCCTGCAGCCCCCTTTTGGATGTACCCTTGTTCTATGTTCTCCCTACAACAATGAATCACTTCACACTTGTCTGCATTAATAACTTTCATTGCTATTTGACCATCCATTCCAGGTCCTTTTGAAGTTATGCACTATCCCCATCATTGTTTTTTTGAAATATTTTTATTTGTTTTTTTAACATTTTATACATTACACAAAACAATGCAAAACATCACAACCGATACCCCAATAACTCATCATCGACCCCGCCCTCAACTTGAAATGGTGCCGAAATTGCCTCTAAATCTTCAGCGGGGTCACCACCACCTGTCTCCCAGGGGCAAAAGGGAGTGGCACCAGCGCCTACAACCCCAACCCCGTACAAGAGCAAGCCTCCATCCTCACCCACATGGCCTCCTGCTCCTGACCCCAACCCCGCACCATCTCGCCCTTTGCCGCCCAATAGTAACACATCAGATTCGGGAGAGCCAAACCCCTAACTGCCACCTTGTCTGAAGCACCGTCTTCCGAATCCTGGCTACCATACCTGCCCAGACAAATGATGAAATCAACCGCTCCACCCCCATTAAAAATTCCTTTGCAAAAAGGCCGGTAAATACCGGGCTAAAAATGTAAACCGCGGCGAGATATTCATCTTTACCGCCTGCACACAGCCTGCCAGCTGGACAGGGAGAGGCTGTCACATCTCAGAAAATCTACCTTGGCCCTACCCACCAGGCTTGTAAAATTCCACTTACCGAGCCGGGCCCAGTCTCCAGCCACCTGCACCCCTTGAAGTGAGTTGCCGCCACACAGAATGGCAATCCCCCCAAGCCAGCTGCTGCCCCCGGAGAAGAAACCAAAACAACACTCGCTATTTCCCAAATTCAGTTTATATCCCGAAAAAAAAAAAAACCTCCTGAGCAGCCCCATTATATCCCCCATCATGGGACCCAGGTTAGAAATATACAATAAAAGGTCATCAGCGTTCATGGACACCTTACGCTTCACCCCCCTCCCCTCACTATTCCCTTCCACTTCTCCGAACGCCTCAGTGCAATGGCCAAGGGCGCTCTCATCAGCGTAAACAAGGGGGGAGAAACATGGGACACCCCTGCCTCATTCCCCTAGGCCGCCGAAAATATCCCAAGTTTACCTCATTCGTACGAACATTCACCGTCGGTTCCTCATATAACAATTCGACCCATGCCACAAACTTAGGCTCAATCTCAAACCGCAAACAAATAACTCCACTCTACCCGATCAAACGCCTTCTCCGCATCCAGCGGCACCACCACATCGTGCTCTCCCCCGCCCCCCCCCACCCCTGCATTCTGATGGGAAGTGCACCACGTTTAACAAGCGCCACATGTTCAAGGACACTGCCTACCCATGACAAACTCCGTCTGATCCACCCCAATCGCCTGCGGGAAGGCACTTTCAACCTAAACGCCAACACCTTGGGAAGAATCAAAAAAGTGTTCTTTCTGGTGTCTTCTCCGGGGCCAGGAGGAGGTTTGGGGGTTTGCTGTTTAGGTACCTGGGGGTGACAGTGGCTCGAGACTGGGCCCAGCTTCATAAATTGAATTGCACGAGCCTGGGGGTCAAGGCGGATTTAGTGAGCTGGAACAGACTTCCGCTATCGTTGGCAGGCCGGATGCAGGCAATAAAGATGAATATTTTGCCACGGTTTTTATTATTTCAGTGCCGACCAGTCTTTTTGCGGAAAACATTTTTTTTTAATGGAGGTGGAACGGTTGAGTTTGCCATTCATCTGGGCAGGTAAGGTAGCAAGGGCTAGGAAGACGGTGCTTCAGAGAAGGCGGCAGTCAGGGGGTCTGGTCCTTCCAAACCTGTTCTATTATTATTGGCCAGGAAGGTGCATGGCTGGGGTAAGGCTTTGAGGGTGAAGGTGGAGGCAAGTTCTTGCAAGGGGTCAGGGTTGTGGGCGCAGGCAACGGCACCATTCCCATTCACCCCAGGGAAGTATTCAAGGAGTCCGGTGGTGGTGGCCACGTTGAAGATATGGAGGGAATTTCGGCAGCACTTTAGGGACGGGGTCGACGTTGACGCCGTGATTCCCTCGGATTTGTGCCGGTGAGGTTCGATGCTCGGCTTCGGGGATGGGAGGAGAAGGGGGTGATGGAGATGAAGGACTTGTTTCTGGAAGGGCGGTTTGCGAGTCTGGAGGAGTTGATGGAGAAGGTTGGGATGCTGCGGCGGGGGGAAAGGCCTCTAGGTTGGTGCAGGATTTGCAAAGAAGGTCTTTCTGATTTTTCCAGTGGCACCGCGTTCCTCGTTGTTGGAGAGGGTGTTGACAGTGATGGGACTGGAGGGGGGGGTCACCTCGGCGAGATACGGGAGGATGTTGGAGGAGGATATGGTGTCAAGCCAAGTAGGAGGAAGAGCTGGAGCAGGGGTTGTGGTGTGAGGTGCTGCGGAGGGTGAACGCCTCAACTCGTGTGCGAGGCTGGGGCTACCTTTTTTGAAATTATTTTTTTTAATTCGCTTACGGGATGTGAGCGTCGCTGGTTAGGCCACCATTTATTGCCCACCCCTAATTGCCCTTCAGAAGGTGGTGATGAGCTGACATCTTGAACTGTTGCAGTCCCTGACTTGTAGGTACACCCACTGTGCTGTCAGGGAGGGAGTTCCAGGATTTTGTCCCAGCGACAGTGAAGGAACGGCGATATATTTCCAAGTCAGGGTGGTGAGAGACCTGGAGGGGAACCTCCAGGTGGTGGGGTTCCCAGGCATCTGGTGTCCTTCTCTTTCTAGATGGTAGTGGTCGTGGGTTTGGAAGGTGTTGTTCAAGGAACCTTGGCGAGTTACTGCAGTGCATCTTGTAGACGGTACACACGGCTGCCACTGTTCGTCGGTGGTGGACGGTTTGAATGTTTGTGGAAGGGGGAGCAATAAAGCATACTGCTTTGTCCTGGATGGTGCCGAGCTTATTGAGTGTTGTTGGAGCTGCACTCATCCAGGCAAGTGGAGAGTATTCCACTACACTCCTGGCTTATGCCTTGCAAATGGTGAACCAGGCTTTGGGGAGTCAGGGGGTGAGTTTCTCGCCATAGCATTTGACCTACCGTGGTCGCTACAGTATTAATATGGCTCGTCCAGTTCATTTCCTAATCATTGTTAACTTGCAGGATATTGATTGTAGGGGATTCAGCGATGATAATGCTACTGAATATCAAGGGGCGATGGTTAAAAGGGGCTGGTTTAGCACAGTGGGCTAAATAGCTGGCTTGTAATACAGAACAAGGCCAGCAGCGTGGGTTCAGTTCCCCTACCGGCCTCCCCGAACAGGCGCCGGAATGTGGCGACTAGGGGCTTTTCACAGTAACTTCATTGAAGCCTACTTGTGACAATAAGCTATTATTATTATTATTATTAGATCCTCTCTTGTAGGAGATGGTCATATCCTAGCACTTGTGTGGTGCGAAAGTAACTTGCCAGCCCAAGCCTGGATGTTGTCCAGGTCTTGCTGCATTTGGATATGGACATGGGCTTGTTCCTTTTTGTCCTGTATTCCTCTGTTGGGTTTTCAACATCCTCTAATTATCACCACTCTTTTGAAGACCAATCATATAATATTTCCCCCTGAAATCTGGGAGAAAAGGGCCAAAAAACGAAAGTTCTGGCATGAGCCACCCAACGGGTCACCACCAGAAGTCCCCTATTCTTATCGCTGGCTTTGAAAGCAAACCAATGCAGGCCAGCAGCGCGGTTCAATTCCCGTACCAGCCTCCCCGAACAGGCGCCGGAATGTGGCGACTAGGGACTTTTCACAGCAACTTCATTTGAAGCCTACTTGTGACAATAAGCGATTTGCATTTTCATTTTCAAGTTTCGTATCATCTGCAAATATTGAAATTGTCCCCTGCACATCATGGTCGAGGTCACTGATGTAGAACAGGAAGAGCAAGACACTTACCTCTGGGGAACTAAATTATAAACCTACCTCCAGTCTGAAAAACATCTGTTCACTACTCTATGTTGCTGCTTTACCTTTCATTCCGCCAGCTCCAACTTTGCTCACAAAGCTGCTGTGTGGCATTTTATCAATTTGCCTTTTTTTAAATCCGTGTACACAACAGTATTACTCTCATCAAACCCCCCCCCCCCCTTTACCTCATCAAAAAGCCCAAGCAAATTAGTCAAACATTATTTTCCCTTCACAAACCTTTGCCCAAGTGAGTATTAATTTTGTTCCAAATGATCATTTCTAGAATGTTCTCCAAGGTTAAACTGGCTGGCTTGTAATAATAGCTTGCGCCTTTTTTTTTTTTTGAACAGGTGTGTAATATTTTTAATTCTCCAGTGCTCTGGCACCACCCCGGAGTCGAAGGAATATTGGAACGTTATGGCCAACGCTGCTGAGATTTCACCTCTCACTTCCCTCAGTATCCAAGGATACGTCGTGTCGGTTTCTGGTGCCTGATCAACAGGCAAGCTGTCCAACACCAATTTATCAATTTCAAAGGCTTGATATTTCTGACCCAGGATCGGGCAATAAATGTGGGCCGCGCCAACGCGGCCACACCTTGTGAAAGTCATGGGGCTGGATCCTCCGTTTCGCCTGCGGATTTCCCGACAGTGTGGGGTGCCCACAATGGGAAACCCCATTGGCCGGCTGACGGGACAGAGGATCCCCCCTTCCGGCGGGGGCGGCCCCGCCAGAAAACGGGTGCGGCGGTATGGAGAATCCCACCCATTATTTTTTAAACTACCTCTTTCAGCATGACCCGTGACGCATTATATTATTTGGTAAAGATGCAAAGTATTCATTTAATATCTCGCCTTTTCCCCTATTCTCCATGCATATAAATCTCCATTTTTCTGGGGTCTGACTCTTATTTTGTCAATACTGATCTTCTCATGGTGGTATCTGGAGGACTTGTATTTAAACGATGAGGATTTCAGTAAAGGGCACGATCCAGCTCTTTATATTTTGAAAAGCCAGGATTTGAAAACCCAATATTCATCTCTCAACATTAATAATGGGATTGCACAGAATTATCTGGTCAGAAGCTTATTGCTGTTCATGGAAGCTTGCTGCCTGCAAATTGGTTGCTACTTTTCCCTACATTATAACTGTGACTCCACATCAAAAGTATTTAACTGGCCCTGAACGAGTTTGAAACATCCTGAGGTCATGAAAGGGTCCGTGTCGATCAAAGTTCCTCCCTTTGCCTCCAATATTATATCTCTGTCAGGTCAAAGGATCCCTCTTTGACCGAGGAATTTTGCATTGTGCATTTTACATTGGCTTTTCATTTAAATATATTTCCTCTGGTCCTAGATTAATATAATTATAATCTGGTTTTATTTTAGGCATGCCATACAATATTTAATAATCTCCGTGATGCCCATTAGTTGCCTTGTTTCCAGACTGTACAGTTTTGAGCCCATATTTGCTCCTCAGAGTCCCCAGTACATTTGGACCTGGCCTTGTTGCACTTTGAGGACCATCTGCAACGCATGGCTTGATATAATAATGGCAATGGATGGATTAATGAAGGATCCTGGATTAATGATCGTGTCCATCAGTAATATTTAGCTCTCGGACACCCTTGACCAGGTTGTTAATGGCGTCCCGTAGCAACACTGACATTCAAGAATTTAAAATAAAAACTAGTATAAATAAAGAGAAGGATTAGAAATATTTGTGGAAAGGCTACTATTTCACACTGTATTTTTAAACTTTTATTCGTGGGATGTAGGAATTATTGGCTCGGCCAGTGTTTATTCATTGAATCCCTACACTGCAGGAAGGAGGCCATTCAGCCCATCGGGTCTGCACCGGCCCTCTGATAGAGCACCCCACCTAGGCCCAATCCCTGTAACCCACCTAACGGTTGAGCAATATTAGCATGGCCAATCCACCTAACCTGCACATCTTTGGACTGTGGGAGGAAACCGGAGCACCCGGAGGAAACCCACGCACACACGGGGAGAACGTGCAGACTCCGCACAATCACCCGAGATCAGAATGGAACCCGGGGCCCTGGCGTTGTGAGGCCACCGTGCTACCCCTTTATTGCCCATCCCCAATTGAACTTGAGGAGCTGGTGGCGAGCCACCACCTTGAACCACCGCAGTCCATCTGGTGTACGTACACCCACTGTGCTGTTAGGAAGGTAGTTACAGGGCTTTGACCAGCAACAGTGAAGGAACAGCGATATGTGTCCAAGTCAGAAAGGTGAGTGGCTTTTTAAAAATTAATATACGAGATGTGGTGTCACTGGCTGGGCCAACATTTATCACCCATCCCTAACTACTCTCCATTTCAGAGTCATGTGGATCTGGAGTCATATGTAGTCAGATAGGTAAGGACAGCAGATATCCTGCCCTAAAGGGCATTGGTGAACCAAATTTGTTTTTTTAGGGCTTTCAACAATGGTTTCATGGTCATCATTAGACTTTTAATTCCAGATTTTCTATTGTATACAAATTTCCCCATCTGCCCTTGTGGGATTTGAACCAGGGTCCCCAGATCTTGCCCTGCGTCTCTGGACTACTCGTCCAGTGACAATACCATTACACCCAGGCCTCCCCATAAATCTCTGGGGAACTTCAGGTGGTGGGGTTCCCAGGTATCTGCTGCACTTGTCCTTTAAGATGGTCGCGGTGGAGGGTTTGGAAGTTGGTACACAGGAACCCTTGGTGAGTTACTGCAGTGCATCTTATGGTACACAAGACGGCTGCTGTTAGTTAGTGGTGGAGGGGCTGAATATTTATGGATGGGATGCCAATCAAGTGGGCTGCTTTGTCCTGAATGGTGTGGGGCTTCATGAGTGTTGGAGTTGCACTCATCCAGGCAAGTGGAGAGTATTCCGTCACATTCCTGACCTGTGCCTTGTAGATGGTGGACAGTCTTGGGGAGTCAGGAGGTGAGTTATTCGCCGTAGGATTCCTAGCCTTTGACCTGCCCTGGAAGCCACAGTATTAATATGGCTAGTACAGTTCAGTTTCTGATCAACGGTAGCCCCTCAGGATGGGGATAGGTCAGGTTAACCTCTCTTATACAGTGATCTGCCATACAACTTGACCCTGCTTGCCCAATCCTCTTTCTGTTGCACTGTATAGAGATGGATCTCTCTGTATTGCTGTCGGGAGAATTGGATCACCTGGGCGGGCTCTGCTCATGTAAGAGTAACTGGGGAGGGAGGACTGCCCATTGGTCAGGGAGCATGCCTGGTATCCAACCAATCACCCGCTTCTTCCTTGGGGTGGGGGTTGGGAGGGTGTACTTTCCACAATTTCTTGGCCTGAAATCCCATTTGCTCAATCAAACCGGTTTCCATAGATTCTGCTGCAACCAATCGGGGAGAACTCCACATTGAGGAAGTTCACAAAGATGTAGCCTTTTCACTATCGATAAACACCCGTTGCTTTTCGGGGATCATTACAGCGTGCGGTGCCTACCATGCTTTTCCGAGCTTCTGCAAATTGCTTCCTCTCTTCCTCCAAACGCTTGCGAGCCTCTTCCTCGGCCTTGCGCTGCCCCTCTTCACGTCGTTGCTTCTCCAGCTCTTCGAAACTTAGCCTTAGCTTCCCGGGTCGCATTGGGTCCTTCTGAGCCACACTCAGACTGGGTAGATCTTCTTCATCTTCAGCTAGACACTTGAATACAATTGAGTCATTAGATTGGGATGTTAGAGAAGGCAAAGAAAAATGAGTAGGCCATTTAGCCCCCAAAGGCCATTCTTGTAACATCCAAACTATCCCGTTTAGTATCCAATCGCATTTTGAATATCCTTCACCCAGCAATCTACTTCAAATATATATCATTCTAGTTGAGATTTTCTGGTTAACATTTTTTGACACTAATTTTTGAAAGTGGTCAGAGAGGTCAAGAAGATGAAGTTGTTAAAAATGCAGATGAGTTTTTTGTCCTTGTCAATCGAGCAAAAAAGGTTTGGGGGGGGTGTGGGGCAAGACTGGGAAAAGAAAACTACAAACTAAAATCACATGGGATTCGGGGTGGGCTAGCGAGATGGATACAGAACTGGCTTGGTTACAGAAGACGGAGAGTAGCGGTGGAAGGGTGTTTTTCAGAATGGAGATCTGTAGCTAGTGGTGTTCCGCAGGGATCAGTGCTGGGACCTCGGTTGTTTGTCGTATATATAAATTGTGGGTGGTCTGATTAGTAAGTTTGCGGATGTCACGAAGATTGGCGGAGGTGCTGATAGTGCCGAGATTTGTCAGAGGATACAGCAGGAGTTAGAGAGTTTGGAGACTTGGGCACAGAAATGGCAGATGGAGTTTAATCTGGACAAATGTGAGGTGATGCATTTTGGAGGATCAAATCTAGATATGAATTATATTGTAAATGACAGAACCCTTAAGAGCATTAACATACAGAGGGATCTAGGCCTGCAGGTCCACAGTTCCCTAAAAGTGGTAACACAGGTGGCCAAGGTGATTAAGAAGGCACATGGCTTGCTTGCCTTCATCAGCCGGGCATTGAGTACAAGAGTTGGGAAATCATAATAATTATTTGCAGCTGTGTAAAATCTTGGTTAGGCCGCCTTTGGAGTATTGCGTGCAGTTCTAGTCACCACATTATCAGAAGGTCGTGGAAGCTTTGGAGAGAATGTAAAGAAGGTTCACCAGGATGTTGCCTGGTCTCGAGGGTGTTGGCTATGAGGAGAGGTTGAATAAACTAGGATTGTTTTCACTGGAAAGACGGAGGCTGAGGGAGACCTGCTAGAGGTCTGCAAAATTATCAGAGGCACAGACGGGGTGGAGAGCCAAGAGGCTTTTCCCAAGGGTGGGAGTGTCAATTACAAGTGGGCAAAGGTTCAAGGTTCAAGGGGGAAAGTTTAAGGGAGATGTGCAGGGTAGGTTTTTCACGCAGGGAGTGAGGATATGGTGGGAGCAGGCACAGTCGCAACATTTGAAGGATGGATATATGAATAGGGAGGAAATAGAGGGATACGGACCGAGTAAGGGCAGAAGGTTTTGATTTTAGTCAGGGCTTTAAGCTGTAGTATTAAGTTCCAACCTTCCTTGCTTCAGCGAAGGCAGCCTTTTCTTCCTCAATCCGCTGCCTTGCTTCCTCCTCTGTTTTCCTCTTTTCCTCATCCTGTCTCCGCTTTTCTATGTCTTCAAAGCTGAGTTTTAACTTCCCAGGACGGATTTCGCTCTTGCAGGCGGCCGTGTTCTCTGGCCCCTCGTCATTTTCCTTTCAATGCAAGAACGCGAGGCAAAGATTAGCTTCAGAACAGGTGATTATAAAATATCAGCAAAGGGCGTGTGCCCAGATTCAGATTGTCAACTCTGATTGGACGGGAGGTTTTACCACATGACCTCCCACACACCTGGACCCACCCTCCTTGCTCCTGCCATTGGCCGCTCCTCAAGGTGCCCCGCCTAATTGGACAGCAAACCGTGTCCTCACTACCCGATTGATTGACGGTCGAGATTCACTGAAGCAGACCGTTTTTGCACCTTCACTATTGTTCGAAACAATATGGAATCCAATAGAGAAAAATGGGAGAAAGGCGGAATTCATCTGAACGCATTTGTAACAAGGTGAATGAATGAACAGCATCGCAGAATCACACAGTGCAGAAGAGGCCCTTCGGCCCATCAAGTCTGCACCCATTTGCCAGCACTTGGTCCATAGCCTTGAATGTTATGACGTGCCAAGTGTTCCTTCAGGTACTTCTTAAAGGATGTGAGGCAACCCGCCTCTACCACCCTCCCAGGCAGTGCGTTCCAGACCATAACCACCCTCTGGGTAAATAGGTTTTCCTCAAATCCCCCCTAAACTTCCTGCCCCTCACCCAAAACTTGTGTCCCCTCACAAGTGACCCTTCAACTAAGGGGAACAGCTGCTCCCTATCCACGCCCCTCAGAATCTTCTACACCTCGATCAGCCGCCCCTCAGTCTTCTCCGCTCCAGCGAAAACACCCCAAGGCTATCCAACCTCTCTTCATAATTTAAATGTCCCATCCCAGAGAACATCCTGGTGAATCGCCTCTGCACCCCCTCCAGTGCAATCACATCCTTCCTACAATGTGGCGCCAGAACTGCACACAGTACTCCAGCTGTGGCCTCACCAAAGTTCTATACAAGTCCAACATGACCTCCCTGTTTTTGTAATTTTGTAAAATAGTGTCCCTATGCCTTTCTCACCACCCTATTAACCTGCCCTTCTGCTTTCAGGGATCTGTAGACAAACACGCCAAGGTCCCTTTGCTCCTCAACAATTCCTGGTGTCAGGTCATTCATGGAATACTTCCTTGTCAAATTACTACTTCCAAATAGTACAAATAGAAATGAACAAATGAATATGATCTTTTTAAAATAAATTTAGAGTGCCCAATTATTTTTTTCCAATTAAAGGGCAATTTAGTGTGGCCAATCCACCTACACTGCACATCTTTGGGTTGTGGGGTTAAAACCCACGCAGACATGGGGAGAGTGTGCAAACTCCACACGGACAGTGACCCGGGGCCGGAATCGAACCCGGGTCCTCAGCACTGTAGGCAGCGGTGCTAACCACTGCGCCACCATGCCGCCCGGATGAATATATAACAAAAGCTACGTTGATCACGGCTGGGACTTGAATATTCAGGTTATTTGATATTTTGGAAGGAGAGGAAGAAAGGTACAGGCGGTGGGGGTGACTGTTAATCAAGAATGAAATCAGTACAGTCGTGAGAAATTATCTTGGCTCAGAAGATCAAAATGTAGAATTAGTTT
This sequence comes from Scyliorhinus torazame, assembly GCF_047496885.1. NCBI lineage: Eukaryota > Metazoa > Chordata > Chondrichthyes > Carcharhiniformes > Scyliorhinidae > Scyliorhinus > Scyliorhinus torazame. Next base: position 20,936,616 of record NC_092713.1, read on the forward strand.
GGGAGGACATAACAAATAACAAGGGAAAGAAGTTACTGGTTGGAATGGTTTTTAGCCTCCCTGACAGCTACACTGTAGGACCATAGAACTTACAATGCAGAAGGAGGCCATTCGGCCCATTGAGTCTGCACTGGCCCTTGGAAAAGGCACCCCACACTTCCACCCCATCCCTGCAACTCAGTAACCCCATCTAACCTTTTTTGGACGCGAAGGGGCAATTTAGCATGGCCAATCCATCTAACCAGCACAGCTTTGGACTGTGGGGGAAAACCGGAGCACACTGAGGAAACCCACGCAGACACGGGGAGAATGTGCAGACTCCGCACAGACAGTGACTCAAGCCGGGTATCGAACCTGGGACCCTGGAACTGTGAAGCAACAGTGCTAACCACCGTGCTACCGTGACAGAGTATAAATCAAGAAATATTGGGAGCTGATAAGAAAGGTACAGTAATAATCATAGGTGATTCTAATCTTCATCGAAATTGGATGAATGAATCAAATTTGCAAAAATAGCCTGGTGGATAAATTCATAGAGTATTTGGGACAGATTCTCACAACAATATGCTCTGGATCGAATGACTGAATAGGCTTTTTTTAGACCTGGTGATGTGCAACGAGACAGGGTTAATAAATGACTTCATAGTAAATGATCCTCTTGGTAAGAGTGATCATAACAGGTTGGAATTTTGCATTCAATTTGAAGGCACGAAATTTGGGTCTGAAGATAGTGTTTTAAATAAAGACACACGCAGTGGTTAGCACTGCTGCCTCATGGCATTGAGGGTTTTATCCCGGCCCCGGTCACTGTCGGTGTAGAGTTTGCACATTCTACCTGTCTGCATGGGTCTCACCCCACAACCCAAAGATGTGCAGGGTATGTGGATTGGCCGTGCTAAACTGCCCCTTAATTGGATCAAAAAGAATTGGGAACACTAAATTTATATTTTAAAAGAAGAAAGACACTAAGACAAGTTAGCAGACATGGACTGGGAAAATGGGTTAAAACCTAAGATGGTAAAGAAAAGTGGTTGACATTTAAGGTGATATTTCTTAACTCTCAACAATGATGTATTCCATTGAAAACTAAAGACGCTCCAAGAAGGATGCACCATCCAGGGCTAACTAAGGAAGTTAAGGAGGATATCAAACTAAAAGAAAAGATGCACAATGCTGCAAAGATTTCAAATACACCAGAAGATTGGAAACATCTTAGAAACCGGCAAAAGATGATGAAAGAAAAATAAAGAGGGAGAAATTGGAGTTGAGAGAAAACTAGGAAATATCAAATTGCTGCCTCAGAGCGCCAGGGACCCAGGTTCATTTCTGGTCTTGGGTGACTGTATGGAGTTTGCACGTTCTCCCAGTATCTGCATGGGTTTCCTCTGGGTGCTCCGGTTTCCTCCCCCTGTCCAAACGTTGTGCAGGTTAGGTGGACTGGCCATGATGATGCGTGAGGCTGCAGGGGGCGAGGGGTGGGGTGGGGAGGGCGGTGGGCCTGGTTGGGTGCTCTTTAGGAGGGTCAGTGGAGACCCGTTGGGCCAAATGACCTCCTTCTGCACTGTACGGATTATGTGGAAATGTCTACACTAATCTCTACAATACACCAGTGACCACACTTGAAAAGTACTCGGCTGCTTGAAAGATGCTGTGGGATGTCCGGAGGTCATGAAAGACGAGTCTTTCTTTTGTTTCTCTCTCTCTATGACCGACTGGATAGAAAATTGATGGCTGTACATTGCAATTCCTGGTAGACATTGGCAGCACAGGGAGCCCATTCCCATCAATCACAGCTGGTGCGGAAAGAGAATTGGGATGAGACACTGGGAAAAGCGCAGGAAAGACTCGCAAGGAAGATTCCAGAAATGCATGGGCATACGTATCAGAACAGGATCATGAAGCTGGATCTCTTTTCTCTTAATGAAAGGGGACTGAAGTGTGATCTAATAGAGGAATTCAAATTGGCGAAAGGTTTTGATGGGAGTGGGTACAGAGGGAATGTTTCCTCTTGTGGGGGAAGAGCAAAACTAGAGGTCGTCAGTATAGGATCGTCAGCAGAGAACCTGCAACTCGCCACCACAGGGAGCGGTTGAAGTGAATTGTGCTGATGTGTTCCAGAGGAAGTTAGAAAAGCATGAGAGGAAAAAAGAATTGAGGTTGACAAAGATAGATTTGGGGGAGCAAAGGATTGAGGAGCAGAAACACTGGCTTGGGCTGCATGTCCTGATCTGGTGCTATACATCTTCTGTAAACCAAGGCCCAATCTGTTCTCTGTTGTACACGGATCCCATAGCACTATTTTAAAAAAGGTTAGGGGAATTCTCCTCAGTATCCTAGTTAATATTGGGGCACCATGGCGGCACAGTGGTTAGCACTGCTGCCTCACAGCTCCAGGGTCCCGGGTTCAATTCCAGCTGTCTGTGTGGAGTTTGCACATTCTCTCCGTGTCTGCGTGGGTTTCATCCGGGTGCTCCGGTTTCCTCCCACAGTCCAAAGATGCGCAGATTAGGTGGATTGGCCATGATAAATTGCCCCTTAGTGTCCAAAGGTTAGGTGGGGTTTTGCTGGGCAACGGGGATGGGGTTGAGGCGTGGCCGTAAGTATGATGCTCTTTCCAAGGGCTGGTGCAGACTCGATGGGCCAAATGGCCTCCTTCTGCACTGTAAATTCAATGATTCCAACCCTCAAACTAATATCACGAAAAGTACCGATTATTTGGTAACTATCACATTGCTGTTTGTGAGACCATGCTGTCTGCAAATTGGTTTCCAATTTCCTAATTTACTATAGCTTCGTAGTATTTCATTGACTCTAAATCGCTTTGATCGAATGTCCCTGTATAAACACAAGTCTTCCTTTCAATTTGTCACTGAATTTGAAATGTTTGGCCCTGTCTTTTATTCATAATTTTTTCCCCATAAATATAGGGTGCTATTCTCCCCTCCCCCGCCGGGTGGGAGAATCGCCGGGGCTCTGCGCGAATCGCGCCATGCCGCCCCGACCCCCGCACGCGATTCTCCCACACCCCGGAAACCAGCGGCGCGCGATTCACACCGGGCCGCTCGGAGAACTGGCGAACGGCGATTATCCGGCCCAGAGGGGCCGAGCAGCCGCTACGACATGACAGGTTCCCGCCGGCGCCGTCCACCCCTGGTCGCAGCCGGCAGGAACTCTGGGGGGGGCGGCCTGTGGGGAAAGGGAGGGGGGGGGGGCCTCCGATGGGGTCTGGCCCGCGATCGGGGCCCACTGATCAGCAGACCGGCCTCTCTTTCCCCCCCCCCCCCCCCCAACCTCCCCCCGGGCCTACCACCTTCCGCGCGCGGCCCCAGATCACCAGCGCCATGTTGGTGAGGGGCCGACGTGAGTAAGACTTTCCCCGTGAATGTGCAGGATGGCGCGGCCCAACTGCGTTTGCGCAGGATTGGGCGCGAACACTTGGCTTCCATATCGGGGAATCGCCCATTTAGAGTACCCAATTCATTTTTTCCAATTAAGGGGTAATTTAGCGAAGCCAATCCACCTACCCTGCACACCTTTGGGTTGTGAGGGTGAAACCCACGCAAACACGAGGAGACTGTGCAAACTCCACACGGACAGTGACCCAGAGCTGGGATCGAACCTGGGACCTCGGCGCTGTGAGGCAGCACTGCTAACCACTACTTCACCGTGCTGCCCTTTTTATTAATAATAATGTTTATTGTCACAAATAGGCTTACATTAACACTGCAATGAAGTTACTGTGAAAAGCCCCTAGTCGCCACATTCTGGCACCTGTTCGGATACACTGATGGAGAATTCAGAATGTCCAATTCACCTAACAAGCGCGTCTTTCAGAACTTGTGGGAAGAAACCGAAGCACCCGGAGGAAACCCACGCAGACACGGGGAGAACGTGCAGACTCCGCTCAGACAGTGACCCAAGCCGGGAATCAAACCCGGGTTCCTGGCGCTGTCAAGCACCAGTGATAACCACTGTGCCGCCCTAACTCCAGCCTTTGATGGATCCATCCCCCACCTTTGCCCCAACCAGAGGCAACACACACTTCCGCTCATTCAGGGTCTTTTCTCTCGAATATTTTCCACAACCCTCACACACATTCTCTCTCCCTCTTCTTTAAAAACATTCTGAAAATCCCTCGCTCCCAGTATCCCCGCTCAATCTCTCTCTTCCACACCCTGGAGTTTGTGCTCCTGACTCCTTTAAGAAGTGGCTTGGGATGTTTTATTATATTTTAAAAGTAAATGCAAACTTATTGTAACAAACCCTTGTGTCTATTTCTGAATGCAACACCTCGGGAAGGCCTTGGAGGTGGTGCAGTGCAAATTCATAGAATGATCCTCCTCCTTTGGGACGTTGGTGACAATGGGCGCCCATTCAATTGGTCAGTATGGCTGATCAGGAGGTTCTCCCACTCTTGCCACCTGCCAACACGCGTATTGGAAGGATTTATCGGCTGATAATCAACAGGTTTGGGCACATTATGAATCCACCTTCCATGGCCATTAAATCCAGAAGTGGGACTTGAATCCAGAGCTTCTGCTACCCTCTGCACCACAAGACTCACCAGAATGGTACCAGAACTAAAATTATTAAATAACCAGAACAGGTTGCATAGACTATGCTTGCATTCCCTTGCGTTTAGAAGATGAAGGGGCAAGCTAATTTAAATATTTTAGCTGGTCAAATTAGTTTTTAGAGATGTTTTGGATGCTGCCTATAAACTTACATTACAATAGCTTAAGCCTAGGCAAGCTACAGACTGAAGTCAATAAAATGGCCATAAAGTAAGATGCATCTACACTTCCTGCTGCCTTGGGAAAGCGGGCAGCATAATTAAAGACCCCGACTTATACACTCTTCCAACTTCTTCCATCGGGCAGGAGATACGATAGCCTGAGAACACGCGCAAACAGATTCAAAAACAGCTTCTTCCCCACTGTTACCAGACTCCTAAACGACCCTCTTGTGGACTAAACTGATCAGTACTTAAAAAAATAAATTAGAGTACCCAATTATTATTATTTTCCAATTAAGGGGCAATTTAGCGTGGCCAATCCACCTAATCTGCACATCTTTGGGTTGTGGGGGTGAAACCCACGCAGAGAATGGGCAAACTCCACACAGACAATAACCCAGGGCCGGGATTTTGCTTGGCGAGGGTATGGAACTCAATGCAAGTTAAGATAGGGGTCGACCATGGAACGATGGCATAGGCTCAAGGCGCTAAATTGGCTACACCTGGTCTCACAGGTTTCAAAATATAAATACGCCATTGGAAAATCAGAGGCACAAACAAAATAGGAGCAGGACTCCAAAAATTTTGCACAAAGTGAATTCCAGGTCAGAGTTCTGAGGATTCAAAGTTATTTTCACGAATTGGGAAATGTCTTAGTACCTCTACGGCTTTTTTTGCGAGTTCACGTTGTAACTTTCGCTTCTCCAGGATGTCCTGATGAATCCTTCTCTTCCGCTCTTCCTCCATTCTTTTCTTCTCTTCCTCTTGCCTTACCTTTGCCATTTCCTCAAACTTGCCTTTCACTGTCCCTGTGGATACAGGAAAGGCACAGGATAGTTTCTTTCTGTCCCCCGGTTTTGCACAACAAGCGGGTGCTTGAATTTTGAGTTAGAGCGATTTCAAACTCCGTTACCTGTCAGTTTAGGGACGTATGCCTTCTTCAGTTCACTCAATTTGTTCTCATCTTCTTCGTCTGAAGCAAGAAGTTCCCTTAGCTGAAATAAATCAAAAGGCTCAGCATCATTCGTTAAAACCAAGCCACCCATGTCTCGTACTGGAAATGACTATCATAGAATTAGGGGATCCCTAAGGTGCAGAAGGCCATTCAGCCCATTGAGCCTGCACAGACCCTTTGAACGACCACACTCCCGAGACCCAGTCTCTCATCCTATTCTTGCAAACCCATCCTCAGGGGCAATTTAGCACGGCCAATCTATCTAACCTGCGCATCTTTGGACTGTGGGCTGAAACCGGAGCACCCGGAGGAAACCCACGCAGACACGGGGAGAAAGTGTAAACTCCACACAGTACCCGAGGTCGGAATCTAACCCGCGTCCCTGGCGCCTTCAGGCAGTATTCCACTGTGCCGCTCATGCGTTGTCCATATTACAAAACTGTAACACAATGCAAGGTGCTCTCTGACATTTGACCAGATAGAGAATTGGGAAAGTGCGAATCGGGCAAAGCAAACCTAAGGGTGAACACAAGAAACAGTGTAATGATTGTAGAAATTGTTAGAAATCATATTTCCTATTTGTGGCAGTAATGTTATTAAACATTCACTTAAAATACATACAGGCAGCATGTCTACTAGAGCTGTAATTAAGGAGTTGTAAAAGGTGAGCTAATGATCTAACCATTTACTTGTTCACAGAGAGATGGCTAATGGGATATTGTTTTGATTGCTGGAGATTCCCTGGAGAGTAGATAATTTATGAGGGATTGTATTTAGCCGTAGCTAAGCAGGTGATGGGACATCTTAGTGGGGTACAGCTGATGTAATTAATGGGAGCAACCAGGTCTTTCTGTAGTTTGCAGCTTTGCCAAAAGCTGTTAAATTGAACAGAAAGGTCTTGACAAGACCGAAGGATTTTCAGGTTGTTCCTGAAAAAGGGTCTCTCTCTCCAAAGGTCTGCACAGATAAGCAGGTGACCTGTTTTGTTAACTTTATTTATAAGTGACATTTGAATTGTATTGGGTTGCTAAATTGGAATTAGTGGCAGGTGTAGTTCTAGTTCAAGTTTTTTCTATTTATTGAAGGACTGTTTAACTGTTAATTGTAAAGCTATTTATTTGATGCTAATGTGTAAATTCTGTGTTTAAATTAAAGTTTGTTTCAACATAAAGAAATACCCATTTGTCAGGGTCATCACCATTCTTCACAAACTCCCCAAAAATACATCAGACCCTCATTATAGGACAATACCCTCAACCTAGGGACCGATTTAGTGATCCTTTGCTGTACCGTCTCCAATGCAAGAAAATTCTTTCTTGAATATGGAGACCGAAACTGCACAGAATGTTCCAGATGTGGTCTCGCCAAAACCCTTTACAACTATCGCAAGACTTTATTCTTGTTCTCCAATCCCCTTGCAATAAAGACCAACAAGCCACTTACCTTCCTCATTGCTTGTTGTATCCGCCTGGTAACCTTCTTTAAATACACCCAAGTCTGTTTGAATATCAACATTTGCAATTTTCTAACCTTTTTTGAAACAAAAAGGTATTCAACACCTCTTTTTACGACCAAAGTGAATAACTTCACATGCCCCTGAATTATACCCCATCTGCCATCATGTTGTCCAGTTAATCTGTCCATATCTGCAGTCTCTGTGTCCTCCTCACAGCTCATCTACCCACCTAGTTCAGTATCATCAGAAAACTTTAGATACATTACTCTCTGTCTCTTCATCTGAGTCATTAAATAAAGTTAATAAATAGCTGAGGCCTCAGCACTGATGCTCATGTCACTCCACTATTCACTGCTAACATGAAAAAGGCCATTCATGCCCATTCTGCTTTCTATCCATTAACCAATCCTCTGTCCATGTTAACATACCTCCCCAATTCAATCTTGCCTATTGACCCTACAAATTCATTTTAATGTTTCATTCGATCATTGTCCCCTTGACATTCAATGGAATTACCATCACTGAACCTCCCACTATCAATATGTTGGGGGTTACCATTGAGCAGAAACTGAACTGGAACAGCCATATAAATATTGTGACTACGAGATACATTAACTCACCAAGGTACTTAGACATCACCTTCCAAACCCACAACCACTACATCTAGAAGGACAAAAGCAGCAGATACCTGGGAACCCCAACACCTGGAGGTTCCCCTCCAAGTCACTCACCACCCTGACTTGGAAATATATCGCCGCTCCTTCACTGTCACTGGAGCAACATCCTGGAACTACCTCCCTAACAGCACAGTGGGTGTACCTACACCTCGAGGACTGTAGCGGTTCAAGAAGGTAACTCACCACCACCTGAAGGGCAACTAGAGATGGACAATAAATGCTGGCCTAACCAGCGACGCCCACATCCCGTAAATGAATTTTTTTTTAAAAGCTGGTCAGAATCTAGGAATTGTGTGGACAGTAACTCACCTCCTGACTCCCCAAAGCTTGCCCACCATCTACAAGTCAGGAGTGTGATGGAATACTCTCCTCTTGCCTGGATGAAGACAGCTCCAAAAGCACTCAAAGTTCAGCACCTTCCAGGACAAAGCAGGCATCCCATCCCATCCCCCAGAGTAAAGATTCACTCCCTCCACCAGTGATGCACAATGGCAGCAATGTGTGCCATCTCCAAGATGCACTGCAGAAGATCACCGAGGAATCACTTTCGTTGTGCCGAACCCGTCAAGTACCTTAAAAAATGAGTATGCTTCAACTAAATCACCTGTCATTCTTCTGAACTCCAGGGAATGTCAGCTTAGTCTATTGTAGTAATCTGGTACAGCCTGGATTTTAGGCCCGATACCATTGGACACTTTATTTTTGTAAAAATAGATTTAGAGTACCCAATTCATTTTTTCCAATTAAGGGGTAAGTTAGCGTGGCCAATCCACCTACCTTGCACATGTTTGGGTTGTGGGGGCAAAATCCACGCAAGCACTGGGAGAATGTGCAAACTCCAGTGACCCGGAGCCGGGATCGAACCTGGGACCTCGGCTCCGCGGGGCAGCTGTGCTAACCACTGCGCCACCGTGCTGCCCAAAATTGGACACTTTAAATTCAGAATTGGACATTTTAAATCAAACTGCAGTCAACTTCAGTCAGGCTGATGGGAATTCGAACTTGGCCAAACTTCGAACATAGCGAAACTCAGACAGGTTGCCAGGACATGACCGGACCTGTCCCATCAATCACCCAAGAGACAATCGGCTCTATTGACGAATCTATTGTTTTGAGTAGACAAAGTTACGTACAGACAATGCACCAGGACCCCCAATGTTCTGCTGGCAACCAGTAACTCCATTGGGTGGTGGTGCTTCCACCCTGTGTTCTCATTGGCTGAGGGCCGGAGAGCGTTCCGGAAAGGCAGGGGGAAGAGGTATACCAATCAAACCCCCGAACCTCCCAGCAGCGAAGACTCCATGCAGCAGAGACGGAGGGGAGCAGTGTGCGAGGCTCATCTTCACAACGAAGAAAGACATTGAGGAAATCGAGACTCAGAGAATCGAATCCGCAGCCGGCTGAGTTCAACGGCACGGGTAGCATCACGAATCTTGGAACCTTTTAGGAATACTTTGAGATAATTTAAGGGTAATTGATTTTTTTACTGTTTGTTGAATAAAGTTATTTGATTTATTCAATTGTGTTGTCCTTTCTTTGCCTCATCAATAAAGACATCTGGGTAAAACCTTTGATTAATACACTAGTGAAAAGTATCTGAGATTTTACAGACACACTACTTAATCCCTTCTCCGAGGACATTCCCTTATCCAAGGAACTAGTCTTCTGAACCGATGTTGCTCTCCCTATAGGGCAATGTGTCCTTCAGGTGTGGAGCCCAAGATGGCACACTTCCAGATGTGGCCACACCAATGCCCAGTGTAATTGGAGTTTGGATTCTTTCCTCTTATACCCTAATGAAAGCCGTGTTTCCTGTAATGTTCGTGTTACCTGCAGAATGGGTGAGCAAAAAAACGAGTGAAATTACTTGGCCTCAGACATCCATTCCTTCCACCGCTGGTGCACCGTGGCTGCAATGTGTGCGACCTACAGGATTCACCACTGAAACTCGCCAAGGTATCTTCGATTGCACCTCCCAAAGCCCGTGCCCCGCCATTCAGAAGGGCAAGGAAAACCGCCACCCCCAAGTTTCCCTTCATTTCACAGACCGTGCAGGCTTGGAAATGTATCGTTGTTCCTTGTGAGCCATTGTGTCAGAAACCTAGAACGCCTTCGCTAACAGCACTGTGGGAGTACCTTCACCACACTGGCAGCAGCAGTTCAAGAAGGCAGTATTGTATATTTAGATTCCAGTGCAATGCAGAGATGACACTAGTTTCTATGGGTGGGATTTTGGGCCCAACCCACCCAAAGTCAATGGACCTTTAGCCGGTCCATCAAATTAGCCATGACCAGTGAGACCGGGAAATTTAGTGTTACAAGTATTTTTTTAAAATAAATTTTTTTAGAGGACCCAATTCATTTTTATTTCCAATTAAGGGGCAGTTTAGCGTTGCCAATCCATCTACCCTGCACATCTTTAAGTTGTGGGGGCGAAACCCATGCAAACACGGGGAGAATGTGCAAACTCCACACGGACAGTGACCCAGAGCTGGGATCGAACCTGGGAACTCGGAGCCGTGAGGCAGCAATGCTAACCACCCCGCCACCGTGCTGCCTAGTGTTACAAGTATAACATGTTTTAGGGGCCGTGCTTTAAAATGGTCTACGTCCGCTCTTTCTATACTTCTTTACTTTTCTCAGAGTCCACACCCAGGCTTAACTAATGAAACACAGTGAACACCAATAGTAAACAGACTCACGTAATCGAGCACTGAAAAACTGAATACTACAGCCAGCACATCAGCACCTTCTTAAGGACAATTAGAGATGGGGGCACTAAATATCAGCTTTGCCAGCGATAAACACACCTTGAGAATTAATGAAAAGGAATTTCCTTAGATCTGCTGACAGCCTCGGAAGTCTAACGAAGGAACAATCTAACGAAGGCCAATTAGAAGGTAAGCAGAGGGTAAAGCAAATATCTATAGACTAAGAGACCTCCTGTTTTATCTTTGTCCATTCTTTCTCCTTCTTATACTGTTCGTTTCTCCTCTTCCTCTCTTCTCCGGACCTCCTCTTGCTCCTTTCCTCCCGTGCTTTTTGCATGGCTTCGAACTTAGTCTTAACATCCCCCTTAGCCAACTTTGGCACGTATGATCTATGAACGGGTTTAGATGTAGATAGAAGTATCTATGTGGGTTAGAAAGAAAAAAAGAGAAACAGAAAAAAGAAGGGGGAGGAAGAAAAAGATAAACGAAAGAGCTTAATAAAAAGAAAGGTGTAAGCTGATGCGAATTATTAACAAGATGGTAGAGGATTTGAGGAATGAAGTGGGAAGATTTCAAGTTTTCAATTATTTACTAATCCATTGAAATCAACGTAATTTTTTTTTGCCAAGATTTGTGTACCTATTTGGCGCAATTTGTAGGGTAGGTTCTTGTTGTATTAATAATAACTTAATGAAAATAAGATAGCAAAGGAATGTTCTGATACATTTGTTGCTGATATTGCAAAGGACCATATCGATAAAAATATCAGCCATGATTGAATGGCGGAGCAGACTCGATGGGCCAAGTTGCCTAATTCTGCTCCTGTGTCTTGTGGTCTTATGATCCACTGGTGCCAATTGTTCCTCCTCCCATTTGATTTAAATCAGGAAGCCACCCATTCATTCCAAAAATTGAATGTGCACCTCTTTGAATAATTATTGAAATTTATCACGCGTACTTGCATCCGAGAAAGCTCGTGCTAAAGAAAGGCTACAAATGAGTTTAAAATGTCATGCAGCCTGCGCAAAGGAAGCAATCGGTTCCAGAGCAGTTACAATTCAATTAGTCGCACAGCATTAGAGCGGGAGATTGGTGAGAAAACGAGTTTCCAGTGACGGCAGGTAATGGCGCTTGGATGCACGGTTAGCGTTTTATCCAACCCACAGTGCTTCTAAACTGGGAACCGTGAGGGGGAGCCCAAGAGGTCCGTCAATATTCACAAGGGTGCTTGATTTCCTGCCTGTCTGAGGCACGCTAGCACAGTCCCCCCCAAGGATCCCTGTTACCCATAAATTCTGCGACAATAGGCTGCTGAACATCAGTATCATCTTTACGAAATATGTGCAGTAATATTTGCAAGTGCACTACTATCTGCCAGAGCTCTCCAAGAGGGCATGTGTGTTGATGGGCGATGACGAGGAATGTGCCAGTATTTGCAAGAAGTTTGCATTTCCAGAGGGTTGAACATACAGCAAAAGGTGAAAACCACAGGATTAAACCATAATAATCTCGATTGTCACAAGTGGGCTTACATTAACACTGCAGTGAAGTTACTGTGAAAAGCCTCGAGTCGCCACATTCCAGCGCCTGTTCAGGTACACTGAGGGAGAATTCAGAATGTCCAATTCACCTAACAAGCACGTCTTTCGGGCCTTGTGGGAGGAAACCGGAGCACCCGTGCACATCAGACATAAATGACACCTGGTGTCACAGTCACACAAGGTCTCCACTTTGTGCTGAATTTGAATGCCGTTTTTATATTCCGCACCCTGGCCAATCAATTCACAAACCCACATTGTTGCTTAAAGTGACAGTGCTGTGAATATCAAATTCATGGTTTATGTTATAGAGGTCATTTTTAGTTTGGGGGAGATTGCAGTTGTAAAGGCTAAGATTAATGCAAGTGCCGGGCTTTAGAGATTGCCTAAACACCCCAAGAAATGTCAGTTCAAAAGGTGGGCCCATGTTTGTTTCATAAAGTCAGAATAGAAGAGATAAAGACACAAAACAACAGGTGAACTGACCGAGCAAAAGAACAGGAGACGAGCAATGCTCACAACGAAGGGTATTCCAGAGAGATATTTATGTTCTGGGAGTTGAAGCTAAATTAGTTCAAAAGCATTCAGTAAACCTTCAGTAAACCTCCAAAATTTGTTTATAAAAAAAGTCAATTTAGCGCATCAGATCAAACAAGAGATTGTAAATGAGGGGTAATTAACCTAAAGGTCGGGTTGAAGACAGCCCAGAGCAGGCTATGCTGTCATGGAGATAGGGGAAGGTCTCTGGTTTCAATTTATCTGGGTATTTGCTGAGCGTTAACTGCAGCTTTGACTCGTGTGTGCTGTCATGTAGCTCGCTCCGAGAAGATAGTTAAAAGAAATGACAGTTAGACCTGCACTGGTAGGACGGCACGGTGGCGCAGTGGTTAGCACTGCTGCCTACGGCCCTGAGGACCCGGGTTCGATCCCGGTCCTGGGTCACTGTCCAGGTGGAGTTTGCACATTCTCCCCATGTCTGCGTGGGTCCCATCCCCACAACCCAAAGATGTGCAGGTTAGGTGGATTGGCCATGCTAAATTGCCCCATAATTGGAAAAAAATAATTGGGTACTCTAAGTTTAAAAAAAAAAGACCTGCACTGGAAGCAGAGTGAAAAAAAACTAACTTCATTCATTGTGTAGGATATGGCTGAGGCTTAATCTCAGTTAGAATTTTGTGAGGGACAGCAGCTTGAAAATTGCTTAGTTTGAAACTAGTGGAAAAATCTACAGTGGTCCTCATAGAGTCTTGTGCCAACAGAAACGGCAAGCAGATTAGCTTGGAAGTCTTGCAAATAACCAGAACAAGGGACTGAGGTATCCATAGTCAAAAGATGGTAAATTAAAGTTTTACCTCTGCGAATAGCTGGAGCAGCGGAGAATTCTCCAGGAGACTGGGGCATATTTATGGGTGGTCCCTACATAAGTAAATCATTTTTAAGATTAATGCCCCTTTAGCGGGAGATGGTGCTGCACTGGGAATGCGGGGTAACTTCATTGCAGTGTTAATGTAAGCCTACTTGTGACAATAAAGATTATTATTATTGCCCAGGACCACTGCCTGTGAGCCAGTGCCTGAAGCCTAATATAGCACAGCGCAGCGCTATCCAATTTCTAGCTGAAATGAAGTTAGTTGAGGATAAGGATTAGCCAGGATACTGGCAGAACTCTCTTTGTGAGATGTAAAAGATTCAAGGGTGATTCTTTTTACATTAACCGGAGAAGGAAAAACAGGGGGGGTCATTGTCATCTGGGAGACAATGCACTGCCCCTCACCGAGGTATCAGCCTAGATATTGTTGCTCAAATAGCTGGCATAGGATTTGAACCCACAACGTTTGTGTCTCAGAGGCAAGGTTATTAGCTACTAAACCAAGATTTTTGGTGAGGTTAACTCATTCATCTGTAGATGCAAGCAAATTTTGGACAACAGCGACATCCGTGGCACTGTATGGTGACCACGTTAATTAGTTGTATCTTGACTGAGGCTTTCATTATTAACTTAGAGGAATTCTTTATGACTACTTCCAGTTCTTGTGTGTAAAACTTAACTTCCTCAAACTCCTACCCCTTGCCCTCCCCACTCCTATTGTATACATTTACAATGGTAACTGTCAGTGTGAACTCTAATTGAGTGGTTGACACGACTATGTCATTGAGTTAGAGATGGTTGTGGAACTTGACTCTAATTGTCTGTTTACTCAGCAAACAGACCTCAGGGGGGAACCACTGCAAGGTCTCCCAATAAAAGTTGAATTGTTTTCCGCTATCAAAATGCAGCGAGTGGAGGACAGGTAGATCTGGCTGGGATTGTCTGTGCCGGTTGGCATCAGCCAATTTTGGCGACGTGAGCGGAAATACCACAAGAAGGCCAAAGTTGCGATTCATGTCGATGTAACCTCGTCCTCACCAACCTGCCTGCCGCAGATGCATCTGTCCATGACCGTGACCGCTGCACAGTCCCTGTGGAGACAAGGTCCGGTCTTCACACTGAGGGTACACTCCATTGTGTTGTGTGGCACTACCACCACGCTAAATGGGATGGATTTCAAACAGATCCAGCAACTCGAGACTGGGCATCCATGAGGCGCTGTGAGCCATCAGCGGCAGCAGAATTGTACTCGACCACAATCTGCAACCTCATGGCCCGGCGTATCCCCCACTCGACCATTACCACCCAGCCCTGGTTGTATAAAGACTGCAGGAGAACATGCCAGGAGCAACACCAGGCATACCTAAAAATAAGGTGTCAGCCTGGTGAAGCTACAACACAGGACTACTTGCATGCAACATAGGCAGCATATGATAGACAGAGCTCAGCGATCCCACAACCATGCATCAGATCTAAGCTCTGCAGTCCTGCCACATCCAGCTGTGAATGGTGGTGGACATTTAAACAACTCACTGGAGGAGGAGGCTCCACAAATATCCCCATCCTCAATGATGGAGGACCCAGCACATCTGGGATTAATCTATGATTAATTAATGATTACTCAAAAGATAAGGCTGAAGCATTCACAATAATCTTCAGCCAGAAGTGGCAAGTGGATGATGCATCATAGTCTCCTCCAGAGGTTCCCAGCATCACAGATGCCAGTCTGTGCTCCGGTTTCCTCCCACAGTCCAAAGATGTGCAGGTGAGGTGGATTGGCCATGCTAAATTGCCCCTAAGTGTCCGGGGGGGGGGTTAGGTGGTGTTACGGGGATAGGGTGGGGTGAGCTTTCGGAGGGTCAATGCAGACTCGATGGACCGAATGGCCTCCTTCGGCACTGTAGGGATTCTATGATGGATGGCATGCACGGTGGCGCAGTGGTTAGCACTGCTGCCTCACGGCGCTGAGGGCCCGGGTTCGATCCCGGCTCCGGGTTTGCACATTCTCCCCGTGTCTGCATGGGTCTCACCCCCACAACCCAAAGATGTAGGTAGGTGATTGGCCACGTTAAATTGCCCCTTAGTTGGGAAAAAAAAGAATTGGGTACATTAAATTTATTTTTAAAAAAGGGATTCTGTGATAGTCCCGCGCTATTTTGAAATTTCCCCGAGACATGAAAGATCAGGTGTTCCGTGGTGTCAGCATTAAATACGATCCAGATGGAAAACCCATTCACCTCATTTGCCTTTGTGCCAAAATTAAACTGACTTCCGTAAATACACATGGTCTACAGTTTGTGGGTGAGTGCTGTGTTGTCTGCTCTGCCCCACATTTGTGACCCACTGTCAACCTCTTCAAGACCCCAGGAACACCGCCTGACCTTGGATTTCGCAGGACCAAAACTCGTCAATTCACTGGCTGAAGGAGAGACTATGGAATGAATGTAAGTCTTGAGTATTTCCCCCCCCTCTGGAGATCAAACGATGGGTCAGCTGTGCCAGCTCAGCTTCCTGCCAACTCGGTCATCGGGTGTTTCCCAGCAAACACCTCCACAAGACAACGGATGTGCAATCGTACAGAGCAGTTGTTGCCACCAGGGGCGGGATTCTCTGATCCTGAGGCTCAGTGTTGACGCCGTCGTAAACGCCGTCGCGTTTTACGACGGCATCAAAAGGCCCCCAGGAGCAGCGATCCTGAGCCCTACAGGGGGCCAGCACGGCACTGGAGCGACTCACGCAGCTCCAGCTGCCGATATCGGCGTCAAACGGGCACCGCGGGTGCGCGCTGCAACCGGCACGGACTCGCTCTTGCGCGCTAATTTCCTTCTCCGCGCTGACCCTGACGCAACACAGGGGCCCGGCGCGGTGTAAAAGAGGCCCCTACCAGGAGAAGCCGGCCCGCCGATCGGTAGGACCTGATCGCGGGCCAGGCCACTGTGGAGGCCCCCCCACTCCCCCGGGGGGTTGAACCCCTACCCCCCCCCCCTACCCCCACCAGGCCGCCCCTCGCAGGGTGGACGCCGAGGTCCCGCCGGGTAAGACTACATGTGAAAGGCGCCGGCGGGACTCGGCCTATCTCAGCGGCCACTCGGCCCATCCTGCGTGGAGAATCGCCGGGAGGGTGGGGGCGCATAGAGCGGCCCCTGACCGGCGCCGCGCCGACCGCGCCGGTGCCAATGGCACCGATTCTCCGGACACCGCAGTGAATTGCGCCCGGCCAGGCGATTCTCCGGCCCGTGGTCAGAGAATCCCGCCCCAGATCACTGTGCTGCAGTGAGGCCTGGACTGTGCAGCACTGACACCGAAGAGCACAAGAGAAATTCCATCAGTAACGCCTGTGGTGATATACCTGTGGGCTTTATCACAGTTGGATGTTGTGTAACCTCCAACCAGCAGGTGGCGGTGCAGACACCCCATGCCGTCTCTAGACCAAGGTCATGTGACTTGTGACTCCGATATAAGGCGAGACACAATCGGCCATGTTCAGAAGAAGATTGAGAGGGTGATAAGACATACATGTGAATGGTCCGTGCTAGGTGCACGTTCCAGAGGAGTAGTTAGCAGACTCCATGATAATGTGATCTGTATCAGATCGCTATCTTACCACACGAGGCTCAATAATAGGTTCTGGTTTGGACAAGTCACAGTGTTTGGTGGATTCCTCCGTGAAGTACAAAAGACCAAACACAACAACGCCTTCGCCACATTGTTTGGATTTAATGGCCGAGGGGGGGGGGGGGCATCATGGGGGGGGGGAACCATCGTATAAACGTTAGTGTCCTCCGTGAAGGCAGCTCCACAAGCTTTCAGCCACTACTCCTGCTAAGTCAACTTCGATGGACTGGACGCTATGTCCAGATGACCAAAAACTGTTGCCCCCATCGGGTCTCGTTTTCTCTACTTTCAAATGGCCAGTGATAGATCATAAGACACCGGGGCAGAATTAGGCCACTCGGCCCATCGAGTCTGCTCCGCCATTCAATCATGGCTGATATTTTCTCATCCCCATTCTCCTGTCTTCTCCCCATAACCCCTGATCCCCTTATTAATCAAGAACCCATCTATCTCTGTCTTAAAGACACTCAGTGATTTGGCCTCCACAGCCTTCTGCGGCAAAGAGTTCCACAGATTCACCACCCTCTGGCTGAAGAAATTCCTCCTCATCTCAGTTTTAAAGGACCGTCCCTTTAGTCTGAGATTGTATCCTCTGCTTCTAGTCCATGGGAAATGCTTCGAAGACACTCTGAAGCTCTCCTTCAAGTGCAATGACATTGATCTTACTGCCTGGGAGGAGCTTACTACCAATTGTTCAAAACAGTGACAACTTGTTGTTTAAGTTGAGTCACACTTTCATCCCTGTGGTGAACGTATTGTACGAACCATTCACCACGTATCTTACTGTGTCACGCTGTTGCCCAAGTGGGTTCCACCTATGGACTATTGTACGATATTACATAGAATGTATCATGTTGGTGCCCTTGTGGGCTCCGCCCCTGGCTCCGCCCCCTTGAGGGGAGATATAAAGAGCAGCAGCCCTGTAGGCGGCTCTCACTAGCAAAGCAGTCGCAGGCAGGCACTGTTTTAGTCGATTAAAGCCACAGTTTACATAGAATAGAATAGAATGTACAGTGCAGAAGGAGGCCATTCGGCCCATCGAGTCTGTACTGGCTCTTGGAAAGAGCACCCTACCCAAGGTCAACACCGCCACCCTATCCCCATAACCCAGTAACACCACCCAACACTAAGGGCAATTTTGGACACTAAGGGCAATTTAGCATGGCCAATCCACCTAACCTGCACATCTTTGGACTGTGGGAGGAAACCGGAGCACCCGGAGGAAACCCACGCACACACGGGGAGGACGTGCAGACTCCGCACAGACAGTAACCCAAGCCGGAATCGAACCTGGGACCCTGGAGCTGTGAAGCAATTGTGCTATCCACAAGGCTACCGTGCTGCCCTCTGTTTCGCGTGAATTGATGGTCGCATCAATTTAATCGACTACAACACCGCAATGGAATCGGCCCTCAAACCTGACCGACTGGAACTCGACCCACAGGCCCTGGAGGCCAAAGGGATTTTTTCGCACTGGCTCCGCTGTTTCAAGGCCTACCTCACCGCCTCCTCCTCGCCTTCCGTCTTCGACGATCAGAAACTGAGCCTCCTCCACGCCCGGGTGAGCCATCGAATCTGTGTACAGCTCGAGGAAGCCTCCACATACGCGGACGCCCTTGCGATGCTGAAGCGTCTATACGTGAGGCCAGTGAATGAGGTGTATGCGCGGCATCTCCTCACCACTCGCCGCCAACGCCCCGGGGAATCGCTGGAGGAGTACCTACGCGACCTCAAAGTCCTCGCGCGAAGTTGCAACTACCAGGCAGCCACCTTGGACGCTATCTTCCTCGCCACCTGACACGTGCGACCGATGGGGGCAGCCTTCTTGGGACCACCCCATCACCTCCGACCACGCCGGCTATCCGCAACTCGGCGCGGTCACCCTCGACCAGTCGCGACTAAAACACCGCCGGAGCTCCATGATGACCGTCTGGGTCAATGGACACGAAACGCCTTGCCTGTTCGACTATGGGAGCACAGAGAGCTTCATTCACCCAGATACGGTAAGGCGCTGCTCAATCCAAATCTTCCCTGCACTTCAAACAATCTCCCTCGCTTCTGGATCGCACTCAGTGCAGATCCGGGGGTACACTGCCGCAAACCTTGTAATACAGGGCGCCGAGTACGCCAATTTTAAACTATATGTACTTCCTGACCTCTGCGCTCCTGTTGGGACTGGACTTCCAGTGCAACCTCAGGAGCCTAACCCTGAAGTTCGGCGGGCCCCAACCCCCACTCAGCGTATGTAGCCTCGCGACCCTCCCCCGCTCTTCGCAAATCTCACCGCCGACTGTAAGCCAGTCGCTACCAGAAGCAGGCGGTACAGCATCCAGGAGAGGACTTTAATCAGGTCCGAGGTCCAGCGACTCTTGCGGGAGGGATCATCGAGGCCAGAAATAGCCTCTGGAGAGCTCAGGTGGTGGTCGGCAGGACCGGGGAAAAGAACCGGATGGTTGTAGACTACAGCCAGACCATAAACCGGTACACGCACCTCGGTGCGTACCCCCTTCCCTGGATCGCAGACATGGTAAACCAGATCGCACACTACTGGGTGTTCTCCACCGTGGATCTGAAGTCTGCACACCACCAGCTCCCAATCCGCCCGGAGGACCGTCACTACACGGCCTTTGAGGCAGACGGCCGCCTCTTCCACTTCCTCCGGGTCCCCTTCGGCGTCACAAACGGGGTCTCGGTCTTCCAAAGAATGATGGACTGAATGGTGGACCAGTACGGGCTGCGGGCCACATTTCCATACTTGGACATCACCACCATCTGCGGCCACGACCAGCAGGACAACGACACCAACCTCCAGAAATTTCTCCAAACCGCCCAAGCCCTCAACCTCACTTATAACAAGGAGAAATGCATTTTCCGCACAACCAGACTAGCCATCCTCGGCTACATCGTGGAAAACGGGGTTCTAGGACCCGACCCCGACCGTATGCGCCCCCTCCTGCAACTCCCCCTCCCCCACTGCCCCAAGGCCCTGAAAAGGTGCCTCGGGTTCTTTTCCTATTACGCCCAGTGGGTCCCCAACTATGCGGACAAAGCCTGCCCACTAATCAAGGCCACCATCTTCCCACTGGCGGCTGATGCGCGCGGTGGACAAGTCCATCCCCTTCCAGGTGGAGAGCGATGCGTCAGAAGTCTCAGAAGTCGCCCTTGCCGCCATCCTTAACGAGGTGGCCAGGTGAGTAGTATTTTTTTCACGCCCCCTCAACGCCTCCGAAATCCGACACTCCTCGGTCAAAAAAGAAACCCAAGCCATCGTGGAAGCTGTACGGCACTGGAGGCACTACCTCGCTGGTAGGAGGTTTACCCTCCTCACCAACCAAAGGTTGGTAGCCTTCATGTTTGACAATACGCAGCGGGGCAAAATCAAGAACGATAAGATCTTGAGGTGGAAGATCGAACTCTCCACCTATAACTACGATATAGTATATCGTCCTGGGAAGCTCAACGAGCCCCCAAATGCCCTGTCCCGTGGCACGTGCGCCAGCGCGCAAGATGACCGACTCCGGGCCATCCACGATGACCTCTGCCACCCGGGGGTCACCCGGCTTCTCCACTACATCAAGACCCGCAACCTGCCCTACTCCACCGAGGAGGTCAGGGCCATGACCAGGGACTGCCAAATCTGCGCGGAGTGCAAGCTGCACTTCTAACGGATAAGGCCCATCTGATGAAGGCTACCCGGCCCTTTGAGCGCCTCAGTATCGACTTCAAAGGGCCCCTCCCCTCTACCAACCGCAACACGTATTTCCTCAACGTTGTTGACGAGTTCTCCCGCTTCCCCTTTGCAATCCCCTGTCCCGAAATGACCGCGGCCACTGTCATTAAGGCCCTGCATAGTGTCTTCACCTTGTTCGGTTTCCCCACTTACGTCCACAGTGACGGGGGCTCCTCGTTTATGAGCAACGAACTGCATCAGTACCTGCTCGGTAAGGGCATCGCCTCGAGCAGGACTACCAGTTACAACCCCCGGGGAAACGGACAGGTGGAGAGGGAGAACGCGACAGTCTGGAAGGCCGTCCTCCTGGCCCTGCGGTCTAGGAATCTCCCAATTTCCCACTGGCAGGAGGTCCTCCCCGACGCGCTCCCCTCCATTAGGTCCCTCCTTTGCACGGCCACGAACCAGACCCCTCATGACCGCCTGTTTGTGTTCCCCAGGAAATCCACCTCCGGGGTCTCGCTTCCATCCTGGCTGAAGACACCGGGGCCTGTCCTACTCCACAAACACGTCAGGGGCCATAAGTCCGACCCCCTGGCCGAGAGGGTCCAGCTCCTTCATAACAACCTCCATTACCACCGCAACTTCCCCCCCCCCAACCTACGCCGACCAGCGCCCCTGCCCCTACATGGCACCCGCACCCCCTCCTGCCCACCCCCCCCCCCCCTTCACCGACCTGCAGGAACAAAGCTCCAGAAGGCATACTCCCGGAGTCCACGTCTGTGCCCGCAACGGCAACTTCACTACCCATGCCCGTACGGATGAGTTTGACACCCGGGCCAGCTGCGAGATCAGAGCTTCGGCGATCACAGCGCACGATCAGGGCGCCGGACAGGCTGAACCTGTGAACCCTTCACCCCCACTGGACATCAATTTTTTAACAAGGGGTGAATGTGGTGAACATATTGTATTAACCATTCACCATGTATCTCACTGTATTGTATCATGATGTTGGCCATGTGGGCTCCACCTAAGGACCATTGTACGATATTACATAGAATGTATCATGTTGGTGCCCTTGTGGACTCCGCCCCTTGAGGGGAAGTATAAAGAGCAGCAGCCCTGTAGGCGGCTCTCACTAGCAGAGCAGTCGCAGGCAGGCACTGTTCTAGTCGATTAAACCCACAGTTTACATCCACTCTCTGTTTCGCGTGAATTGGTGGTCGCATCAATTCCCAACGTCTTAATGATAATTCTGTGATTCTGTGATAATGAAATGAAAATGAAATGAAAATTGCTTATTGTCACGAGTAGGCTTCAATGAAGTTACTGTGAAAAGCCCCTAGTCGCCACATTCCGGCGCCTGTTCGGGGAGGCTGGTACGGGAATTGAACCGTGCTGCTGGCCTGCCTTGGTCTACTTTAAAAGCCAGCGATTTAGCCCAGTGAGCTAAACCAGCCCCTTGTGCCCAAGTGGCAAAGAGGGACAGAAAAGGAAGCAAACCCTGCTCTCCAGATCCCACTACCTGGTGGGATGTCCAGCATCTTGTGCCCAATGATCTGCGGGTAGACAATCGGCATGTTAAGCCTCACAAAGAACGATGGCAGAACCTCTCAGCCCCGCGACGATGCTATCCTCCAATCGGGGAGACAAGTGGTGATGATCTTGTAGTGAGTCTGGATGGTACCGGGATGGTTCCACACTTCCTCCTTCCCCTGTTATTCAGTTCCTCTCCGTAACCCAGAGAGCAAAGGAAGGGAAGAGAGGGCGGTGGCATAGTGGTATTGTCACTGGACTGGTAACGCAGAGACCCAGGGTAATGCGCTGGGGACCCCGGTTCGAATCCCACCAGGGCTGATGGTGACATATGAATGTAATAAAAATCTGGAATGAAACCATTGCGGGTCGTTATAAAGACCCATCTGGTTAATGCCCTTGAAGGAAGGAAATTTGTCCCTCTTACCTGATCAGACCTAATTGTGACTCCAGACCCATCGCAATGTGGTGGGCTCTTAAACACCCATAGTTCAAGGGCAACTAGGAATGTGTCAGCCAACGATTCCACATCCCATGCCACTCGAAATTGCCCCTTAATTGCAAAAATAAATTTAAAACAAAAGAAAGCAATTTTCCTGTGTGCCGAATAAGATAAGTGACTCTCAATTCTTGCCAATGAATAATTTCAGGATTAATGAGAGAAATGAATTTCAACTGACTCCATTGTATTATTTATGTCCTCACAACTTTTATTGGCAACAGATTGTTATCTATCTCTTTCTGTGGATAATGTTTGTCCATTTTGTGCCAGTCAGATTGAGGGACATTGGACAGAGGGAGGCCTCTAGTTTCGGGATCTGACCGGGTATGAACCTAGGCCAGGCAGAGAAGGACTCTCTCTACCCTGCTCCTAAAACCATAAACCTTGGCCACAGCCTTTGGGGCGTGTGGGTGCCCCTATTGCACCAGAATGGCTTTCCCCCAACCCCCCCTCCCGTTTGGGCACCTCACCATTTATCCTGCCGCATCTTCCAAGCGAAGTCCTATCACGGCTGAATTAAAGGCGTGGTCTCTCGAAATTGATCTCTGCCAGGTCAGTCAATGATTATGGTTAATGACATTCCTTTGACTTACAATAACTTTTTAAAAGTTAGTGAATAGAGAAACTTCACACAGATGCAGCAGCCTATTCAACACTGATACACCGCTCTGACTTAAATTCCACCGGATTTGTGCAAGGAACTTTATTAACAGAAGCAAAACGTGACCGCTGGAGAAACTCATTCCCAAGCAGCCACGGGGACTCACCTGGCTTTCTGTGCCACATCGGTCTGGTTGCTCCCTTCTCTTCTCAGACCGGGTTTCTGATTAAGCACCTTCAGCCTTGCTTCACACCTAAAGAGAAATGAGATGTTACTTGTTGCTTCTTCAGCATTGGCTCCCATCACCAAGCTGCACAAAATGAACCAATTCAACCGGCCCAGGAGACCCTCATGCACTGTCAGGGGAATCCCAGCCGCGAGCCCAGTGGGAGAATCCCAGCCGCGAGCCCAGTGGGAGAATCCCAGCCGACGAGTTTCGGGGTCCACCACTCCTCTTTGAGAATTTTAACTCCGATTTCAAAATCTAGAAACCAATATCTGGAGAAGGTGTAACTGGCCATGAACCGTTGTTGTAAAACTCAACTGGTTCACCAATATCCTCCCGGGAAAGAAATCTGCCGTCCTAACCCGGTCTGGCCTACCGGTGACTCCAGACGCCACACCAATCCCGTTGACTTTTAACTCCCTATGAAGTGGCCAAGCAAGACACCTTTCATTTGTGTCAAACTGCTAGAAGCGCTTGAAGAAGCCGGTGGGCAGAGGGGGGAGCGGGGGGAGGAGGGGGAGGGGGGGAGAGGAGGGGGAGATGGGGAGAGGAGGAGGGGGGGGGTAAGAGGAGGTGGGGGAGAATAGGAGGAGGAGGAGGTGGGGGGAGGAGGAGGTGGGGGGAGGAGGAGGAGGAGGTGGGGAGAGGAGGAGGTGGGGGCAGAGGAGGAGGAGGAGGTGGGGGCAGAGGAGGAGGAGGAGGTGGGGGCAGAGGAGGAGGAGGTGGGGGGAGGAGGAGGAGGTGGGGGGAGGAGGAGGAGATGGGAGGAGAGGAGGAGGAGGTGGGGGGAGAGTAGGAGGAGGAGGAGGTGGTGGGAGAGGAGGAGGAGGAGGTGGTGGAGAGAGGAGGAGGAGGTGGGGGGGAGGAGGAGGAGGTGAGGGGAGAGGAGGAGAGGGGGGAGAGGAGGAGGAGGTGGGGAAGAGGAGGAGGTGGGGAGGAGGAGGAGGTGGGGGGAGAGGAGGAGGAGGAGGAGGTGGGGGAGAGGAGGAGGAGGAGGTGGGAGAGGAGGAGGAGGTGGGGGGAGAGGAGGAGGAGGAGGTGGGAGAGAGGAGGAGGAGGAGGTGGGGGGAGAGGAGGAGGAGGAGGTGGGGAGAGGAGGAGGAGGTGGGGGAGAGGAGGAGGAGGTGGGGGGAGGAGGAGGAGGAGGTGGGGGAGAGGAGGAGGTGGGGAGAGGAGGAGGAGGAGTGGGGGCAGAGGAGGAGGGGGAGGAGGTGGTGGGGGGAGGAGGAGGAGGAGGAGGTGGGGGCAGAGGAGGAGGAGGAGGAGGTGGTGGGGGAGGAGGAGGAGGTGGGGGGAGAGGAGGAGGTGGGGGGAGAGGAGGAGGAGGTGGGGGAGAGGAGGAGGAGGAGGTGGGGCGAGAGGAGGAGGAGGAGGAGGTGGGGGGAGAGTAGGAGGAGGAGGAGGTGGTGGGAGGAGGAGGAGGAGGTGGTGGGAGAGGAGGAGGAGGTGGGGGGGAGGAGGAGGAGGTGAGGGGAGAGGAGGAGGAGGGGGGAGAGGAGGAGGAGGTGGGGAAGAGGAGGAGGTGGGGAGGAGGAGGAGGTGGGGGTGAGGAGGAGGGAGGAGGAGGTGGGGGAGAGGAGGAGGAGGAGGTGGGGAGAGGTGGAGGAGGTGGGGGGAGAGGAGGAGGAGGAGGTGGGAGAGAGGAGGAGGAGGAGGTGGGGGGAGAGGAGGAGGAGGAGGTGGGGAGAGGAGGAGGAGGAGGTGGGGAGAGGAGGAGGAGGTGGGGGGAGAGGAGGTGGAGGTGGGGGAGGAGGAGGAGGAGGTGGGGGAGAGGAGGAGGTGGGGAGAGGAGGAGGAGGAGGTGGGGGCAGAGGAGGAGGGGGAGGAGGTGGTGGGGGGTGGAGGTGGAGGTGGGGAGAGGAGGAGGGTGGGGGCAGAGGAGGTGGAGGTGGAGGTGGTGGGGGGGAGGAGGAGGAGGTGGGGGAGAGGGAGGGTTGGGGGGAGAGGAGGAGGAGGTGGGGGGGAGTGGAGGAGGAGGAGGTGGGGCGAGAGGAGGAGGAGGAGGAGGTGGGGGGAGAGGAGGAGGAGGTGGGGGTGAGGAGAAGGAGGTGGGGTGGGGGAGGAGGGGGCGTGGAGGAGGAGGTGGGGGAGAGCGGGGAGAGGAGGAGGAGGGGGAGAGGGAAGAGGAGGTGTGGGGGAGGAGGAGGTGGGGATGAGTGGAGGAGGAGGTGGTGGGGGAGAGGAGGGGAAGGAGGCGGTGGGGGGGAGGTGGAGGAGGGGGAGAGGAGGAGGAGAGGTGGAAGGAGAGGAGGAGGAGAGGGGAGGGGGAGAGGAGGAGGAGGGGAGAGGAGGAGGAGGAGGAGGGAAGGGAGAGGAGGAGGAGAGGGGGGGAGGGGGAGGGGGGAGAGGAGGAGGAGGAGGAGGAGAGGGGGGAGGGGTGGGGGAGGAGAGGGGTGGGGGAGGAGAGGGGTGGGGGAGGAGGAGGGGTGGGGAGGTGGGGGCACTCCCACCTTCACCTGTGCACCCCGGGATGGGCAATAAACAACAGCCTTGCCAGTGCCTCCCCCCTCTCCCCACATTCGAAAATAATTAATCAATAAATTGTCTTCCCGATTCTCAGCCTCGCCTGCAATCAGCAGCGTCCAGCAGGTGCACGCTGCCAGGGAGATGGGCACAAAATAAAAGCGATTGAAATAAGGGGACCCAGGCTGATTACATGGGGTGAATCTCGAAATGTCCTGTCTTTTAGCACCATGAACACCGGGCTCATTAAACAAGATGACAACCTTTGTATAATATAATAGAAGTGATGCGCTACATTCCAGACATCTTGTCAATTGTCCATCTATCAGGAATTGGAGTCCAACACAATTTCTATTTGCAGCTACAGCACTTAATTGTTCTACCTCCGTGTCCGTGATGCTCTCTATGTCTCAGTCTCTCCCTCAGAGACACCCTGTCTCTGACTTTCCCTCGGTCTCCCTCTCCCTGTCTCTTCTCACATGTCCAACAGAATCCTTTGGGCTGTGGCATGTGTGGTATCGAAATAGCCAGGATAAGGTTAAGAGGCAATTCAAATTCCTTTGCAACACAACACTGAGAAATGTTGGACCCTGCAAACTGATCGGCAACTCACTCCAGTCTGTGAATTACATTTTCAAAAGTTTTTGAGACAGCTTTGAGCATTCTATGACAGCCATAGGCACTCCTCCGTTAAATGATATGTGAAGATATTTTGAAACAGAAGGTTTTTACAGCATTTCAACCTTCAGCCTCAACCAGAATTTAAAAAAGCAATATATTATTGAAGTGGGGAGAGAATGCAGAGCTCTGAATTACATGGGGATCTGGATGACCTGGTAGATTAATTTGGAACAGTTAGAACAGCCAGTGAATTAGGAAGTCAAATGGAATGTTGTGAGTTATTGCGAGGGAAATGGAACAGTGAAGTAGGGAAGTGTTGCTACGGTTGTACAGGGCCTTGGTCAGGAATACCGTGTACAGTTTAGTCTCCTTATTTAAGAAAAGACATAATTGCCTTTGAAGCAGTTGAACGAAGATTCCCACGACTGATTCCTAGAACGGGCTAACGAGGACAGGTTGGGTCTGTATCCCCTGAAGTTTAGAAGAAAGAGAGATGATCTTATTGAAACATATAAAATACTGAAGGTGGATGTTCAAAGGAAGTTTCCCTCTTGTGGGAGAGACAGGAACTAGGGGGACGGAGATGAGGAGAAATGCTTTTCTCTCCTGGGGTGGGGTGTCTGTGGAACTCTCTTACCCCGGGAGTGATGGATCATTTAATATTGTTACGGCTGAGTTAGATTTCTAATTGACATGGGAGCCACACAGTCGAGTCTGGTTCCGTCCATGTCTTCAGCAAGTGAATAACAGAAGCAGTTAAATCATACTTCTATGAATTAAGGGCAATTACAAATTTCCTTTCTATAGTGCCTTTGACATAGCGAAACACCCCAAGATGTTTCATGGGAGAAATTATTAAACAGAACTTGACACTGATTTGCGCGGGATGTCTGCTGAGACGGAGACGTGGGGCACGATGCTCCCGAAAGGGATCGGGGCCCCTAGCGAGCGAGTTTAACCGCGTGTTTATCAGCGTTCGCGGTGCCGGGAAACACCTGGGGCGTCATTCTCCGACCCCCCCCAGATGGGCCGAAGTCCCGCCGATAAATTGCCTGTCCCGCCGGCGTAAATTAAAGCACCTATTTACCGGCGGGACAAGGCGGCGTGGGCGGGCTCCGGGGTCCTGGGGGGGGGGCGCGGGGCGATCTGGCCCCGGGGGGGTGCCCCCACAGTGGCCTGGCCCGCGATCGGGGCCCACCGATCCGTGGGCGGGCCTGTGCCGGAGGGGCACTCTTTCCCTTCCGCCTCCGCAACGGTCTCCACCATGGCGGAGGCGGAAGAGACTCTCCCCACTGCGCATGCGCGGGAAACTTTCAGCGGCCGCTGACACTCCCGCGCATGCGCCACCCCAACATGTCATTTCCGCGCCAGCTGGCGGAGCAACAAAGGCCGTTTCCGCCAGCTGGCGGGGCGGAAATTCCTCCGGCGTCGGCCTAGCCCCTCAATGTTGGGGCTTGGCCCCCAAAGATGCGGAGCATTCCGCACCTTTGGGGCGGCGCGATGCCCGTCTGATTGGCGCCATTTTGTGCGCCCGTCGGCGGACATCGCGCCGTTTCGGGAGAATTTTGCCCATGGTTCTTCACTGCGACTTGCATTGTGTAAAGGGCCTGAACGGGGAACGCGTGGCCGAGGCTGCACAGAGCTCTGTTTTGTACAGTGGGGAGCCATTTCTAAACGGCACCCTGATCTCTGAGGCCTCCAAAATGATCCCCCACCTCCCCCCTAGCCCAAATGCACTATGGGACTATGGGAGGGTCCCCCCATGGGACTATCCCATGTATAAAAGCTAGTTTTGGTCTTTGTGAAAACTACACCAACCATCCGAGGATCTGATCAACACAAAGAACAGCACAAGTGGGTCACATTGACAGGTGTGAGTGTAAAACTCTAGAGTGAGGCTGCAGTGCAGTGTTGAGGGAGAGCTGCACTGTTGGAGGTACTGTCTTTCAGGTGAGTTTTGAAGCAGTGCCCCTGTCTGCTCTCCCGGGTGGATATAAAAGATTTCACAACACTATTTTGGAAAGGAATACGGGAGTTCTCCCCGGTGTCCTGACCAATATTTATCTCTCTATCAACATCCCGGAAATAGGTTATTTGGTCATTATCACATTGCTGTTTGTCAGAGCTTGCTGGGTGCAGATTGGCTGCTCCTTTTCCTACTTTACAACGTGGTCATACTTCATCGGCCGTAAAGCAGCTTGGGAAGCCCTGAGGCTGTGAGAGATTCTGTCTATACCAGCGAGAGTCTCTCCTCCCTTTCCTTTTCACACACTTCCAGTGGGGAGCATCCAGCAAAACCTCAGTGACGCATCCAAACCTTGCAGGGCACTGACAGCACAGCATGACGCACCACACCAGAACAGTGCGGCACCCAGGCTGGCCATTCAGCCTCTTGAGTCCATGCCAGCTCTATTTACCACAGTTACTCCCGGGAATCAATCACCAGGGTCAGTTCAGGAACAGTACAAACTGAGCAAAGCTCACTCAATACCAAACTGTACCATAAACACGACACAATGTGCATTGGGCCACCGTACCATGCACGCTATATCACAATGCAGTGGTGATCTGCTCAAGCCCAAGCCTTTTGCCCATTTCTCCACCCCCCACAGTCCTGCATTTTCCTCTTCCGGTGCTCGTAAGAGCCCCCCTTTTTCAATTTCAGTGAGCGATATGATTAGGGAATAAATAGAACCATAGAATTTACAGTGCAGATGAAGGCCATTCAACCCATCGAGTCTGCACCGGCCCTGGGAAAGAGCACCCTACCCAAGCCCACACCTCCACCCTATCCCCGTAACTCAACCTAACCTTTTTGGATACTAAGGGCAATTTATCATGGCCAATCCATCTAACCTGCACGTCTTTGGACTGTGGGAGGAAACTTGAGCACCCGGAGGAAACCCACACAGACATGGGGACAACGTGCAGACTCCACACAGACAGTGACCCAAGCCAGGAATCGAACCTGGGACCCTGGAGCTTTGAAGCAACAGTGCTAATCACTGTGCTACTGTGCTGCCCACTATGCTGCCCATTGATGATATGAGGTGGTATCCCAGTGCCTTACCCATGTGTGCTTAAAGGAAACTCCTGCCCTTTTCCAGAATGATATCTCTGAGAATTAATACCTCACCGGGAAGATGGCACCTGTAATAATGCACTACCACAAGATCAGTGTACTGGAGTGTCGGGCTGCATGATGTGCTCAAGTATCTGGAGGGGGGGGGGGGGGGGGTTGAACCCAGGACCGCCTGAATCAGAGCGTTGACAGCAACTAACATATTAAAATGAAGACCTGCTAACACCGCCAAGTCATTTCCAGGGTTTCATAATGGAGTTTGCCCTCTGTGTGGATTCATGAAAATCGCTTATTGTCACAAGTAGGCTTCAATGAAGTTACTGTGAAAAGCCCCGAGTCGCCACATTCCAGCGCCTGTTCGGGGAGGCTGGTACGGGAATTGAACCGTGCTGCTGGCCTGCCTTGGTCTGCTTTAAAAGCCAGCGATTTAGCCCTGTGCTAAACCAGCCATTAAGAGGATTTGTGCGAATCTTTGCTATTGATTTTTCTTTTGTTGGACATATTAATTTTAGACTGACACAGATGAAGCTGAATCCTTGTGCAGCTCCTGAGGTAATTTCTAATTAGAGTTGCTGAACTATGATTGCTAATATTATACTTTGCCCTACATATTACCACATGCATTTAGTTAGTACCGGATTCCAAAAATAGTATCCTGCAAGGGACTGGACTAAATCTTCAGTCAGATCTACTTGACTGATGCTTTGCTACATCCGCAGTTTTGTGATTGCACACTGTCGACGGTTCGATTTTTTTTTTTAAACCTATCACTTAATGTGCATATTGAAGGTACTGTATTATATCTCCAGCCTCCCACCACAGACAATTTTCTCATGGGAGCAAATGTCTTTTCATCATCCTGTCCGTGTGATCATTACATTCTCAGAAGGAAGAATCCGATGTTCTGAAATCTGGCCGTTCATAGAGTCATAGAATCCCAACAGTGCAGGAGGAGGCCATTCGGCCCATCACGTGTGCACCGGTCCTTAGAAAGAGCACCCGACTTAGGCCAACGCCTCCTCCCTATCCCCGTAACCCAGTAACCCTACCTAACCTTTTGGACACGAAGGGATAATTTTAGCACGGCCAATCCACCTAACCCGCACATCTTTGAACTGTGGGAGGAAACCGGAGCACCCGGAGGAAACCCACGCAGACGCGGGGAGAAAGTGCAGACTCCACACAGTCACCTGAGGCCAGAATTGAACCTGGGTCCCTGGAGCTGTGAGGCAGCAGTGCTAACCACCGTGCCACCGTGCTGCCAATTGTCACTGTAGGTTCATTCTAGTTAATCTATCAAGTTGTTGGGGAGAGGTATTCCGGATGGCGGTTCACCCGCCATCCCTGTCGTCTCTGACCTTCACTGGCTCGTGCAACATCTGGGATTTAAATCTTTTGGGGCTAGGCTAGCGCTGGAGTGTTTGGCGACACGCCAGCCGGCGTGGAAGGGCTTGACACCACGCCAACCGACGCCGAAGGGCCTCCGCGAGTTGGCGCATGCGCGAGAGCACCAGCGTGTGCTGCCGTCATCCCAGTGCATGCGCAGGGGGGTTCATCTCCGAACCGGCCATGCCGGAGGTTGACGGCAGCCGGTGTGGAGGGAAAGAGTGCCCCCACGGCACAGGCCCGCCAGCGGATCGGTGGGCACCGATCGCGGGCCAGGCCACCGAGGGGACCCCCCCCTCCCCCCGGGGCCAGATCCCCCCTGGGGACTCTGCAGGCCGCCCGCGGAGCCAGGTCCCACCGGTAAGGACCTGTTGTGATTTATGCCGTGGAATTTAAATTCAATTAATTGAAATTGTGACCATTGTTGTTAAAAGAAAACCCCACCTGGTTCACTGCCAGCAGATGACTCCAGACAGACCCACGGTGAAAGGGTTGGCTCTTAACTGCTCTCTGAAATGGACCAGCAAGAGCAATTAGCGATGGGCAACATACACTGGCCTTGCTAACGGCACCCACGTTCAATGAAAGATTAAAGGAAAAGGTTATAAACAGTCGTGTTGTGAAATGAAAATGAAATTAAATGAAATGAAAATCGCTTATTGTCACAAGTAGGCTTCAAATGAAGTTACTGTGAAAAGCCCCTAGTCACCACATTCTGGCGCCTGTTCGGGGAGGCTGGTATGGAAATTGAACCGTGCTGCTGGCCTGCCTTGGTCTAGCTTTCAAAGCCAGCAATTTAGTCCTGTGCTAAACCAGTCCCTGTGATAGACCTTCCGACCCTATTGTAAATCTGTGTGGGACAATCACTGCTTCAATTATCTTTGTCCTGGACATCTAAGCGTAGGGCTCCAATTCTTCACAGCCCTTGTGACAGGGAGCCCTGGCCTGCAACCACTCAGTCTGCAGTTGAGCCAATCGGAAAGGTTAGTGGTCAGTTTGACGTTCCGTGTTAGAACAAATGGAACCACAAGACCAAAAGATGTAGGAGCCATTCGGTCCATCACGTCTGCTCCGCCATTCAATGAGATCGTGGCTAATCTGATTGTAACCTCAATTCCATATTCCTACCTACCCCCGATAACCTTTCACCCCGTGTCTTATCAACATTCTACCTCCCTCTGCCTTAAAAATACTCTGCTTCCACCACCTTTTTCAAGGCAAGCGTTCCAAAAATTCTTAACCCTCTTAAATGCAACCCTCTTATTTTTAAACAGTGGTCCCTAGTACTGGAGGAAACATCCTCTCCACATCCACCCTGTCAATACCCCTCAAGATCTTATATTTTTCAATCAAGCCTCTTCCTCTTCTAAACTACTTTGGGTACAAGCCTAGCCTGTCCAAAGGCTCCTCATAAAACAACCTGCCCAATCCAGGTTTTAGTTGAATGCTATGCGCCC
Organism: Scyliorhinus torazame; assembly: GCF_047496885.1. Classification (NCBI taxonomy): domain Eukaryota; kingdom Metazoa; phylum Chordata; class Chondrichthyes; order Carcharhiniformes; family Scyliorhinidae; genus Scyliorhinus; species Scyliorhinus torazame. The sequence continues at coordinate 20,969,216 of NC_092713.1, forward strand.
TGACAATATTCCGGCAATTGTACTGAAGACTTGTGCTCCAGAACTTACTGCATCCTTAGCCAAGTTGTTTCAGTGCAGACACAACACTGGCATCTACCCGGCAATGTGGAAAATTGCCCAGGTATATCCTGTACACAAAAAGGACAAGTCCAACTGTGCCAGTTACCACTCTATCAGTCTCAATTATCAGCAAAGTGTTGGAAGGAGTCATAGAATTTTTTCATAGAATTTACAGTGCAGAAGGAGGCCATTCGGCCCATCGAGTCTGCACCGTCTCTTGGAAAGAGCATCCTACCCAAGGTCCACACCTCCACCCTATCCCCATAACCCAGTAACCCCACCTAACATTAACAGCAATTTTGGACACTAAGGGCAATTTAGCATGGCCAATCCACCTAACCTGCACATCTTTGGACTGTGGGAGGAAACCGGAGCACCCGGAGGAAACCCACGCACACACGGGGAGGATGTGCAGACTCCGCACAGACAGTGACCCAAGCCGGAATCGAACCTGGGACCCTGGAGCTGTGAAGCAATTGTGCTACCTCTGTGAGTCATCAAGCAGCACGTACTCAGCAATAACCTGCTCACGGATGCTCAGTTTGGGTTCCACCAGGGTCACTCAGCTCCTGCCCTCATTCCAGCCTTGGTTCAAATATGGACAAAAGAGCTGAACTCCAGAGGTGATGTGAGAGTGACTGCCCTTGACATCAAGGCAACATTTGACCGAGTGTGGCATCCAGGAGCCCTCGCTAAACTGGAGTCAATGGGAATCAGGGGGAAACACTTTGCTGGTTAGAGTCATATAAAGGAAGCTGGTTGTGGTTATTGGAGGTCAATTACCTCAGTCCTGGGACATCACTGCAGGAGTTCCTCAGGTCCTAGGCCCAACAATCTTCAGCTGCTTCATCAATGACCTTCCTTCCAACATAAAGTCAGATGTAGAGATGTTTGCTGATGACTGCACAAGGTACAGTACCATTCACACCTCCTCAGACACTGAAGCAGTCCATGTCCAAATGCAGCATAACCTGGACAATATCCTGCCTTGGACTGAAAATGAGCAAGTAACATTCATGCCACAAAAGTGCCAGGCAATGACCATCTCCAATAAGGGAGAATAAAACCTTTGGCCCTTGACACTCAATGGCATTACCATCACTGAATCCTGCGCTATCAACATCCTGGGAGTTGTCATTGATCAGAAACTGAACTGGACTAGCTACATTAATACTGTGTCTACAAGAGCAGGTCAGAGGCGGGGAGTCCTGTGGAGAGTAACTCACTTCCTGACTCCCCAAAGCCTGTCCTCCACCAACATGGCACAGGTCAGGAATGTAATGGAATGCTCTTCAATAGCCTGGAGGAGTGCAGCCCCAACAACACTCAAGAAGTCTGACATCATCCAGGACAAAGCCCGGGCATCCTTTGCACCCTTTCCTGAGTGAAACATTCACTTCCTCCGACACCGACGCACAGTGGCAGCCGTGTGTGCCATCTACAAGATGCACTGCCTGAACTCACCAAGGCTCCTTAGGCAGCACCTTTCAAACCCACGACCACTACCATCTAGAAAGCCAAGGGCAGTCGATACCATAAAACACACCACCTGGAAGTTCCCCTCCAAGTCACTCACTATCCTGACTTGTAAATATATCGCTGTTCCATCAAAACCCTCTGAACTGCTTCCAATGCATTTAAATCCTTCATAAATGAGGAGGTTGACACCATCATGAGTTCAAATCCCACCATCATGAGGAAAATGGAAAACGAATTGCAGTAAAACTTTGGTCATTTTTGCTACATGTCCATCTGTTAGATATCCTACTGGCCCTCAAATAGACTTCAGGAAAGGGTAACTCCTTCCTACCTGGTAGAGCCCACCTCTCGTCCCACTCTACACTCTTATTTTTTTAATTTTTCTAATTAAGGGGCAATTTAGCGTGACCAATCTATCTACCCCGCACATCTTTGGGTTGTGGGGGTGAGACCCACGCAGACACGTGTGGTGATATGCGTCACTGTAAATACACAAGGGATTAATGTCAATACACTACGACTAAGTAAACATTAGAGGGAGCACCACAGACGTCATGACATGCAGACATACAGCTAATGAACACATAGAATAGGACACGACCAATGGGCAGTCAAGACACCCAGAGGTTACACTACCACAAGGGGGCATTACACAACCCATATATAAGGACAGGGCACACATGCTCTGTCTCTTTCCACAGGCGACACTTAGAGAGTAGGACAGGGGCAGATCAGAAGCATCACACCCACCACGTGGCTTAGAGCACACTGGTTAGTGAGTTACTATAGCAAGATTAGCAGGAGAGTCGAACTCATAGAGAACTGTGCTAATGTTCAACAAATCACATTGAACTTACTTCATAGTCTGGAGTATCTTTTGGTCAAAACTGCATCGAGTTGCAGCCTGTGTTATCCCAGAGTACATAACACATCAATACGGGGAGAATGTGTGAACTCCACAAGGACAGTGACCCAGGGCTGAAATTGAACCCTATCTCCGTGGGTCTGTCTGAATTGCAGGAAGATATCTATTGTGAAATCCCAGTGGGTTTGACAGGTTATTTGACAGGTATGGGATCATCACAGCCAGTGTTGCCCTCAGCCAGTATCCAGACATGTGAACTGTCCCAGCAGAGATGAGTGGACGGTGCAAGGAGCAGAAAGGTCAGTTGATTTTCTCCCTAACTCAAGCGCTCAAGAAGTTGATTCTGACCGTCCAATGAATGCAATCACCACAGAGCAGCAATTAAACCTAAAACCTTCTAATCTGCATAACTTTGTGGGAGATAGTTCAGGATTTCCACTACCCTTTGAGTGATATACTGCCTGATTTCCCTCCTAATTATAACGCTCTAATTTTAAAGTTAAAGTTCTAGATTCCTTCAACAGGGGAAATCAATGATCTACCCTCGCAAATCATTTCATCATCGAAACACCTCAATCGATCTTCCAAACTCTAGACGATAGAAGCCAGTCTTACACAGCCTCATAATTTAACCCTTTAACCCCCAAAATGGAGAGATACAAAGTTTCGGAAACATCTGTTTCTCACTGTCAGAAAATGACCGATAATTGCATTGAACACAACGGGACATCACTGCAGGAGTTCCTCGGGGTAGTGTCCTAGGCTCAAGCATTTTCTTTTTTTTTTGCCAAATATCTATTTGAAATGTTTTATTTTCCATCTTTGTTAATAAAACTGAAAAGTTTAAGATCTTGGTCTCTCCTTCTTGCCTTTGTACAGGGCCGACAGAGTTGGCTACGTTCACCACCTTGAAACAGACACCAGGAATATCACCAACAGCATGACCCTTACGACCAAAACCAGCCACTAGAACTTCATCATTTTCCTCAATGAAATTCAAGCAACCATCATTTGGAACAAAAGCTGTGATTTTTTTTTTTGCCATTCTTAATAAGCTGGACTCGAACACACTTTCTGATGGCCGAATTGGGCTGCTTCGCCTCAACACCAACTTTTTCCAAGACTATTTCTTTGGCATGGGAGGCACCACCAAATGGGTTGGCCTTCAAGGCAGTCCCCAAGTGGGCCTTCTTGTATTGCTTATCATGCCAATTCTGATCACGCCGGAAGTTACGCAACTTTCTGGCAGTACGAAGACCACGACATTTACCCATGATCACAGACTCGGCCTCACAGCAAAAAGCTGGCTCAAGCATTTTCAACTGCTTCATCAATGACTTTCCTTCCATCATAAGGTCCAAAGTGGGGATGATTGCTGATGATTTCACAATGTTCAGCACCATTCGTGACTCCTCAGACACTGAAGCAGCCGACATCCATATGCAGCAAGACCTGGACAACATTCAGGCTTGGGTTGATAAGTGGAAAGTAACAACCATGCACACAAATTGCAGGCGATGACCTATGTTCTATCTCCAAGAAGAGACCATCTAACCACCATTTAGCACAGTGGGCTAAATAGCTGGCTTGTAAAGCAGACCAAGGCCAGCAGCGTGGGTTCAAGTCCTGTCCAGCCTCCCCGAACAGGCGCCGGGAATGTGGCGACTAGGGGCTTTTCACAGTAACTTCATTTGAAGCCTACTTGTGACAATAAGTGATTTTCATTTCATTTTCATTTTCATCTCTTGACATTCAATGTCATCCCTGAATCTCTCACTATCAACATCCTGGGGACTGGCCATTGGCCAGAAACTGAACCGGACAGACCATATAAATATCGTGGCTCCAAGAGCAAGTCAGAAGCTAAGAATTCTGTGGAGATTAACTCAGCTTCTGTCTCCCGAAAGCCTGTCCACCATCTACAAGATACAAGTATGAAGGAATGCTCTTCATTTGCCGAGTTTAGTGTGGCTCCAACAACACTCCAGCTCAACATCATCCAGGACGAAGCAGTCCTCCTGATCCCCACCCTATCCACAAACATTCACGTCCTCCATCCGGACCTATCATGTTCTATTTATTAAATACCTGCAGCAACTCACCTTCCAAACCATCGACCTCTACCCACCAGCCGACGCATGGGAACACCATTACCTGCAAGTTGCCCTCCAAACCACACAGCATCCTAACTTAGAATTATATCACCGTTCCTTCACTGTCACTGGGTCAAAATCCTGGAACTCCCTTCCTAACAGCACTGTGGGTGTACCTACATCAGATGGACTGCAGCGATGCAAGAAGGCGGCTCACCACCACCTTCTCAAGGGTGATTAGGGATGGGCAACAAATATTAGCTTTGCCAGCAATCAGCATATCCCATGAAAGAAATAGAAAAAGGTCTGTGAGCATCTTCCAAACTTTCTCTGCTGAGCCTTAACAACATATACTTCTATCCCGTTCTCCCTCAATGTTTATCTAGCTTCACTTTAACTGAAATATGAACCTGGAACAAAAAGTTCCTGTCGGTGATGATTGCCATGACAACCATCTTTGGTTGTTGTAAATACCCATCTGCTTCACTAATGCCCTTTTGGGAAGGAAATCTGCTGCCCTCGCCTGGTCTGGCCTACATGTGACCCCCAGATCCACAGAAATGTGATTGACTCTTAACTGCCCTCCGAAATGGCCCAGGAAGACACACAGTTCAAGGGTAATTAGCGATGTGCACCGAATGCTGGCCTTGCCAGTGACACCCATATCCCACGGAATAATATAGAAACAAATGCATCTGGAGTATCCACCTCAAACACCCCTTGAGGTTGCAGGTTCCACACATTCTAACCACTTTCTGGATATATACATTACTCCAGAATTCCCTATTGGATTGACTAGTGATTATCTTATATTTGGAGCCCTTAATCTGGTCTCGTCTGCAAGTGAGAACATCATCTTTACATCTACCTTTTCAAACCCTTTGGTTATCTTGAAGATCTCTATCACGGTCTCGATCTTTTCTGCCCTGTTCAATCTTTACTCGTAATAATAATAGTAATCTTTACTGTTACAAGTAGGCTCACATTAACACTGCAATGAAGTTACTGTGAAAAGCCCCAAGTCGCTACATTCCGGCACCTGTTCGGGTGCACCGAGGGAGAATTCAGAATGTCCAAATTACCTAACAAGCACGTCTTTCGGGACCTGTGGGAGGAAACCGGAGCGCCGGGAGGAAACCCACGCAGGCACGGGGAGAACGTGCAGACTCCGCACGGACAGTGACCCAGCGGGGAATCGAATCTGGCGCTGTGAAGCACCAGTGCTAACCACTGTGCTATCATGCCGCCAGTACACAATACTCTCAAGATGAATCCCAATGCTTTCTTTGCTTAATGATCTTATCAATCTCTACTTTTATTATTTAATTATCTGTACCCCCAGTTCCTCGAATATATTTAAACATTTAATCTCCAAGGAGTATGTGACCTCTTTATTCTTCTTACCAAAAATGTATTTACCTTACGCTTGACTCTTTGGAAGTTAATTTTCCGATTAGACTCCCATTCTTTCAAGTTCATTAAATGTCTTCCTATATTTTGTCCCACTCTCCATTGACCACATCCTCCAATTTGGTGTCACCCGCAAATTTTTGAAATTGTACTTGTGATTCCCAAGTCCAAGTTGTTTATATAATTAACCAATGACAGTGGCGGCAGCACCGATCCTGGTAAAACACCACTTCCCACAGTTTGCCAATCCGGCAAACCCCTGCTCTCTGGTGTCTGTTTTCTAGGCAGCTTACTGTCCGCTCTCCTTTTTTTTTTAATAAACATTTTATTGTACATAACAAGGAAAATATAAACATAGTGCAAATACCGCCTCCCTCTCCCACATGTCCTACCATTGCTTACCCCCCTAATCTACGCTAACCTAACTCCCCCCCCCCCCACCCCCCGTCACACACACTTCTGCTGACGATTAATTCTCTGCAAGAAAGTCGACAAATGGTTGCCACCTCCGGGCGAACCCTAACAGAGACCCTCTCATGGCGAACTTAATTTTCTCCAGGCAGAGGAAGCCAGCCATGTCCGAAAGCCAGGTCTCCGATTTCAGGGGCTTTGAATCCCTCCATGCCAGCAATATACGCCTCCGGGCTACCAGGGAAGCAAAGGCCAGAACGTCCGTCTCTTTCTCCTCCTGGATTCCCGGATCCTGCGACACCCCAAAAATTGCCACCTCTGGACTCATTGCCACTCTCGTATTCGATACCGTGGACATGGCGTTGGCAAACCCCTGCCAAAACCCCCTCAGTTTTGGACATGTCCAAACCAACATATGGCCATGTTTGCTGCCCCCCCCCCCCCCGCCCCCCCCCGCACACTTGGCACACCTATCCTCCACCCCAAAGAATCTGCTCATCCAGGCCACTGTCATGTGAGCCCGGTGAACGACCTTAAATTGGATCAGGCTGAGCCTGGCACATGTCGCGGTCGCGTTGACCCTGCCCAACGCGTCCGCCCAGAGGCCCTCCTCTATCTCTCCCCCGAGATCCTCCTCCCACTTTTGCATTGACTCCATCTACACCTCCCGCTGCCTGGGGAAAGCGGGCAGTATAATCAAAGATCCCTCCCACCCGGCTTACTCACTCTTCCAACTTCTTCCATCGGGCAGGAGATACAGAAGTCTGAGAACACGCACGAACAGACTCAAAAACAGCTTCTTCCCCACTGTCACCAGACTCCTAAATGACCCTATTGTGGACTGACCTCATTAACACTACACCCTGTATGCTTCACCCGATGCCGGTGCTTTTGTAGTTACATTGTATATGTTGTGTTGCCCTATTATGTATTTTCTTTTATTCCCTTTTCTTCTCATGTACTTAATGATCTGTTGAGCTGCTCGCAGAAATATACTTTTCACTGTACCTCGGTACACGTGACAATAAACAAATCCAATCCAATCCAATCCAATCAAGAGAGCACGTATTTAAGAGACCGGAGGGCACGGATTCAAATCAATGGTCAAAAGGAGGAAAAGTGATGGGAGGAAAACTCATTTCACCCAGAGAGTGGTTGGAGTCTGGAACGAACTCCCTGAAAGGGTGGTGGAGGCAGGTTCGATCGAGGTATTCAAAGGGGATTTGGATTGCTATCTGGAAAGAATGTGCAAGGTTACGGGGACAAGGGCTAGGTAGAATGCTTTTTCAGAGTGCGCCAGTGCTGACTGGAGGGCCAGGCGGCTGCCTCCTGCACTGTAAAGATTCTGTGGTTGATGAGTAAGTATTCCATTATCTTTCCCATAACTGATAAGCTAATTGGTCTACAGTTCGATGGACTTGTACTGTGAATACAGGAATCACGCTCGCTGTCTAGTTGTCCTCCAGCATATTATTCACTTTTCTAATGAATTTATATATACATAGTGCTGCTGTCATCTCTTCTCAAACTTATTTTAATGTTATTGGATGCATCAATTAGGACCAGGGGTTTTATCTTCTTGAAGTTTACTTAGCTTATTCATTATCACCTCCCATTGCATCCTAAATGTCTTTGTATATTTTGTGGTCATTTATTCCAATGTCATGTACATTATGTTAGCCTCCTTGGTACATACTGAGGCAAAGCAATGATTTAACATGAATACCATGTTGCTGTCATTATGTAGGAGTTTAGCATATGTATCACGTTGTGGCCCGATGTCTACCATTGTTTTGGGGGGTGGTATTGACATATCTGCCGAATACTTTATTGCTTTATAATTTAGTCCTTCCTAATTCCATTTTGTAGTTTCTCTTTACCTCCCCATTTATTTAACTTTCCTAATCATTTTGTATTCCCTTTCTTCGCCCTTTTTTTTATTGGGATTGTACTGAGGTGTTTTTGTTCTAAACTGTTTCTAGTTTATTTGCCCAGGTTCCATTCTCATTCCTTACAACCATTCCCTGCCCCCCCCCCCCCCCCCCCAACCCACGCCCACCACACCATCTCCAATTTATTATTCTGGTCTTTATCTTATGTCTTTCTCGATCTTTATTTTAAACTTATAATGTCGTGATCACCATTGCCTAGATGCTCCCAACTTCTACACTGACATCTACTCACATGTCTCTCAGTATCAGCCATGGCTCTAAGTCAGAAGGCTTCTCCAGAGACTTGTGCAAAATGCCATGGCGGACAGTCCAGCCCAGTGCTGAGGGAGTGCGCGGCACTGGTGGAGGTGCAGTCTTTCAGCTGAGACGCTAAGACTCAGGACTTGTCCACCTTCTCCAGTGAACATAAAAGATCCCAAGGTACGACTCTGAAGAAGAACAAGGGGGTCATTCCTGAAGTCCGGGTGAATGGTTGGTCCTCAATTGAATGGGTCAAGCTGATTATCTGGCCATTACCTCAGTGCTATCTCTGAGTCCTTGCTGTCCACAGACTGGCTGCTGTTTTTCTTACATTCCAACGGAACAGTTCAAATAAAGTCAAATCTTATCAGTTGCAATGTTCAGGTACAGTAACATGGTGACTGTGCGACTGGCTAACTATTCGAAGGGCCTGGATTAAAAATCCAGAATGTTAAAAATTAAACATTAAGTATTATTAATTCCTTTCTATGTTCTGGTGAACGGGAATCATTTACTCAATGTGTCAGCTGCACTGCAGAAATAGTCATGGATGAAGATACATTTGACTGGCCTCCATTTTAAACTCTTACATTTGTGGATAGTATGGTTGTTATCGCGTAATGTTAATGTCAGACTTTGGTTTGTCTGGTGATTCTTTTTTTAAATCAGCCACTGGCCAACCTGTCATCTTCAGAATTAAGGAGGACTTCTATGCATTGACTAACAAATCCAACTAAAATAAAACCCTGGACTGCAACCTCTTCATTGTGGGCGAGCACCATGATGTCCATAAGGAAAAGACCAACAGGACTTTCAAGCCTTCACCACCTTTGTGATGGCCAGAGCATCATGATCAGACACTCTTCACCCCCCCTCACTGCCTCTATGTAATCTTCTGGGAGAGGCATTATCGCCAACCCTATCAAGGTGGTCAAGACCAGTCCTGGAGATCACATTGGTCACTTTCTTCCAACCGCCCCAAAAGGTATTAACCTTGGGGGAGACACTGGCCTAGTGGTAATGTCACTGGACGAGCAACCCAGAGGCCCAGGCTGATGTCCCGGGCACATGGGTTCAAATCCCACCACGGCAGCTGGAGAAATTCCAGAACTGGTTAACAAAGAGGAGACAGAAGTAGAAATAAGGGGTCTTTTTCGGAGTGGAAGGCGGTGACTGGTGGGCGTACCACAATGATCAGCGTTTGGGCCCCAGCTATTCACAATACAAATCAACATTTGAGGGAATCAAATGTAATATTTCCAAGCTTGCTGACGACACAAAACTAAATGGAGTTGATTTAGACAAGTTGATGGCAGACGCAGCATAACGTGGATAGGTTATCCACTTCGGAAGGAGAAACAGAATGGCCGAGTATTATTAAATGGTGATAGATTGGGAAATGTTGAAGTACAAAGGGACCTGGTTGTCCTTGTACACCAGTCACCAAAAGCAGGCATGCTGGTTCAGCTTAAAGGCAAATGGTATGCTGGCCTTCATTGCAAGAGGATTCGAGTACAGGAGCCAGGATGTCTTACTGCAGCTGTACAGGGCCTTGGTGAGACCACACCTGGAGTACTCTGTGCGGTTTTGGTTTCCTTATCTAAGAAAGGACATACTTGCCACAGAGAGGGTGCAGCAAAGGTTCAACAGACTGATTCCTGGGGTGGCAGAATTATTGCATGAGGAGAGATTGGGTCGCCTGGGCCTGCAGTCACGTGAGGTTAGAAGAATGAGAGGGGATCTCATTGAAATGTGTAAAATTCTGACAGGTTGGACAAACTGGTGCAGTTGTTTCCCCTAGCGTCACGGTCTCCGGAAACAGGATGGGCCATTTAGGATTGAGATGAGGAGAAATATCTTCACTCACAGAGGGTAGTGAATATGTGGAATTTTCTATCACGCAGTGCCTGACTTCATGGGATCCGGAATCAATGTTGAGGATTCCCAGGGTAACTCCCTGTGCTGCCGCCACCTCTGGTGGGTCTGTCCTGCTGGTGGGACAGGACATACCCGGGGATGGTGATGGGGTGGTGTCTGGGGCATCACCTGTAAGGCAGAATTCTGAGAGTATGACTAGGCTGATGCTTGGTTAGTCCCAGTTTCAGAACATGCCCCCAGATGTTAGTGAGGAGGACTTTGCAGGGTTGAAGGGGTTGATTCTGCCCTTGTTGTTACTGATGCCTAGATCAATGCCGCATGGTCCATCTGGTTTCTTTCCTTTTCGGCTTTCTGATACAACTGAATGTATTGCTGGGCCATTTCAGAGGACAGTTAGAGTCAACCACATTGCTGTGGGTCTGGAGTCACGTGTAGGCCAGACCGGGTAAGGACGGCAGATTTCCTTCCCTAAAGGGCATTAGTGAACCAGGTGTTTTTTTGAAGCCAGTAATTTTTTGATTATCTTTAGACTTTTATTAGAATCCATAGACTCCCCTTGGAATCTATGCAGAAGGAGGCGCATCAAGTCTATGCCGACCATCTGATAGAGCACCCTATCTAGGCCCGCTCCCCCGCCCTATACCATAATCCCACCTAACCTGCACATCTTTGGTTATTAAGGGGCAATTTAGCATTGCCATCTTTGAACTGTGGGAGGAAACCGGAGCACCCAGAGGAAACCCACACAGACACGGGGAGAACATGCAGATCCACACAGTCACCCCAGGCCGGAATTGAACCCGGGTCCCTGGTGCTGTCAAGCAGCAGTGTTAACCACTGTGCCACCCGGAATAATTACAGATTTTAATTGAATTCAAATTTCACCATCTGCCCAGAGCATTACCCTTGGTCTCTGGATTACTCGCCCAGTGACAATATCACTACTCCACCTCCTCCCCACATTCGTCACCGGGCAATGTTTGTCTGCAAATATTCAGACTGAATTATTTTCCAAGGTCCTACATTTCTTTCATGTCTTGGAGTTTATCACGATGTGTAATTTCTTCCCCCACCCCCAGTGTAATGTTCTTGTCGGATGGGCTGATTTATATTACAAGAACACTTGTAGCTAAAGCTATAAATGATTTATTAACATTAACTGTGGGTCAAATATATACAAAACAACAGATGAATAACAGTATGAACATGCACAAGCAACCCCTCTCCCAGCTCCCCAGCCAGTCTGAGGTCACCTGACTCTAACATTCACTTATATGCTAATGAGACTTGTAGTGGTCAGTTGGTGAATTACAACACAACCATGATATCACTACACCCAGTTCTAGCTGATCTTGGGTAGCATTGCTGATGGTACTCTTGGTTCTGAAGGAGGGATGTGATGTTTAACTAGCCTGTCCCCCTCCCTAAAGCTACCGCTCAAGAGATTGCAGTCCAACTGGGACATCCGACAGGTCATCTGGAGGCAATTTGCTGATTAACGGTCCTGTAGGTAAGTGGCCCCTTGTAAATTCTTGTCTCCTCTCCTTGCAGGTGACACAGGGGTGCAGGTTATCAGAAACCAGAGAACCATTAACCAGGAGGAAGTGAATGTTTTATTTTATTTTACACACTTTATTTACCAACGGTAGTTCTGCAAATTTAACAAGTTGGCCATTTAAAAGTGATACAATGCATGAAATGAGATTGGCGCAAGTTAAATGCATATTTTATATTCATGTATATATAATGATTACTTCAGTATAGAGGGTGGCACAGGTAGTACAGGGGTTAGCACTGTTGCTTCACAGCATCAGAGTCCCAGGTTCGATTACCGGCTGGGTCACTGTCTGTGCGGAGTCTGCACGTTCCCCCCGTGTCTGTGTGGGTTTCCTCCGGGTGCTCCGGATTCCTCCCACAAGTCCCGAAGGAAGTGCTTGTTAGGTGAATTGGACATGCTGAATTCTCCCTCTGTGTACCCGACCAGGCGCCGGAGTGTGGTGACCAGGGGATTTTCACAGTCACTTCATTGCAGTGTTAATGTTATAATATAATAATCGCTTTTTGTCACAAGTAGGCTTCAATGAAGTTACTGTGAAAAGCCCCTAGTCGCCACATTCCGGCGCCTGTTCGGGGAGGCCGGTACGGGAATTGAACCCGCGCTGCCGCAGTGTTCTGCATTATAAGCCAGCTATTTAGCCCACTGTGCTAAATCAGCCCCTATAGTAAGCCTACTTGTGACACTAATAAAGATTGTTATTATCATTATTCCCTTGGGTGTAGAAGATCTGTACAAAGTATAAGTGTTTAAGTTGAACTTCTGGTGGGGGAATATCCATGTGAAGGGGGCATAACCTTAACGTTAGAGTGAGGCCATTTTGGGACTGATGTCAGCAAGAACCTGGCATGAGATTTGATAAATCAGCGAAAATTGGAAGCTTTCTCCTCAAAAAAAGCTTCGGAGACTGGGGTCCAGTTGAAAACTTCCACTGTAATTGGCAGATTTCTTTGCTTGCTGTTAAACTAAGGGGTAATTTACCAAGACATGTAGGTGGAGTGAAGCAGACAAGGCATATTCTAATCGAACGGCGGAACAGACTGGAGGGGTTGACTTGCCTGATCCCTGTTCCTGGCAGAAAGTTTCCAACTCTGTGAAACTTGCAGGAAAAAGGAAGAACTGATTATTCAGCCAAGTCAGCAGGGCCAATAATGAACTGGAAAATTACTGTATCCTTATGTTTAATACAGGGGTAATTCCCCTGTCATTTTCATCTGCCTTGTTAGCCAAACTGATTGTCTGGAATATATTGAAATCCCCCTATCGCCATACTCCCTTTAGGTTTACAGTTGATTGGAATAGTGAGCTCTTATTTAAATTGGTCACGGGCTTTAATGTCAATGGGGGCATCAGAGTAACGTGCACAGCTGAAAGTCAGGATTTCTGACCTGTCGGGTAATTGATCATGTTTAACGGAATTATGTTCAGAGGCACAGGCTATTTTAGAAAACTGATGTAAAAGGGCAGTGACTTGCGTCCGACAGGAATGTTGGGCCTGGTACAGATCGGTGGCTGACTCGTCTGCTGTTCATTTCTGTCATGACACCCGTCCACTTAATGAGCAGCAAAGTCATTGGACGTCCGCAGATTATTTACAAATGTTTCCACTCTGGTAACGCAACATTTGTTTCATGCTTTGGCTCCCCATCCAGTGACTCCTCACTCAAATTTGAAATTCTGGGGCAGCACGGTGGCCCAGTGGTTAGCACCGCTGCCTCACCGCACTGAGGTCCCAGGTTCGATCCCGGCTCTGGGTCACTGTCCGTGTGGGGTTTGCACATTCTCCCCGTGTCCGCGTGGGTTTCACCCCTACAACCCAAAAATGTGCTGAGTAGGTGGATTGGCCATGCCAAATTGCCCCTTAATTGGAAAAAGTAATTGGGTAATCTAAATTTATTTTAAAAAACTTTGAAATTCTCACCCTCGCGCTCAAATGCCTCCCTTGCCTCAGCCCCCCACCCCATCTCTGTAATCTCCTCCCCTGTCGAGAATTCTGCGATGCTCCAATTCGGAGCAACCTCCCCCCCCCCCGGCCCCGATTTCCCTCCATTATTGGCCATGCCTTCAGTCACCTGGGCAGTCAGCTCTGGAATTCCCTCCCCAAATCTCTCCATGTCTCTACGACCTCTCTCTCCTTTAGGATGTTCCTCAAAACCCAAATCTTTGACCAAACCTTTGTTTCCCCCATCCTACTATCTTCAGTGGCACACCAACAAATTTTGTCTGGTGACCCTCCAGTGAAATGTTTTGAGACATATTGAACTTTCAGGGGAAGATTGGCAGTTCTTGGCACCAACCTTTACCCAATATTTCTGCCAGTTTGGATCAGTCTGGAGGCACCATATCATTGTTGTGCTCTCTTTTACCAATCTCAGTCTCCTCAAATGTCTTCTGAAATGTCTAGAGTGAACACCATCATTCTGCAACGATTGACAATCACAATCTTGAAACTTCCAATTGGACTGAATGCCCCTGGGCCTCTTGCTTCCACAAGCAGTCTCCAGCCCCCTCCACCGCCACCCCCACACTCCACCCTCCTTTCTTAATCTCCGAGTCTAGTCATTGTGCTGGAGCAGGCTACTCGAATAGAGAGGGCATCACAGTCCGCTGCGATCACCTCCTTAGCCGACAGTCCGGCAGGCTGACTTTCTGCGGGTGTCACTGGATAATGATCACCAGTGGCAGCCCACCCCCCGTCCCTCGCTTAGCCCCCCCCCAGCAGACAGTTCACCTCTTCGGATTAGCAAACCTTAACATAGACCCGCAATCATACCTAGAACGAAGATTGCATAGGTCAATCAAATGTGCCCTTCATGTGGAGAAGCACCAATCTAGGGTCTTCAGCACAGAAATCCAGGCCAATACTACAGTGCAGTACTGGGGGAGTGCAGCACTGCTGGGGATCATATCGTTTGGGCGAGAAACTAAAATTAAGGGCTCATCTGCCATCTCAGGTGGACCCAAAAGGCAGCACAACACGATTCGACGAAGAGCAGGGGAAAGATCCTTGTGTATTGCCCAATATTTATCCCAAAAGGATTATCTGGTCAATGTTTACTTCGCGAGTAAACTCCATCAAAAGCAGATTATCTAGTCTCACTGTTTTTTGGGAATCTTGCTGTGCTTAAAATGGCTGCCACATTTGCCTCTAAGGCAATAGCTTGGGGTCTGGTAACCTAACACAGCCACGTGTCCCAGCTACAAGATGCACTGCAGTAACTCAGCAAGCTTCCTTAGGCAGCACCTTCCAAACCGCTACCATCTAGAAGGACAAAGGCAGCAGATACCTGGGAACACCACCGCCTGGAGGTTCCCCTCCAAGTCACTCGCCATCCTGGCTTGGAAATATATCGCCGTTCCTTCATTGTCAATGGTTCAAACTACTGGAACACCCTCCCTAACAGCACAGTGGGCGTATCTACCCCTCGGGGACTGCAGCGGTTCAAGACGGTGTCTCACCACCATCTTCTCAGGCGCAGGTAGGGTTGGGCAATAAATGTTGGCCAAGCCAACGACGCCACACATCCTGCAAATTATAATTTTAAAAAAAAAACCAGACAAAATCTACTTTGGAGAGCGTTTATTTGTGAAATGGCTTGTCCACATGAAGACGGAGCGCTGTACATTACAGAGGATCCAAACTGATCAGTTTACTGGCAGAAATATTGGGTATAGGTTGGTGCCAATCTTCCCCTGAAAGTTCAAAGATTGGAGGCTAAGATCCTGAGTGCAAGGACATTCACAAATAACTGGGTAAGCTTTCAGAACATTGACAATGCCGATTTGGGTGGGAGGACAAAGCAATTCGAAATTCAACCAGCTCCTCTAGATGCAAATTGTCCAGCTGCGATATTTGGACCTATCTTGCGCTCTCCACAATCCCCACACTGTCAGACATGACAACTGAGGCTGTTGAGCTGGATGATCAGCCATGATCGTGGTGAATGGCGGAGCAGGCTCGAAGGGCCAAAAGGCCTCCTCCTGCTCCCTATCTTCTATGGATCTATGTATGGAACTAGCTGAGTCCAAAGATATGCAGGTTAGGTGGATTGGCCTTGCTAAAATTGCCCCCAGGTTAGATGGGGTTATGGGGGTAGGACAGGGAGTGGGCTTAGACTGGGCGCTCTTTCAGAGGGTCGGTGCAGACTCGATGGGCCGAGTGGCTTCCTTCTGCACTGTAGGGATTCTATGGATTATCTGGTGCCAAGCCTCTGCCACTTCTTTTCTCCAATTAAGTCCCTCGTGATTTCCCCATTGTACCCGAGGTAAGACAATCTTTTCTCTGGCGCACCCACTGAAATGTCAAAGTGTGAAGAATCTAGACGTTAACCACATCTGACAATTATGTGGTTATCTGAAAGATCACATATTATGTCGCTATGATATGTTAAAAGTCTTGCAAATAGCATACACTGGTTGAAATAAATACTAATTCTAATTTCTGCATGGCACCTCGTTCACTGGTTTGACCACTATAAATAAGTTAAACACAACTGATAATACTTTGTGCATTAAATCTGGAGTATTGTGTTCAGTTTTGGTCTCCTTACCTGAGAAAGGACATATTGGCACTGGAGGGAGTGCAGAGGAGATTCACTAGGTTGATCCCAGAGTTGAGGGGATTAGATTATGACGAGAGGTTGAGTAGACTGGGACTGGACTCATTGGAGTTTAGAAGGATGCGGGGGATCTTATTGAAACATATAAAATTATGACGGGAATAGATAGGATAGATGCGGGCAGGTTGTTTCCACTGGTCGGGGAAAGCAGAACTAGGGGGCATAGCCTCAAAATAAGGGGAAGTAGATTTAGGACCGAGTTTAGGAGGAACTTCTTCACCCAAAGGGTTGTGAATCTCTGGAATTCCTTGCCCAGTGAAGCAGTTGAGGCTCCTTCTTTAAACGTTTTTAAGAAAAAGATAGATACCTTTCTGAAGAATAAAGGGATTCGGGGATATGGTGTACGGGCCGGAGAGTGGAGCTGAGTCCACAAAGATCAGCCATGATCTCATTGAATGGCGGAGCAGGCTCGAGGGGCCAGATGGCCTACTCCTGCTCCTAGTTCTTATGTTCTTAAATGGAATAACATCTCTATTGTTTATACCATGTCCATGAACCGAGCAATGCCACGGGTGGCCTGCTAATATACATATTTGAAGCAGCTGTTTAAAAAGCAGAGATCATCGCAGAACCGTGTTCAAGTTGTCTCCCAACTCTGCCAATACACCTCACTAAATGTATTGTTCCTCCCTCTTATTACCTGTGTCCTCCCTCGCCCCATTTGCCTGCTGCCAAAAAACTATGTATGTTTTTCATAAAAGCAAAATACTGGGGATGCTGGAAATCTGAAACAGAAACAGAAAATGCAGGGAAAAGCTCAGCGGGTCTGACAGCATCTGTGGAGAGAGAAATAGAGTCAACTTTGATTCCAGTACGACACATCTTCAGAACTCCCAGTTGCGAAGAAAAGTCATATTGGACTCAAAACATTAACTGTGCTACTCTCCGCAGATGCTGCCAGACCTGCTGAGCTTTTCCAGCATTTTCTGTTTTTATTACCTATCGTTTTGTTCCCTCTAGACTTTTGCAATCCAATGCACCCCAGGCTAGACTTCCCTCTTCCACCCTCGAGACTTGAACCCACCCAAAGCTCTGCTCCCCCGCATCCTAACTCGCACCAGGTCCCGTTCGCCCATCACCACAGCGCTCGCTTGACCAACATTGGATCCTGGTCCGGCAATATCTCGATTTACAACTAATAATCTCATCTTGATGACAAAATGACTTCATGGCCTCCCTCCCCGACCATGTGACCTCCTCCAGCCCCACACAACCTTCCCAGAGTTCACCACTCCTTCAACTCTGCACTCTTGTGCCTCTTCCACATCTCCTTCTCCACCCCACCCCCCCCCCCCCCCCCCTCCCTCACATTGGTGACTGTGTCGAGATTGGAAGCTTTGGAATTCCCTCCGTAAGCTCCTCAGCCTTGCTACACCTCTTTCCCGCTCCTCCTTCGATATGTTTAAAACCAAGCATCTAGTCACATGTCCTAAATGTGCCTCTGTAAATGTTTTGTTTGACAAAACTATTGTGATATATTGGGATGTTTCCCAGATGCTAAAGGTAACATCTGGCCCATGTGATATGTTTTGCACAAGTTTTGATTGCCTGAGGGAGTCAAAGAGGAATTTTACATTATTTTGTTCCTCTCCTTTCCCCGAAGTTTCCCTCTCGTCTAATTTCACTTCTTTGAGGATGTCACAAAACTGCAGGACTATGGCGTGAGAGTTGATGTGAGGATGGGGTGGGTGAGGGGAGCAAAGGGTGTTTAGCCGTGATGGCCCAGTTTGTGGGGCAGGCAGGATGGACCGGCTGGCCTCTCCCTGCCTGTCAGTTTTGTATGTTCGGAGAAAAGGCAAGGCGCTAAGCAAAGACAAGGGGGGGCGATTCTCGATATGGAGGCCAAGTGAATACTAATTCACTTGCGTTTCACGACGG
Source organism: Scyliorhinus torazame (assembly GCF_047496885.1). Taxonomy (NCBI): domain Eukaryota; kingdom Metazoa; phylum Chordata; class Chondrichthyes; order Carcharhiniformes; family Scyliorhinidae; genus Scyliorhinus; species Scyliorhinus torazame. The sequence continues at coordinate 20,987,656 of NC_092713.1, forward strand.
CGCGAACAGGGCCCAGGCACGACCTACTCTGGCCCCCAGAGGGGGCCAGCACGGCGCTGGAGCGGTTCATACCGAATGGGCGCCTCGCCAACCTGCGCATGCACGGGGTACTTCTTCCACGCGCCGACCCCGACCCAACACGGGGGTCGGTGTTCAGGGGCCGGCCGCGCCAGGAAGTAGGCCCGGGAGGGGAGAGGCCGGCCCGACGATCGGTGGGCCCCGATCGCGGGCCAGACCCCATCGGAGGCCCCCCCCCCCCCCACAGGCCGCCCCCTCTGAGCGTTCACGCAGAGTTACCGCTGGCAGCGACCAGGGCTGAACGGCGCCGGCGGGACTCTGTCGTGTCGGCGCAGTCGCTCGGCCCATCCGGGCCGGAGAATCGGCAGCCCCGCCGATTCCAGCGGCCCGTGGCCAGCGCCGCTCCAAATGCGCCGGCGCAAATGGCGCCGATTATCCGCACCTCGGAGAATCGCACGCCGGTGTCGGGGCGTCGTGGCGCGATTGCTCCGATTCTCTGGCCCGACGCGGGGCTCGGTGATTCGCCCCCAAGTTGTTGTTGTGAGGCCAAGGGGCTGACGAATACGCTGATGTTTGATCTATTGCCTTTTCAACAGGTTTAGCCCAGAATAAATGATAAAATATATATATTTTTTAAATCTAGTCCCCCAGGTCAAAGCACATCTCAGAAATCCATGAGCCAAAATTAGTCCTGGTATCCCAGAAAGAAATTAAATTGGAGACGATTGCCTCACCTGCACATGAATTCTGCGTGACATTCTCTGCACGTGATACTTGGCTGTTTGGGTGTTATATTGTTAGGGGTTATGGGGTGGGAGTGGGGAAATGGTATTCGGCAAAAATGTTCATTCGGAGAGCTGGCAAGACACGATGGGCCAATTGGCCCCCTTCTGTGCCGTAACCACTCTGTGATTCTGTGATAGCACTCTCACCTCGAGGTTATGTGGTTACGAGTTCACGTCCCACTTCAGGAATTTGAGCGCATCGCCCAGGTTGGCACGCCAGTGCTGTCCTGGGAGAGTGCTGTCCTGGTAGAGTGCTGCATTGTTGGAAGTGTCAAACCCCCGTCCGCTGTCTCATTCATGCACGTGGATGCGAAAGATCCCACGGGACTCATTCAAAGTCAGGGAGGCGGTGGTGCAGTGGTATTGTCACTGGACTAATAATCCAGAGACCCTGGGTAATGCTCTGGGGCCCCGTGTTCAAGTCCCACCAGGGCAGATGGTGAAATTTGATTTCAGTAAAAACCTGGAATGAAAAGTCGAATGAGGACCATGAAAAACCATTGTCGATTGTTGTAAAAATCCATCTGGTTCAATAATGCCCCTTAGGGAGGAAATCTGCCGTCCTTCCCTGGGATGTCCATGTGACTCCAGACCCACAAAAATGTGGCTGACTTTTAACTGCCCCTCTGAACCGTTCAGTTCAAGGGCAAACAAGTGCTGGATTGCTCAGCAATGCCCAGAACAAATGTTAAAAAGTAGAACAGGGAAGATCGGTGTGCTGGTTGACATGTAGGCCAGGGTTCGATTCCCGGCTTGGGTCACTGTCTGTGCGGAGTCTGCACGTTCTCCCCGTGTGTGCGTGGGTTTCCTCCGGGTGCTCCGGTTTCCTCCCACAGTCCAAAGATCTGCAGGTTAGGTTGATTGGCCATGATGAATATATGGTGGGGATGTGGGCCAAGGTAGGGTGGTGCTCTTTCGTAGGATCGGGGTAGACTGGATGGGCCGAATGATCTCCTTCTGCACTATAGGGATTCTAGGAGACTAATGATGACCAGGAAACTACTGGCCTAAAAAAAAAACCCATCTGGTTCACCAACACCCTTTGGAGAAGGAAATCTGCCATCCTAACCATGTCTGGCCTACATGTGACTCCAGACCCACAGCAATGCGGGTGACTCTTAGCTGCCCTCTGAAATGACCGAGTGAACCACTCATCCAAGGGCAGTCAGCGATGGGTAATAAATGCTGGCCGGCCCAGTGACGCCCCCGTCCCCTGAACGAATAGAAAATTAGAAGAGAGGAAATTGGTAATGTACATTTATCCCCCAACCAACATGACTAAAAACAGATTCTTTGCTCATTGAATCATTGCTGCCTGTGGGAGCTTGCTGTGCACAGATTGGTGCTGCCACATTCTGTACGACTATATCACTCCAAACATACCCCTGATTTTCTCTCCACAGGTCTGAGTCTATCCAGCATGTTCTGATTTTATTTCCGATTCCCAGCATCTGCAGTATTTCCCTTTTAATTTGAAAACAAACTCGTAGTTCATTGGCTGCAGAGGGCTTTGGGACGCGGCGGGCGCTATACAAACCCACGTTTTCCATCTACTTTTGCATTGCGCGCGCCCAGGGGAGGAAATAAATAGCAGCTGGTCAGGGGGAATACTTTGTGCAATAAAATCCTGTGTCCTCGGGAAGGTGCAAAAGGAGTGGAGATGTCAAAACCCAGAGATCAGGATGAAGGACGGGGGGGGGGGGGGGCGCGGGGGGTTCTGAGCTCCAGTTCCGGCTCCTGATAAAATGTTGCCACACTGCAGACTGCAACAATGATAGCAGCAATGCCCAGAATTTGTTTCTGAATAGGGAAGGGGCGAGGGGAAGAGAAGAGGAAAATCAGGTGAAAGCTGTGATGGAACAGGAAGGACTTTGAAGCTGGTTATTATCGCACATCCAGGGGGCAGCCCGCGAACTGGTGCGGATCTTTAAATCAGGGCAGAGAGAGGGAGTGTGCAGGGGAGAGAGGGAGCGTGCAGGGGAGAGGGAGTGTGCAGGGGAGAGAGGGAGCGTGCAGGGGAGAGGGAGTGTGCAGGGGAGAGAGGGAGTGTGCAGGGGAGAGGGGAGTGTGCAGGGGGGAGAGAAGGAGTGTGTAGGGGAGAGGGAGTGTGCAGGGGAGAGGGGAGTGTGCAGGGGGGAGAGAAGGAGTGTGTAGGGGAGAGAGGGAGTGTGCAGGGGGGAGAGAAGGAGTGTGTAGGGGAGAGAGAGAGTGTGCAGGGGAGAAAGGGCATGTGCAGGGGAGAGAGGGAGTGTGCAAGGGAGAGAGGGAGTGTGCAGGGGGGTGAGAAGGAGTGTGTAGGGGAGAGAGTGTAGAGGAGCTGACACTGACAGCTGCTGCTGTCCTCTTCGACATTGGGGGGTGGGGGGTGGGGGGGTTCTTGCGAACCACATTGGACATTCTCAGGCAAAAACACAAGCACCAGCTCTGCCTAACCCTACAATCTATTTTTTAAACACATTGAGGAGAAGGCTTTGTGTGTGGTTTGAATTCTTAACTCCTTTATTCCTCTACTTGCACAGTCTGATATTGAAAATCCACAATCTCCCCCTCTCTATCTCTCTGCTCCCTCTCTATCTGCACCCCCCTCTCTATCTCTGCTCCCCCCTCTCTATCTCTTCTCCTCTCTCTGCACCCCCCTATCTATCTCTGCTCCCTCTCTCTGCTCCCCCTCTCTCTCTCTGCTCCCCTCTCTATCTCTGCTCCCCCTCTCTCTATCTCTGCTCCCTCTCTCTGCTCCCCCTCTCTCTCTCTGCTCCCCCTCTCTATCTCTGCTCCCTCTCTCTCTCTGCTCCCCCTCTCTATCTCTGCTCCCTCTCTCTCTCTGCTCCCCCTCTCTCTATCTCTGCCCCCTCTCTCTATCTCTGCTCTCCCTCTCTCTCTGCTCCCCCATCTCTATCTCTGTTCACCCTCTATCTACCCCTCTCTCTATCTCTGCTCCCTCTCTCTGCTCCCCCCCTCTCTCTCTGCTCCTCCCTCTATCTCTGCTCTCCCTCTCTCTCTGCTCCCCCATCTCCATCTCTGTTCACCCTCTATCTACCCCTCTCTCTATCTCTGCTCCCTCTCTCTCTGCTCCCTCTCTATCTACCCTCCCCCTCTATCTACCCCTCCCCTCTCTCTATCTCTGCTCCCTCTCTATCTCTGCTCCCTCTCTCTGCTCCCCCCTCTCTCTGCTCCCCCCTCTCTATCTCTGCCCCCTCTCTCTCTCTGCTCCCCCTCTCTATCTCTGCTCCCTCTCTCTCTCTGCTCCCCCTCTCTCTATCTCTGCCCCCTCTCTCTATCTCTGCTCCCTCTCTCTGCTCCCCCCTCCCTCTCTCTATCTCTGCCCCCTCTCTCTATCTCTGCCCCCTCTCTCTATCTCTGCTCTCCCTCTCTCTCTGCTCCCCATCTCTATCTCTGTTCACCCTCTATCTACCCCTCTCTCTATCTCTGCTCCCTCTCTCTCTCTGCTCCCTCTCTATCTACCCCCCCCTCTATCTACCCCTCCCCTCTCTCTATCTCTGCCCCCTCTCTCTATCTCTGCTCTCCCTCACTCTCTGCTCCCCATCTCTATTTCTGTTCACCCTCTATCTACCCCTCTCTCTCTATCTCTGCTCCCTCTCTATCTCTGCTCCCTCTCTATCTACCCGCTCTATCTACCCCTCCCCTCTCTCTATCTCTGCCCCCTCTCTCTATCTCTGCTCCCTCTCTCTCTGCTCCCCCATCTCTATCTCTGTTCACCCTCTATCTACCCCTCTCTCTATCTCTGCTCCCTCTCTCTCTGCTCCCTCTCTATCTAACCCCCCCCCCCCCCTCTCTCTATCTCTGCACCCCCCCCCCCCCCCCGCCCCTCTCTGCTCTTCAATCTGGTTTGAAGTTAGGGACCTACCTTCCTCAATAACTGATGGGTTTTGATTCTCTCAGCGCTGGATCTTCAGGACGATGTGGTAAAATCCAAAGGAGCTCTCAGACTAAAGACAGGAGCTGCTGCGCAGACCTCAGCCGCCACTGACCACCCTCGATGTGCTTTGGGTAAAGTTACGTCTCCCCCGTAGCAAGTTTCCATAAAAGTCCCGTTCGCTGGCCGTCTACCGCATTCCAGGCGATCCGGGGCATGGCTCCCTCCCAACTCCCTCCCGCCTCTTCCTACATCCCCGCAGCACACACTCTGCCCGCTCACTGTGCCAGCGACAGCTGGTGTGACACAACCAGAGCTGCTTAAATACTGCCCATGGTGGGGGGGGGGTTCAAATCGCAACACCATCTCCAAGCTGGGATTGAAAACAAGATTGCATTTATATAGCGACTTTCACCACCTCTGAGCGCCCGGAAGAAAGCAGCTCACATCCCAGTTAAATATTTCTGAAGTGTGGTCACTTGGAATGTGGGAAAGGCAGGAGCTAATTGGTGGAGAGCAAGATCCCACAGTGAAGCGATGAGGAGACTTTATTTTCAAGCCCGAGAGAGAGGGGGTCAGGATGCCAGACAGAACCTTCCTCCAAGATGTGGACATGCCGGCGATCGACTGGGGTGGGCACAGTAAGAAATCTTACAACGCCAGGTTAAAGTCCAACAGGTTTGATTGGAGTCACTAGCTTTCGGAGCGCAGCTCCTTCCTCAGGTGAGTCTTCACGTTAGTATAAGAACACAAAAACTAGCCGCCGTAGGAGCAGAAGTAGGCCATTCGGCCCATCGAGCCTGCTCCACCATTCAATGGGATCACGACTGATCTGATATGACAATCCTCTGCTCCACTTCCCCACCTTATCCCCACAATTCTTGATTCCCTTGCTGATTAAAAATCTGGGGCGGGATTCCCCCATCCCCACCCCCCCTCCGCTGGAGGGCCAAATTGTCCGCTGCCAGTTTTCAGGTGGGGGCTGGGATCACGCCGCGCCGGTCAGGGGCCGTTGGCAGCGGCCCCCCCCCCCCCCCCCAGCAATTCTCCGGGCCCCGATGGGCCGAGTGGCCGTCAGTTCCTGGCCTGTCCCGCCGGCGTGAATTGGACATGGTCCATCACGGCGGGACCTGGCTTGTAGGCCGGCTAGGTGAGTCCCCGGGGGGGGGGGGGCACGGGGGGATCTGGCCCCGGGGGGCCACCCACAGTGGCCTGGCCCGCGATCGGGGCCCACCAATCTGCGGGCGGGCCTGTGCCGTGGGCCATTCCTTCCGCGCCGGCCTCTGTAGGGCTCCACCATGGCCGCGCGGAGGAGAACCCCCCTGCACATGCGCAGGAATGCGCTGGCAGGTCTGCGCATGCGCGGAACCACTCCGGCGGTTCTGCGCATGCGCCAACTCGTGCCAGGCCTTCAGCGCTGGTTGGCGTGGCGACAAGCCCTTTGGTGCCAGCCTAGCTCCCGGAAATACGGAGGATTCCGCACCTTCCGGTCGGCCCAACGCCGGAGTGCTTCGCGCGCTCTTGGCGTCGGGCCGTCCGGCCAGTTGCGGGAGAATCCCGCCCCTTGTTTTTGTACCTAATTACATTTGATCACCGTCTGTCTCGACACGCTGCCCCCCCCCCCCCCCCCCACACCCCTCCGGGCCCCCCCTTGGTGTCTTCACTGTACAATAACGTACATGAAATGCAACTGTATAAAAAATCGAAAATGTCAATAAAAATATATTTTTAAAAATCTGTCTATCTCAGCCTTGAACATACTTAACGACCCAGCCCCTACAGCTCTCTGTGGTAAAGAATTCCACAGATTCACTCCCCTCTGAGAGAAGAAATTCCTCCTCTGTCTTAAATGGCCCGTCCCTTATTATGCGATGATGCCCTCTGGTCCGAGACTCTCACACGAGGGGAAGCAATCTTTCAGAAATCAACCTTGTCAAGCCCTCTGAGAATCTTAAACCTCTCGATAAGGTTGCTTCTCATTCTTCCAAACTCCAATGACTACAGACCCAACCTACTTGACCTCTCCTCATCCGTAAATCCCTCCGTGCCCGGGATCAACCTCATGAACCTTCTCAGGGCTACCTCAGTATATCGGACCTTTTTAAAATTAATAGCTAGATGTGCTATGGGTGGGCCTTGTGGCACAGTGGATCATATCCCTGCCTTTGAGACATTTGGACGTGATAGCCAAGGAAGGTATTATATTTATTTCTTGCTGCAAAGAGAAAAGGTATGGAGGTGCCCACACTTTGGACTCTTGTAAGACACGATGAGAGGTTTATTATGGTTATGCTCAATACAATCAAGATGATGATCTGCCTATAGCCCTCGCAAACACTCTGCTGATGCCACTACACATAACATGATGCAGAATCATCAAGAATGTATTCCCAGATACACATCACACCTCCCCTTTTACGTCATTAGTGCAACAGAAACAATTAACATATTTACAACGGATCGCCTGATATGTTATTTCTACACATGTATACCATTCAATAAGACAGTCTCTGTGCCAGACGTCTATTCTTTTTTTTGGTAGAATTTGGCATTTTTGAACTCGGCTATTTACGATGTTAGAAGTGTCTTCATTCCTTTCTGGAGATGGTACTTCTTGGGTAGCTATCTCAGTGCCTGTCACTGTCAGCATTGAACAGTCCTCAGAAACACAATCTGAACTCGTCACTGTCTCTGGTCCCTGTTCCAAAGTGTAGCTCTCCAGATCTTCTAAAGCTGGAACCTCGTGAGACGTTTCTGCAAACTCACTTTGTGTAGCAAGTAACTGATCATCATGGCATCTCCAAACTCTTTAATCTTCCATCTGCACGGTGTATGATTTGGACCTGTCTTTGTTAGGATCATAGCTGGTACCCATTTCTCATGGGTGGTGTAACTCCGAGCTGACACTCTTGCTCCCTGTTTGAATATTCGCTTTTTAGAGATTGTCTCCCTCCGAGCAATTTGTGTTTGTTGTTGTCATTTGACAATCTCTGAAGTATCAGGTGGAGTTAACAAATCAGACTGTGTTCATAGTTTCCTCTTAAACAACAGCATTGCTGGTGAGCCTTGTGTGGTAGTGTGTAAAGTGTTCCGATAAAATATTAGAAATTTGTTTACTCTTCTTGATGATGTCCCCTGGTCCTTTGATGCTTTGATAGAATTATTTTTTTAAAAAAATGTTTTTATTCTCCATTTTCACATTTTCCTTCAAAATTTACACCCCACCCACAAACAGTAAACTGTAACAAATACAAAATCAATCCCCTTAACAATAACAACGATCCCATCTCACACCACCCCAACAACGGCCCACCTGTCAATATATGCATCCAATAAAACAAACCCTCCCACGGTGGAAACAAAAAACAAAGGAGAAAAAGAAAAAGGAGTCCGGGACCGCCCATGGTCACCATTAACCTATAGAGACGCCCCCCCTCAATCCCCCCCTCCCCCCACCCTCAACGCCATCCAACCTTTGAAGGTGTGTCGTACATGATATCCAGCAGTTGTCAACTCCCCCCCCCCCCTCTCCAACTCCTCCCATCCACTGCCTCTTGTAAAACTCCTCCCCAACCTCGGTCCCTTCCCCCCAACTTTCCACCCCGGCTAGACCACTCGGACCCTGTTCTGCCAGGCTCCGATGGCCGCAGCCCCTCCCCCCACCTCACTCCCGTTCACTGGCCGGCTTAAACCGGCCAGCGTGGAGGCCCCCGCCCGGGTCCCTTTCTCCCTTGCCCGGCCCTAGGAAAGCCCAGAAATCCCCTTTTAGCACACACACCCCGCATATCCACCTACACCCCAAAGAGCTCCCATCACTTCCCTTGTCCAAATATATGCAACATTGGCTCCTTTAGCCCATACACCCGCACGCAGTGAGACAAAAAAGAAGAAAATACAGTCATGAGGCTACATCAGCACATGGCCATTTCTCAATTTGTCAGTTCTGCCACAGTCCTTCTGCTTTCGCAAACTCCTCCGCTGCTTCCGCCGTTCCAAAATAAAAGTCCTTGAGCTTGTAAGACACCCTCAGCTTCGCTGGATATACAATGCCGCACTGCACCTTGCTAATGTACAGTGCCCTCTTCACCCGGTTGAAGGCAGCCCGCCCTCTCGCCAGCTCCACCATAAAGTCCTGGTATACACGTATACCAGCTCCAGCCCACTGCACCACCCGCTTTTGCTTGGCCCAGCTCAGGACCTTCTCCTTCACACTGTACCTACGGAAGCACAGAGTCACTGCCCTTGGCGGCTCACTCGCCTTTGGTACAGGCCGCCACGACCGATGAGCCCGATCCAGTTCATATCGGGAGGGATCCTCCGTCTCCTCCAATAGTTTTGCCAGCATCGCGGCAAAATACTCAGTCGGCCTCGGTCCTTCAACTCCTTCGGGCAGCCCCACAATCCTCCAATTCTGTGGCCTGGATCTGTTTTCCAGGTCTTCCATTTTTCCTCGCAGATCCTTGTTAATCTCCATCACCTTCCGCATCTCTTTCCCCATCGAGGCAAGTTGATCACTGTGCTGCAATAATGTCTCCTCCACTCCCTTCAGCGCCTCCCCTTGCTCCCGCACCTCCGCCACTGCGCTCGCCACCGCCATCGTCACCGGGGAAATCGCCTCTTCCACCAGCACACTCAAAACCTCCCTCATCTCCTTCCTCATTGTCTCCATGTATTTTGTAAACTGCCTTTCGAATTCCGCAGCCATCACCGTAGCTATTTCTTCAGCCGTAAGCAATGCGGCCTCCCCTGGTGCTCCAGCCTCCATTTTCCTTGGTGACCCCGCGGTGACCTTTCAACTCCCCGACGGACCCTCAGTTGTTTTTTTTACGGTGGTTTCTTTGCTCACCCTCGACATTTACTTTTACTGTGCCTTCACTGTGCCTCCTCTATGCCTTCTCCCAGCTTTTGCTACCTCCGTGGACCCTGGGGCCGGGCTTAAAGCACCGAAAATGCCGTTCCCGAACGGGAGCCCTCCATTGTGCGGCTGCCTCCCGCCCGCTGTCACCGGAAGCTTAATAGGATGATTTGATGATTGCACAAAAAGTTTAGCCAATCCATTCGTTGCTGGATGATATGGAGCTGACCTGATATGGTGTATACTGTTCCCTTTCAAACAGTCCTCAAACTCCTTTGAAGTAAACTGAGTACCATTATCACTGACAATCTGCTCCAGTGTTGCAAATCTTGTCTAGTTTTTCAATGGACTGCTCAGTTGTTGTTGGCTTCACCATCGTGACTTCTGTCCATTTTGAGTGCACGTCCAGTGGACCAGCACAATCGATGTGTCTTCTCTGCCATAGCTGTGTCGGCCATTCCCACCTATGTAATGGTTGTGATGGTGGAGTGTTCATTAGTTTTGCACAAGATTGGCATTGCCCAACTTTCTCTTCAATTTGAGCATCTAATCCCGGCCACCAAAAATAACTGTGTTCCAATTCCTTCATCCTCACACCAGAATGTCCCGCACGCAGTTGGGCAAGGTCTCTACAATGTAAGCACGGAGGAATAATCACACGGACTCCCCACAATAGAACTCCATTTTGTACTGCCAACTCAAGTCTTCGCATGATGTAGGGCTTGAGGTCTGGATTCTTCTTATGAATGTCTGACAGCGTTCCTGTTTAGACCAAGGCCATCACTTTCCACATCACTGGATCGGTTCTTGTATTTCATGAAGTTGAGATGAAATCACGGGTACATTATCCATGAGCGAGAAATACCAAATATTAACAACATTTTCTTCTGGGTCATGCTTGACTTGTAACGGGCAATCGCAATAAAGCATCAGCATTTGCATACTGCTTGGACATGCGATACTGGATATCGACAGTGTGTGCCGACAATATCAACAGCCATCTTTGCAATCTACTAGCTGCCAAAGAAGGTATACGTGTATACAGCCCAAAGATTGTAGTCAAGTATCGATGATCTGTCAAGGGGGGTCAAAGGGCCCATAAAGAAAATGATACTGAGGGATTCTTTTTCTCGCTGAGCACAATTCATTTCTGCGCTAGTAAGTGTGCGTGAAGCAAATGCTATCATAGAATTTACAGTGCAGAAGGAGGCCATTCGGCCCGTCGAGTCTGCACCGGCTCTTGGAAAGAGCACCCTACCCAAAGTCAACATCTCCACCCTATCTCCATAACCCAGTAACCCCACCCAACACTAAGGGCAATTTTGGACACTAAGGGCAATGTATCATGGCCAATCCACCTAACCTGCACATCTTTGGACTGCGGGAGGAAACCGGAGCACCCGGAGGAAACCCACGCACACACGGGGAGGATGTGCAGACTCCGCACAGACAGTGACTCAAGCCGGAATTTAACCTGGGACCCTGGAGCTGTGAAGCAATTGTGCTAACCATTGTGCTACCGTGCTACCTATCGGCCGTTCCCCTCCTGAAAGCTTAATGTGCGAGACGACTGCACCAACCTCATAGGGTGAGGCATCGCAAGCTAATTGCAACTTCATTTTTGGATAATAATAACCAACAGCTCCGACTTCAGCGAAGCTTCTTTCACTTTGTTGTATGCATTCTTACATTTTCCTGACCGATGCCATGCATGTTTGACACATAGCAAAGTGTGTAAAGGTTTCAATCGTGTCGCTAAATTCGGCAGGAATTTACCATAATTGATCAGTCCTAAAAACGACCTCAGTTGTGTCACATTTTGAGGACGTGGTGCTTCTAAGATTGCTGACATTCTCTTTGGTTCTTTGGGCAAACCATCTTTGTCGGTGATGTGACCAAGGTCACTTATGGATGGCTTGAAAAAGGTCACACTTTTCCTTCTTAACGCTCAAGTTGCGTCTCTGTAACTACTTCAGGGTAGCTTCCAAATTCTCCAAGTGTTCCTGCTCACTCCAAACCGGAGATGAGTTTGTCATCTGAATAACATTGCACACCATTCATCCCACTTAGAATTTGATCCATGGATCTTTGAAAAAAGGGCAGATGTTGTTGCAAAATGAAGTCTTCTGTAATGAAGCAGACCTTTGTGCATCACAATGGTGAGTGGTGGCTGTGATTCAGCAGTCACATTCATCTGCAGATATGCCTGCGAAAGGTCAATGTTACTGAATTTCTGTTCTCCAGAAAGTCCAGCAAACAAGTCTTCAATCAGCGGCAGTGGATAATGAACTCGCACAAAACTGGGTTAATCGTAATTTTAAAATCTCCACAAATTCTCACTGAACCATCCCGTTTTAATACAGGAGTGATTGGTGTCGCCCAATCATTTGATTTGATTTATTGTCACATGTACCGAAGTACAGTGAAAAGTATTTTTCTGCGGCCGAGGGAACGTACACAGTACATACATAGACAAAAGAATAATCAACAGAGTACATTGACAAATGGCACATCGACAAACAGTGATTGGTTACAGTGCGGAACAAGGGGCCAAATAAAGCAAATCCATGAGCAAGAGCAGCATATGGTGTCATGAATAGCGTTCTTACAGGGAACAGATCAGTCCAAAGAAGAGTCGTTGAGGAGTCTTGTAGCTGTGGGGAAGAAGCTGTTCCTCTGTCTGGATGTGCGGGTCTTCAAACTTCTGTACCTTCTGCCTGATGGAAGGGTCTGGAAGAAGGCAATGCCTGGGTGGGAGGGGTCTCTGATAATGCTGTCTGCCTTCCTGAGGCAGCGGGAGGTGTAGACAGAATCAATGTGGGGGTGGCAAGCTTGTGTGATGCGTTGGGCTGAGTTCACCACACTCTGCAGCTTCTTGCGATCTTGGGCCGAGCAGTTGCCATACCAGGCTGTGATGCAGCCGGATAGGATGCTCTGTAATAATAATAAAAATAATAATCGCTTATTGTCACAAGTAAGCTTCGATGAAGTTACTGTGAAAAGCCTCTATCGCACATCTGTAGAGGTTTGTGAGAGTCAATGCAGACTAGCCAAATTTCTTTAGCTTCCGTAGGAAGTAGAGACGTTGTTGGGCTTTCTTGACTGTTGCATCAACGTGAGTGGACCAGGACAGACTGTTGGTGATGGTGTCCCCCAGGAACTTAAAGCTATCGACCATCTCCACTTCGGAGCCATTGATGTCGACGGGAGTGTGTGTCGTGCAATGCTTCCTGAAGTCGATGATCAGTTCCTTGGTCTTTCCGACATTTAGAGAGAGGTTGTTTTCGGTACACCATGCAACCAAGTGATTTATCTCCCTTCTGTAGTCTGATTTGTCTTTGCAGCAACAGATTCAATGATTCCTGTCCTTACTAATCTTTCTATTTCTGCTTCAACTTTAGGCTTAATGGGGTATGGTAAGGTTCCAGCTTTGAGACATTTGGGTGTGCTGTCTGGCTTGATATTTAGATATAGCTCAACTCTAGTCATAGAACTTAGTGAATCTTCGAACACCTTCTTGTACTTCTTCAAAGTCATTGCAAATTGCTCTTTGAATGCACTAATTGATTGACTGTTTCCCAGTTATGCCTAATCTCGGCCAGCAATGCTCTGCCAAGTACAGCAGAAAAGTGTCACGGACAATGTGAAGAGGCAACTTCACCATCTGTCCATTTGCTTCTACTTTCACCATAATGTATCCTTTTAATGACACTGCCTCTTCAGTGTAAGTCCTTAGGGCCATATTTGACAGTTTTAAAGGCAGATGCCTCCACTTCTGATAAATTGTCTCAGATATCAGTGATGCTGCAGTGCCCGTATCCATTTCCATTTGAATTTCATGACCTTCAAGTTTTAGATATGCCCCAAAATGTTGGTGATCACCCTGCATTGACCAGACACCCAGCTTAATCTTTAGCAGCAACTCAGTTTCACTTTCTCTTGGATGATCACGAGCTTCATCCACTGATTTGTGGACTCAACTAAATTGTTTACGTGTGTTGTTCTTCTTGCACTTGCTTGGTGCAGGAGAGGTTTTCTGAGCCAAACACGCTTTGAAATTGTGGCGCTTCTTGCCAAAGTTCTTACAAGTATTTGATTTACTCCAGCACGCCCCCCCCCCCCCCCCCACAGGCTGAGTGTGTGTCCAACCTGTGTACAACGGTAACATGGTTGCCCCTTTACAGCCCTGTTCCTTGATGTCTCCATATTGTGGATCTTCGCTCCAGCCCTTGTCTGCGAAGCTTCTCTCGTAGCAAGCTCCATGGTTGTGGCAACTTCCACAGCAGTTTTCAGAGTTAAACCACTGCCAGTGAGCAGCTTCCTCTGAATTGCTTCACTGCGTAGCCCACAAACTAGCCTGTCTCGAAGAGTATCATTAAGTGCTACACCAAATTCACAATATCTAGTGGAGCCATCTGGGATGGCCATGTCCCGATTACAAAATGGACACTTGCAAAGAATGCAGGGAAAATTGCACAATACTGAAAAGCAAGCAAGTGCAAGGTCTGTCTGTTGATTAGAGCAGTGGCTCTCAGACAGAACCGGTACTGCTAAGCCAGCTACATACTAATGAGCCACCTCCGGGGACAAAAGGGAAACATTTAGATAAACAATGTTAAGGCAGACACCCCGGCGCCAGAGGAGACTCAAACAAAGCAAACCAACGGCCACCTAGGACACGCCCAGCAAACAAGGAACCCACCCCTCTATTGGAGGAAGATCGATAAGAATGATTGGGAAGGGCCCAATTAATTGAGGCCAAGTTCAAGGCCTGCCCAAAAACGCACGAAGCCCTTTTGGGTATAAAAAGTAGTCCCCAAGAGAGAATCTTTCTTCTCTGGCCTTGGCTCTCAGCGAAGAGAGACCAGCCTAGCAGCTATGCCAGACCAAGTAAGTTCCAAGTTAACGCACGCTACGAGATAGACGCTCACAGTTGCTATCCTGTAAACAGCTCAACCCAGCAGCCTCAGAACCAAGCAACGGCCATTGTTCCTCTGACTGAGTGGGCACCCCAAGCTAAGTATAGGCTTTTAGTAATAGGTTGTAGAGTTTTATGCATGAGTAGATTTGACTGTGTGTAAATAAATGAGCTTTGCTTTTGAACTTACTAACTGGTGTATCGAGTCTTTGATCAGTATTCGGTTTGAACTCTGTGGCAGTGTCGAAAGACACCTGGCGAGTCTTGAGCAAACGTAATTAAACAGAGCCAAATTAAGAGACAACAGCACGTTAGCAACACTTGCTAGTCTTCCTAAAGATGCCATAAAGTGTAAAATGGTTTCAGCTTCTTCCTGATTACAGCAATGGAGTCAGCACCGTTATACAATCAGTAACAGTTCAGAAGAGAAATGTCTCTCTAAGATTTTCATTACTTCACTGAAGGATTTGTCTCCTGGTTTTTGCAGGGTGAACAAGATTCTGTAGCAGCATAACCATTTTACGGCCAAGGGAGCTGATAAATGTTCCGACCTTTAGGTCCTCCGGCGTCTGATTAGCTTTTAAACACAATTGGAATCTTTCTTCATATGAATTCTGTGTTTCGTAATCCTCACCAAACATGTCCATAGCGCCCATTTTTCCGGTCATGTTTGAATCCCGGTTCCTAGGGTCTCCACTTCCTCCTTTCCGACTGTATTGGAAAGTCTGGCACAAACAATCCCTTGAACAAGCAACTGGGAAATCTTTCCCTTTTATGCCTCAGTTTTTTGTCTTATCCACCGGGATTGCCATGCAGAATCGGCAGACTTCAAAATACCCGTTCCCTACAGCCAGTGTAGCTTCGCCACGTGCTTGGTCCCCGCAGACCAGACCGTACTCACTTCAAGCAAGTCTTCCCTGACTGTTGTCTCACTCACATTTGCTGTCGAAATCTTTTGTTAAACCTTCACGTTGCTGGCAGTTCTTCGCCTGACGTCTGTTTGTGTGTGTGTGTGTGTGTGCGCGCGGGCCCGGTCCCTAAATCTTCCGTTGCTCCCGATGTCATCCCACGATTAGTCAACGAAGAGCTTCTTTCCTGCGATTCCTCTGCCTCAATCCTCATCGCCAGTTTTCTCTCCCGTTATATTGCTTTCTTGCGTCAAAGGGAAAAGGTATGGAGGGGCCCACATACTGGATTCTTGTTCAACACAATGAGAGGTTTATTAAGGATGTTGCACATGCATTCAATTTTTTTTTTAAAATTTAGAGTACCCAATTCATTTTTTCCAATTAAGGGGCAATTTAACGTGGCCAATCCACCTACCCTGCACATCTTTGGGTTGTGGGGGCGAAACCCACCGGGAGAATGTGCAAACTCCACATGGACAGTGACCCGGGCCGGGATCGAACCTGGGACCTCGGCGCCGTGAGGCAGCAATGCTAACCACTGCGCCACCGTGCTGCCAACTCATGCATTCAAGGTAATAATCTGCTCAAAGCCCTGTGTAAACTCTCTGCTGACGTCACTACACATTACATGATGCATAACAAGCAGGAATATAGTCCCAAATACACAACAAAAGGCGTGTTGACGACATGACTGGGGCGGCACGGTGGCGCAATGGTTAGCACTGTTGCCTCACGGCACTGAGGACCCGGGTTCAATCCCGGCCCCGGATCACTGTCTGTGTGGAGTTTGCACATTCTCCCTATATCCGCGTGGGTCTCACCCCCACAACCCCAAGATTTGCAGTGTAGGTGGATTGACCACGTTAAATTGCCCCTTCATTGGAAAACATTATTGGGTACTCTAAATCTAAAAAAGACAGCATGGCCAAGCAGGTAGTGCGTCAACTTGTAAATCCTTCCAACACTTGCCAATTTGAGGTGGTAAAGGTGAGCTAGATTCCTGTTCAACCATGTGAGGGAAAGGAAATTGGAGCCTGTGCCATCACTATCCATAACTCCAGGGCTACAACATGCAGGTAAAAGTGCATGCTGCCATAGCAACCCAGAGTGAACTGTAACCCACCGTCACCAATTGTGTTACGATCTGGAATGGACTGTCTGAAAGGATGGTGGAAACCTTCAAAAAACAATTGGATGAATAATTGAAAAGGGGCTGTGGAGTAGGAAAGGGTCTAATGATGGATAGCTCTTTCAAATGTGATGGGTTAAGTGGCAACCTTTTGTGCTGTAAGATTCTATGATAGCCATTCAGCCTTGATAGTGGCGCCATAGAGTGATGGTGGAGTTGGCGATGATTCCTCGGAGGCAATTATTGCGGTGATGAGATTATGCATTTTAAATGGGCCAATTATCATCATTCCGTGGCCTTTGGGGAATTGTTAGGGTTCAGCTAACTGTATTTAAATGAAAGATAAGCACTTTCAGATGTTCCCACAGTTTGGAAGAAAGCTTTGCATTTTTTGCGTAAAATGGATGAAAGTGGCTCAGCAGCCATTTAAAGATCTTTTCTAATCTTCGTTTCACTAGCAGTCAAAGGAAAAGGAAGTCTTGCGATGCGGTGCGTAGTGCCCCTGCCTCTGAGCCAGAGGTTCCAGGTTCGCAACAGAGTGCAGGACTTGATGGCCAAGGACGGTGCGTCCAGAATCTAGCCAAGAAAAGTTGATCGTCAACCTGCAGATCCCTCCGACACACACCGGTGGCAGGTAGTAAGAGCAGCAGAGATTCCTGGTCAGCTGGTGATAGAAATAACCTAATAATAATCTTTAGTGTCACAAGTAGGCTTACATTAACATTCAATGAAGTTACTGTGAAAATCCCCTCGTCGCCACATTCCGGCGCCTGTTCGGGTACACGGAGGGAGAATTCAGAATCTCCAATTCACCTAACAGCACATCTTCGGGACTTGTGGGAGGAAACCGGAGCACCCGGAGGAAACCCACACTGACACGGGGAGAACGTGCAGACACCGCACAGACAGTGACTCAAACCGGGAATAGAACCTGGGACCCTGACGCTGTGAAGCAACAGTGCTAACCACTGTGCTACCATGCCGCCCTTGGAACCTCTACAACCACAGTCATAGCTCCAGGACTATAACATGTATGTAGCTTCAGGACTACATTATGTATGTAAATGTCCATGTTGCCACAGCATTTCTGAGTCCCTGGGTTTTTGGGGGGGAGCAGTGGAGAGTAAGTGTGGATCAGATTGGTACCATCAGCACTGTGTTTAACCCCTGCTCCAGCTGGAGTGGATTCCGGACCTGCCTCCTTGCCCCACGTGGTGGAGGTGGGAGCGATGTGGGTGGGACCAGTCTTTGGGCAAAAATAATGCAAGAAAAAGAATAAACAGTCCAACAGGGATGAAAGTCTGAAGGATTATTTAAGGTGACTGAGCCAATGCTTGGCCATTTGACACTGTCATCTCGACTTAGAATTATTCCCAAAAGTAGGTCATTTGAAACATGACCCACGCTGAGTGTAGTGTGCTTGGGAGAAAGAGGTCGCTTCAGACGTGATTCTCCAAGTTCCCCATATCTGAGGTTTTCCTTGTGCCATGTCTGTTCTAGACTAATTGATAGAGGCTACATTTTGTCAATTACTCCATTATAATTATACCATGTGACTAGAAAGATGGTAGAGAGCAAACTAGATAAACTTTGGGTTTTTTGGGGAAGGCTTAGAATTCTCTATGTCCCTAATTTGCCCAGATGACCTGGAATAGTACGAATCCACTGGCGCCCCCGAGGCACAAAAGGCATCAAGAGATCCAGCGAGCACTGCATTTCCATGTTTAAAAAACGCCCAGGGGGCGATTCCCCAATACGGAGCCCAAGTGTTGGCGCCGTTGTGAACGCCGTCGCGTTTCACGACGGCGCGAACCGGGCACGGGTACGACCGATTCTGGCCCCCACAGGGAGCCAGCACGGCGCTGGAGCGGTTCAAATGGGCGCCGCGCCAACCCGCGCATGCACAGTTGGGCCGCGCCAGCCTGCGCATGCGCGGGGGACTTCTTTAGCGCGCCGGCCCCGACTCAAGGTGGAGCCGGTGTTCAGGGGCCAGAAAGTAGGCCCGGGGGGGGGGGGAGAGGCCGGCCCCATCGGAGGCCCCCCCCCCTCCCCGGTCAAGGATCCCCCCCCGCCCCCCCACAGGCCACCCACCGACCGTTCGCGCAGAGTTCCCGCCGGCAGCGACCAGGGGTGAACGGCACCGGCGGGACTCTGTCGTATCCGCGCGGCCGCTCAGCCCATCCGGGCCGGAGAATCGGCGGCCCCGCACCTCGGAGAATCACGCGCCGGCGTCGGAACGACGTGGCGCGGTTGCTCCGTTTCTCCGCCCTGGCGCGGGGCTCGGAGAATCGCCCCCCCCCCACCCAGTTCCCAACAGAGCTCCAAACACAGGGAAGCAGATGTACAGGTCCTACATGTGTCAGTAAAGTGTTAGCCCATCTAAAATAGTTTAACATCTGTGTTAAACTCGCAGGCAGAAAAATGTCATAGCAACGGATTAACATGCTGGCCCATTGGTGTCGCTATTAACTATTTCCAGGCCACAGTCCTTAAAGAAAGTTTGCAATCATAGAACCATAGAATTTACAGTGCAGAAGGAGGCCATTCGGCCCATCAGGTCTGCACCAGCATTTGGAAAGAGCACCCTACTTAAGCCCTCACCTCCACCCTATCCCCGTAACTCCACCTAATCTTTTCGGGCACTAAGGACAATGTTAGCATGGCCAATCCACCGGACCAGCACATCTTTGAATCCATGTGTTATTTCTGAATGTACAATGTAATGAGTTACAATTCCTCTGGTTTCTGTGTGCAATGACATTACACGTTTTTGGTGAATATTTCCTTTCATCCTTACCATCCTTACCAAGAGTCAAACGGTGGTTGGTGACATTAGCAGGCCAACGGGCTCACAAGGCAATGTGCTGTCTACCTTCTTGATGCAAGGTGTATAGTGGAGACAATGTTAACCTAATTTAACACAACAATATCAACCTGCCACTCGGTAGGACAGAACTTGAGTATTGCTGAACGAAAGCGACATGGGGCAGAGTTTACCGGTCGCACCCACCGGAATGGGGACGGGACACGGTTGGTGGATCCGGGAGGGGCCTCTTTCAGGATCCCCAGTGAGATCCCCGATGGTGGTTACACCTTGCGAGATTCAACGAGATCTCAGGAGATGTTGCGATCTGGATCCCGCCCACGATGGGCGGGACCCAGACTTTCAGAGTGAAGTGAGTTTAAAAGCTCTCTGAACTCTGCCGACTCCAGATGGAGCAGGATCTACCGGCCTTGCTGAGGAGACCTTAATTGGACGCCATTTAGCACTGGTCCCCACAAAGGGAGACCAGGTGGAAAGGCAACTTGAGCAGGGGGGGGGGGGTAGAGGGGGTCTCCCACGCGATCAGAGGCCAATGGGTGACTGGTGTCTGAGTAGGGTGGCACGCTGGCACTGCTGATGCCACCTGGGCATCTTGGCACTGCCAACCTGGCACTGCCACCTGATGACACTGGTGACACTGCCAGGCTGACAGGAGCACTGCCAGGGTGCCAGACTGGCAGGGCCAAGATTCCGGGGTGACATCTTGCCCATCACGGAGATCAGGCCCGGGGGTGCGCTGCCCGTATGAAGTGGGGTGCAGGAGGGCTTGAGGACCCACTTATAGATGGGGCGGTGCGGGTGTCACATCGGGGGGGGGGGGGGCGATAGATCGGGGTGCCATTTATAAATCTCTTCCTACACTGCGGAGCTCCTCTGGGGCCAGAACCCACAACCGAGTGCCGTTAGATAGCAGGGTGGTTCCCGGTGCTGCAAGCACCAGGAACAACCCCTCCAATCCCGCCCAGAACGGACTCTGTATTTTTGGGGGGTTTAGATGTTGCCCATGCTGTGGAAGCTTTTTGTCTCGCACTCATCAGGACAGATGCAATTGCCACATTTTGTCAACAACTCCATTATCATTATATCATGTGACTAGAAGGAAGGTAGAGAACAAAGTAGGTAAACTTTGGTCTTTTTTGGGGTTTACTAATCTCTGATGTCCCTAATTTTTTTTTTTATCACTTGTTGTCACAAGTAAGCTTCAATGAATTACTGTGAAAAGCCCCTAGTCGCCACATTCTGGCGCCTGTTCGGGGAGGCCGGTACGGGCCCAGGTGATCTCGAATAGTGTGAGTCCACGATATCATTTATACTGCATAAGAAGAGGTTGCTGATTGGCTGGCACGTTAACTCTGATTAACTGAGGTGTTGCCATGGAGAATGCACCACGGAACTATTGTCTGCCGTGCTTTTGTTTAATTCAAAACAAAATTCAGCAGCAAAATAATAGCAGAAAAAATCAGCAATTTATTCAGCCATAACAATCTGCATTTCTACACAACCTTGGTAAAATGCCCAAAGCTGCTTCCCCTGTGCGCTATAAGGGCACCAAATTGTTAGGATTGGTGGCAGAAGGCCTTGCCGCTAATGGTGGAATCATAGGGACGTGCAGGCGAGCAGAGGCGCTGGAGCACAGGGGTGGGGGGTTGAAAGAGGCTACAGAGATAAGGGAGGTGTGGGGCCATTCATAGATAATTTCATAGAATTTACAGTGCCGAAGGAGGCCATTCAGCCCATTGAGTCTGCACCGGCTCTTGAGAAGAGCACCCTACCCAAGCCCACACCCCCACCCTCCCCACAACACAGTAACCTCACCCAACCTTTCCATGGAGAAATTTAAACACAGGGATTTAAATGTTAAAATCATGGTGTTTCTGGAATGGGAGCCAAAGTAGTTCAGCGAGCAGGCAAAGTTGATGGGGGGGGCGTGGGGAGGAGGTGATAGGGACTCAGTGGTTTAGCGTGTGGACAGCAGAGGTTTGGATGAGTTCAGGATTTACAGAAGGCGGAATATGAGAGGCTGGCCGTGAGTGCAGTGGAATAGTTCAGGCTGGAGGTAACGGAGGCAGGAATGGAGGGGTTCAGTCGCAGAAAGGCAGAGGAAGGTGTAGAGACCGGTGGTAATACAGAGGTGGCAGTCAATAAAATATCACACAAGAAACATGGCATCAACATTCACCAAGTGTTAATATTGCGAAAATCACTTTCCAGTCTTTTAGGTTATGATCTCAAGGATAGCATGGACCTAGATCTATGACGAAGTACAGAGGGGTGGAAATCAGCACAATTGATACTTAGTGTCAGTACAAACAGTCATCAGAACATTCCTTAGTTAATAATACTCATATTTATGTCATAGCATATCACATTTTAAAATGCTTCACGATAGACTACTGAAATGTAATGTTTTAATATTCATTCTTAGCATGTGTGCTTCACTGCCATTTATTGGCAATACCCAGTTGCCCTTGACTAGACGGTGAGGAGCAGCCACTTTGAACTTCTGCAGTCCATGTGGGGATGGAGATCGCGGAGTGACTTGCCAAGCCACTCCAGAGAGACTGAAGTCACATGTAGGCCAGATCAGGTAAGGATGGCAGATTTCCTTCTCTCTCGGACATCTCGTGAACCCGTTGAGCGAGTAACTTTATCGAAATCCAACACCTTCTTTATTTCCGCGGGGTTCAATAGCCAAATAGTGGTGGGATTTGTACCCCCTCCACCCATCCCCCCTCACCCCCATCTGGATTATTCGTCCGGTAAGGTCACCGTACCCTGGTTATGAGAAGCATTTCAAATAATTGGGAGTGTTGACATTGCCAACGGCAAAGGAGTGGTTGCAAGGGGCATGTTCTTTTAGGAATTGACTCTATTTAACTTCAGTACAGTTTCTGTTATTATGGTGAGTTGCTGCTTATTTGTGTGAATCAAGCTATAGCTATGTATGGCTATGGTAACAAGCTAGCAATCTGCTTGATCCAGGATAGGTTAGCTATGGAGACAGATGTAAGCATGTGTTTGTTGGCCTCATGTGTCAGTGCAAGTAGGGGAAAGGAAAATGAGGCAAAGTCAATTCAATAGAGTTGAGGTGTAGATCAACTATCATCTAATTGGGAGGGACTCACTGGTCCACTCCTGTTTCCCACACATATGTCGGTGGTTCAGAGATGGACAATGGTCGGTACACTAGGATAACGCATTGCTCTTAGCTTTAAATAGTATAATGGAATCTTTTATTTGTTTAATATTCTTTCACAGGATGCAGCCATCGCTGGTCAGGCAAACATTTTTTGCCCATCCCCAATCACCCTTGAACTGAGTGACTCGCTCGGCTGTTTCAGAGGACAACCACATTGCTGTGGGTCCGGAGTCACATCTCGGTCAGACCGGGTAAGCGTGGCAGATTTCCTTCCCGAAACAACCGTAGTGAACCAGATGGGTTTTTCTGACAACTCACCACAATTTCATGTTCATTATTACTGAGACCCGCTTTTAATCACAGATTTTACAAATTGAATTTTAATTCCACCAAGAATTAGTACCCAGGGAGGGGTGGTAGAATGGAATGCCCTTGCCCCATCACAGTTTTTTTTTGGGGGGGCGGGTTTTAATCAGGTGGGTTGGTGGCACTTGAGGACCCTGCCAACCTTCCTGCCATTGCGCATCTGTGGGTCAGCCTTTCCACCCTATGCCATTTGAGGTACTTAAGTAGGTGATTAATGCCCATTTAAGGGCCCCTTCCCACTGCTGCTTACATTCACCCAGTGTCGGGTGAGGTACTCAGCATGTGGGAAGCCTGAAAAGCGAAACCGGGCTAGGTCAGTCGACGGCACTGCCCGTGTAGATCAGATTGGTGCCAACAGCATGGGGCTCAATCCCCATTCTAGCTGGCATGGACTTGGGACCTGCCTCCTATCCCTATCCATGTTGGAGGTCTTGGTGCCGTGGGCAGCATGGTGGCCCGGTGGCACCACTGCCTCACAGTGCCACATATTCGGGTTCGATGTTGGCCCTGGGTGACTGCCTGTGTGGAGTTTGCACATTCTCCCCGTGTCTGCGTAGTGGGAGGAAACCAGGCTCTCCGGTTTCCTCCCACAGTCCAAAGATGTGCAGGTTATAATATAATATAATAATCTTTATTGTCACAAGTAGGCTAATATTAACATTGCAACTAAGTGACTGTGAAAACCCCCTAGTCACCACATTCTTGCGCAGAGAATTGACGAACTTGAATGTTTCTCTCCAATAAATAATTCTTGAATCTATTTATCTCGCATTTTAATTATTTTACTGACTTGAAATCTGCTGTCGCTTTTTAAAATATATATTACCAGTTCTAACTCTAATTGTTAAAAATGTGCTGCAATATTGGAAGCTTTTGAAAAACATCTTCAGCTGTTCTCATTTCTGGTCCATTTTTGCATTTCTAATATTCTCTTTAACCCGTCTCAGCAAACCCCTGAATTCCTCCCTTGATTTCTTCCCCCTCATTTACCTGTAAACTCTGTGTCGATTGCGTTAAGTATTTACTTACACTCCGGTTACCCTACTTTCTATTCTGGAGACCGGCAGTTTAGTGAATGCTAATTTGGAGGGTAAATACTTAAATTGCACATCCAGCACTGTAGCCTAAATTTCTCCACAACTGTGATGTCTTCCGTTCGCGTTTCCCAGAGATATTTCTCCCTTAACCATCATTCCTTGAAAGTTTTCCTTTTTGAAGCAGTATATTTCCATATATCCCTTGCTGATGGTGAGCACGCGATAATTGCATGTGTATTTTGGCTAGTCTCCTGCAGTGGGATTACCTTATAACTGTATTATAGGCTCACTGCGTTCACTTACAACAATTAGATTCGGTCCTGAGTTTCCTCCTGATGGAGTTGTCCTTTGTGGCCCTTGCTGCGTCTATCTATTTGCAGAATGAAGTCCCCTGAATAGTATTGTGTGAAGGATTTTGATGTAATTTCTCCCTGATGAAGGCGCTACTCCAGATAAAATAAATGGGTCAACAAAGCAATTGTGCACGATATTTTTCATCTCTGACGTGACAGCCTCACCTCTGTTAAAGAATCCCCAGGACACATTGGGGGTAAATTGTAGTCACTGCCTTGCTGCCTTTGTTTCGTCTTACTGATCAGATGGGTGGAATAATTAGATTTTGAAGCTTGTTGTCTGTTACGAGCGAGCGATCATAAGAAGTAGCGGAAGGAGCAGCGCTCCGAAAGCTAGTGTTTGAAACAAACCTGTTGGACTTCCAGTCCAACGCCGGCATCTCCACATAAGAAATAGAAGCAGAAGTAGGCCATTCAGCCCCTCGAGCCTGCTCCGCCATTGAATCAGATCGCGGCTGATCTTTTCTGCTTCGAGTTCCACATTCCCATCTACCCCCCGATAACCTTTGATTCCCTTGCCAACTCAGCAAGTGGAGATCTTTTAAAGATACATTACTCAGACCCAGATAGGTTTCCAGGCAGCTACAAGCTGCAGATATATCTCCCAATGTCACTGTATCTAGGTCAATCTGAAGCAGTTTCCCTCACCAGAACCTGCAGCCAGCTTCCCAAGCGCGCAGTTTGTCTCTTCGTCAGCCCAGACAGCCAGAGACGGACTGACAAAGCGGAATGCCAGAATCCGTCTGCTGGAACAATTAAGCTTTAAAAGGAGAAACCTGGAAAGATCAAAAATGGAAGGAGATTGGAAGAAATGCAGAGGGGAAACGTTGGAAATTCACAGCCCGGCCCAGGAGAGGAACAACAACAACAGCAACTTGCATTTATTTGGTGCCTTTACCATCATAAAAAGGCCCCAAACCACTTTCCGGGCGTTATCAAACAAACATAGAGACTGAGCCACAAAAGTAGATGTCAGGACAGACAACCAAAAGCTTGGTCAAACAATGTAGGTTTTGAAAAAAATGTTTTTATTGAAGTTTTTACATTTTATACACTGTACATTCAACAAGGATATATGCGTCAGTTACAGTATACATTCATTTACCTCTGTATCGATTCCCCCACCCTCTTGATCACCTGCCCCCTCATTTGTTGCTTCAGCGTCCTTTCTTGGGTCGCTTATTGTACACTGGGCAGTTATCTTCTATTTACATGTGTGCAACATTTCCCCCTTCCCTTCCCCGCCTTTCGTCGATTGGCCCCACCCACTTCTCCATCCCCTCCCCTATCCTATGTTCAGAGTTTCTTCGGACATTCCATTTCTTGCGGCCTTGTTCCAGGCCCCTGGTCTCTGAATTGGCTGTTTTCCAGTCTCTCCTCCCCCCCCCCCCTCTCTCTCTGGCCTCACCCCCCCCCCCCTACCTTCCCTGTCTGTTCCCTGCGGTCCTGTTGGCTCCTCTGTTACCCCCCCCCCCCCCCCCCCCCCCACTTCCCACATTGTATTGGCTGTTGGCCTCGAACAGGTCCTGGAACACGTTGGTGAGTGGCCCCCACGCTTTGTGGAAGCTATCCTCTGACCCTCGGATTGTGAACTTGATCTTCTCCAGGTGGAGAAATTCCAGGTCGACCAGCCAGTCTGCAGCTGTGGGTGGTGCTGCTGATCGCCAGCTGACCAGGATTCTCGGGCGGTTGATTAGGGAAGCAAAGGCAAGGACCCCTTCCTCATGAATAGTTTTGGCTGGTCCAATACCCCGAAGACTGCCACTCTTGGGTACGGCTCCACCCTCACTCCCACCACCGGGGGCATTGTTTCGGAGAAGGCTGTCCAGAACCTGACAAGTCTGGGGCAGGCCCAGAACATGTGGGTGTGGTTGGCCGGGCCCCGCTGGCACCGCTCACATTTATCCTCCACCTTCGGGAAGAACCTGTTCATTCGGGCTCTGGCCCGGTGCGCTCTGTGCATCACTTTCAGCTGCATGAGGCTGAGCTTTGCGCATGAGAAGGTGGAGTTGGCCCTGCTCAGTGCTTCGCTCCAGAGTCACCAGCCCATTCCCCCCCCCCCCCAATCCCTTCTTCCCATTTTTCCCGTGTCTCGGCCAGTGGGGAGCATGTCTTTTTAATAGTCCCCGTGCAGGTCTCCACAGTTTCCCTTCTCCAGACTGTCCGCGTCCAGTAGCTCCTCTGGCATTGTGTTTCTCGGTGTCCGTGGGTTAGCTGTCATCTCCATGTGGAGAAAGGTTTTGACCGGTAGGTGTCGGATTCCTGTGGGTGTCGGAGTTCAATCCCGTTAGGTAGTTCCAGTCTCCCCGTCAGTTCCTTTCGGGTCGCTAGCCTGTGCTCAGTGTAAAAGTCCCTAACCGTCAGTGTCCCCCTGTCCTGCCTCAACCTCTTAAAGGTGGCGTCAAACATGGCTGGTGTGAACGTACGGTTGACACAGATGGTCAGACCGAAGTGTTGCCTCATCTGATTCCAGGTTCTCACGGTAGCTACCACCACTGGGCTTGTTGAGTGTCTGCTGGTGGGGATGGGAGCACTGCCGTGGCGATGACCCAGAGGGTCGTTTCTGTACAGGAGGCCCCCTCCATCCACACCCATTCCGTGCCTGGCCTCCTTCACCCATCCGCTCACTCCTTCCACGTGCCTGCCCAATGGTAGCACTGCTGGTTCAGGAGAGCCAGGTCCCCCTCTCCATGTTTCTTCTTCTTTGTAGGACTTTATAGGACTTTGTAGGACTTGTAGGAGTCTTTCTCCCCCCCCCCCCCCGCCCCCCCCACCACCACCACACACGCAGACACACACACACACGCACACACACACACACACACACACACACACTTGTCTATCGAGTTGAAAAAGGCCTTAGGGATGTAGATCGGTATGGACCCGAACAAGAAGAGGAACCTGGGCAGTACATTCACCTTGATCGACTGTACCCTCCCCGCCAGGGAAAGCGGGAGTGTATCCCATCTCAGTGGGTCCTTCTTTACTTCCTCTGCCAGGCTGGTCAGGTTCCACTTGTGGATCCGTGTCCAGTCCTGGGCAATCTGGATCCCCAGGTAGCGGGATTTGTTTTGTGCTAGTTTGAATGGTGGACCCTCCAGCTCTGCCCCTTCCCCCGCTCGGGTTCAAAGGGACACTTCAGTCGTGCCCAGGTTGAGTTTGGAGCCTGAGAAGGCTCCGAACTGTCTCAGGAGGTTCACGATTCCTTCCATGCAGCTTTGTCGGTCTGAGATGTAGAGGAGCAGGTCATCCGCATAGAGTGAGACTCTGTGCTCTCCGCCACCTCTTCGCATTCCCTTCCAGCTTCTCGTCGCTCTGAGGGTGATCGCCAGTGGCTCGATTGCATGGGCGGATAGGAGCGGGGCATCCTGCCTTGTGCCACTGCGCAGCTGGAAGTATTCAGAGTCGGTGGTATTGGGCCGAACACTTGGTGTTGTACGGGGTAATAATAATGATCTTTACAACAATTATAATAATCTTTATTAGTGTCACAGGTAGGCTCTCATTAACACTGCAACGAAGTTACGGTGAAAAGCCCCTAGTCGCCACACTCCGGCGCCTGTTCGGGTACACTGAAGGGGAATTCAGAATGTCCAATTCACCTGACAGCACATCTTTTGGGACTTGTGGGAAGAAACCGGAGCACCCGGAGGAAACCCACGCAGACAGGGGGAGAACGTGCAGACTCCGCACAGACAGTGACCCAAGCCGGGAATCGAACCTGGGACCCTGGTGCTGTGAAGTAAAAGTGCTAACCACTGTGCTACCCTGCCGCCCAGGTGAACCCGACAGGTGAACCCTGTCCCTCGTCAAAACCGCTCTAATACCTCGATGAGGTACTTCCATTCGACTCTGTTGAAGGTCTTTTCTGTGTCCAGGGAGATGATCACCTCAGGTGTTCTGTCCCTGAATGGGGCCATTATCATGTTCAGCAGTCACCTGATGTTCGCAGTTGGCTGTCTACCCTGAACAAAGCCCGTCTGGTCCTCTGCGACCACCTCTGGTATGCAATTCTCCAGCCACTTTGCCAGGGCTTTGCGAGTATTTTCGCGTCTACATTGAGCAGCGAAATGGGTCTATAGGGTCTGTATTCCATTGGGTCTTTGACCATTTTAGATATCAGTGATATGATGGCCCGTGTTAGCGTTGGAGACAGGGTGTCCTTCGCTAGTGAGTCTGCAAACATCTCCCGCAGGTGCGGGGCCAGTGCCGCCGCGGATCTTTGTAGAAGTCCGCCTGCAACCCATCGGATATGGTGCCTTCCCCGCCTGCATGGAGTTGATACTCTCCATGGCCTCTCCCAGGTCTAGTGGTGCTTCCAGCCCCTTCCGTCTATTGTTCCCTACGACTGGCATATCCAGTCCACCGAGGAACTGTTTTATCCCCAAGTCCCCGTTGAGGTGCTCGGACGTGTACAGCCCCCGGTAGAAGGCCTTGAATGTTTTCTTGACCTTTTTTGGTTCGGCTACCAGTCTGCCTCTGCTATCCTTTACCTGTGCTATTTCCCTCGTGGCTACTTGCTTTCTCAGCTGGTGAGCCATCAGGCGGCTGGCCTTGTCTCCGTGTTCGTAGGTTCCCCCATGACTGGCGGAGTTGGTGTGCAGCTTTCCTGGTGGATAGCAGGTTAAAGTCCAATTGTAGCTTTTTCCTCTCCACCAGAAGCTCTACGGTCAGGGCCTCGGAGTACTATCTGTCGACCTCTAGAATGGAGTCGATCAGTTGTTGTCTGGCCGCCCTCTCTTCCCTATCTCTGGGGGCTTTATAGGAGATAATTTCTCCCCTAATCACCGCCTTCCCTGCCTCCCAGAATGCGGAAGGTTGACTTCCCGTTCTGGTTATTAGTAACACACTTGCCTATGGCCTGTGATGTTTTCTGGCAGAAGACCTTGTCCAACCTCCATGTGGGGCATTGGGCACGCATCTCCACCCTCACATCCAAGTAATGTGGAGCATGGTCGGAGATTACAATCGCGGAGTATTCCTCTTTGACTATCTCTGCAAGCACCGATTTCCTCACTACAAAGAAGTCGATGCGGGTATAAACCCTGTGTACTGGCGGGATAAACGAGAATTCATTCTCACCTGGGTGCATGAACCTCCATGGGTCCACTGCCCCCATGAACTTTCCCAGTTCCCTAGCCATGCCTGTCGTTTTCCCCGTTCTGGGGTTCGACCTGTCCATCAGTGGGTCATGTACACAGTTGAAGTCCCCACCCCCATGATCAGTCGGTGTGTTTATGTCGGGGATATCCGCCACGGTCTCCTTTACAAATTCCGTGTCATCCCAGTTGGGCGTGTACACGTTCACCAGTACCACCGGTGCCCCTTCCAGGACACCTATGACCATGACGAACCGTCACTCTTGGTCCGTAACTGTCCTCGTTGCAGTAAACACTGTCCTCTTACTAATCAATATGACTACTCTCCCAGCTCTTGTCCCATAGCAGGAATGGTAGGTCTGTCCCACCCAGCCCTTCCTCACCCGAAGTCGGTCCTTCTCCCTCAGGTGCGGCACATGGAGGAAGACTGTATCAGCTTTCATGTTGTTCAGGTGAGTGAAGACTCGGGATGAAGCCATCGAGGGTTTTGAAAACAAGCATGGAAAATTTTAAATTGGGCATAGCTTAACTGTGACTTGGTGGAAGATAGGACACAGACAGCAGAGGGTAGAACTAACCAGGACTGAACTAAATTAATAGCGTCGGAGGGGAACAAATGCCATGGATGAAGGTTTCAACAGCGGATAAGCTGAGGCATGGTCGAGTCTGGCAATCTTCCCAAGGTGGAAGGAGGCAATGCAATTGACAGTAGAGAATGTGTGGTTCAAAGCTCATTTGTTATCAGTTTTGGTCCCCAAGATTTAAGAAAAAATATAGGATGTAGGAGAAGAAGTGGGCCATTCGGCCCATCAAGTCTGTTCTGCCATTCAGTGACTGATCTGATGTAATGATCCTCAACTCCACCTTCCCACCTTAATTCCCCATGACCCTTAATTCCCTGACTGATTAAAAATCTGTCCATTTCAGCCTTGAACATACTTAACCACCCAGGACATCATGGTAGCACAGTGGTTAGCATCGTTGCTTCACAGCTCCAGGGTCCCAGGTTCGATTCCCGGCTTGGGTCACTGTCTGTGCAGAGTCTGCACGTTCACAGAATCATAGAATTTACAGCACAGAAGGAGGCCATTCGGCCCATCGAGTCTGCGCCGGCCCTTGGCAAGAGCACCCCACTTAAGCTCCGCCCTATCCCAGTAACCTCACCTAACTTTATTGGGCACTCAGGACAATTTAGCATGGTCAATCCACCTAACCGGCACATCTTTGGACTGTGGGAGGAAACCCGGAGCACCCGGAGGAAACCCACGCACACACACGGGGAGAACGTGCAGACTCCGCACAGACGGTGGCCCAAGCCGGAATCGAACCTGGGACCCTGGAGCTGTGAAGCAACTGTGCTAACCACTGTGCTACCGTGCTGCCCAAAAAAAGGTTAGGTGGGGTTACGGGGATAGGGTGGAGGTGTGGGGATAGGTAATGTGCTCTTTCCAAGGGCCAGGGCAGACTCGGTGGTCCAAATGGCCGCTGTAAATTCTATGATTCTATGTTACCCAGCCTCTATAGCTCTCTGCGGTAAAGAATTCCACAGATTTGCTTCCTCGGAGAGAAGGAATTTCTCCTCAGCTCTGCATTAACTGGGTGACCCCTTACGCTGAGATTATGCCCTCTGGTCTTAGACTCTTCCACAAGGGAACATCTATCCTGTCAAGCCCCCTGAGAATCCAGTATGTCTCAATAGATCACCTCTCATTCGTCTAAACTCCAATGTGTACAGGTCCAACAAACTCAACCTCTCCTCAGAAGAAACCCCTCGATACCCGGGATCAACCTTGTGAACCTTCTCTGGACTGCCTCCAGTGATCATATATCTTTCCTTAGATAAGGGGACCAAAACTGTTCACTGTGTTCCATGGAATGGGAATACAGGTAGAGAACGATACAAGCAAATGGTTGCCTTAGAAACGATTGGAGTAGCAAGATTGAGTGACAAGAGCCTGGGGCCGTGAAAAAGTTTTGGTTGCTGCAGCAAAGAGCTAGCACGGGTAAGATGGGTTGAATGGCGTCCTACTGAGCTATGATTCAATGGGTGGAGTGAGTCAGTGGATGAATTTGCACGCAAGGACAGCAACTAAGCAACTTATATTTATCTAGCACCTTTAACATAGCAAAACATTCCGAGATTATCAGATGAAAGTTGTAACCTTGCCAAATATGGGGCTATTCGGGGAGCTGATCGATAGTGTCGTAGAGGAGGAAGCCTCCGAGGTGTGTGTTAAAAGAGGAAAGAAAGAAAGAGAGAGAGAGGCAGAAAGGTTTGGGGAGAGATGGAATTCCAGAGAATGGGGCCAAGAATTCTAAACTTTCCATCTATTTCTGTTAACGCGACCAAGAAACGTGACATCATTGGGATCATTAGCTTAATGGAGTGCCTGAGGATTGTTCATTGATAGGAAACTGGACTGAATTCCTATCAAAGTTAACCCAGCTCCTGTGTACTATCAGACTCAAGTATCCTTCGAAACCTACAGCTACAGCGATACAAGCAGGGAATAGAGGCAAAATTATTGAGGGAATTAAAAATACAACGAGACAACATGGAGGGAGAGTGCATGGAATTAAACAGGCCGAATGACTTTCGCTCATCGCTCACTTTTCCCCTGCACTATCTGCATTCACTCCATATATTTTAAACCATTCTTGTCTGTCAAACTACGGACTGCGTGCTTCAAGTGTGAAAAAACACAAAGCAAAGGAGAGGCGGTTGTTTCATTCTGGTCATTATTTTTGACCTTGAGTGGAAATTTACAACCACCCGCCAGTCGATAAACTGGGCAGCACAGTAGCACAGTGGTTCGCACAATTGCTTCACAGCTCCAGAGTCCCAGGTTCGATTCCCGGCTTGGGTCACTGCCTGTGTCCGGAGTCTGCACGTTCTCCCCGTGTCTGCGTGGGTTTCCTCCGGGTGCTCCGGTTTCCTCCCACAGTCCAAAGATGTGCAGGTTAGGTGGACTGGCCATGATAAATTGCCCTTACTGTCCAAAATTGCCCTTAGTGTTGGGTGGGGTTACTGGGTTATGGGGATAGGGTGGAGGTGTGGGTTTGGGTAGGGTGCTCTTTCCAAGAGCCGGTGCAGACTCGCTGGGCCGAATGGCCTCCTTCTGCACTGTAAATTCTATGAAACATCCCCGATGAACAGCAATTAACCTCTAGTTGACCTCGGGATGTTCGGAAAACCAGTTGGACCCTGTGGCTTTCAGCTGGCATCAGCAGATTGAACAATTGGATTCGGCGTAACATTCCTGCCATTCTGAAACAGTCAATTTTTTGACGTGTGAAAAATGCCACGGGAAATCTGGGGCCCGAGTCAGCGGACTCGAGTTAAAATCCGCTGAATGGCGTGTTTCGTGGGTATGTTTATTTTGTGCCTCGGGGAGATTCTATCCACCCAGGCTGCACTTGGAGGGATTTCCTGTTGGCCAGTTAAAGATGAAGATCCCCAGCAGGAAAGGATCCTCGTAGACCGGGCGCCATTTTGGAAGGTTGCCCTGATCTTACCTGCCACCCCCCCCCCAACTTTTCAGGCCACGTGCAGTTTTTGACCCCTCCTCGCCCCCCAACCTTGGGGAGGCCCCAGGGTACTTGTCCCCTCTACATGGTAGCGCCAAACCCCCACCCCCCAATGAACCTGATCCTTGATAGTGCCAACCTGGAACCCGGACACCCTGGTAGTGCCCAGGTGCCAGAGGGATTGCCAGGGTATCACCCTACCCTGTCCACGACCTGTCTCCAGTGGACCGGGATACCCCCCCCCCCCCCGATGCCATTCGTGTGGACCAGTATTAAATGGCGCCCTGGCCAGGTCTCCCAGGCACGGCCACTGAGTCCCAGACACTGAGCGAATCCGCCGTCTGGTTACTTACATGAGCCAATGGCTCATTTAAATATGCTGACCTGGACCACGCCCAGTGAGGGTGAGATCCAGATCATAGAATTTACAGTGCAGAAGGAGGCCATTCGGCCCATCGAGTCTGTACCGGCCCTTGTAAAGAGCACAGCAGCCTACCTCTGCCCAGAATTCCACCCTCTCCCCATAACCCAGTAACCCCACCCAACACTAAGGGCAATTCTGGACACTAAGGGCAATTTATCATGGCCAATCCACGTAACCTGCACATCTTTGGACTGTGGGAGGAAACCGGAGCACCCGGAGGAAACCCACGCACACACGGGGAGGATGTGCAGACTCCGCACAGACAGTGACCCAAGCCGGGAATCGAACCTGGGACCCTGGAGCTGTGAAACAACTGTGCTAACCACTGTGCTGCCGTGCTGCCCTCTCGCCGTCTCACTAGATTTCGTTGAATCCTGCGAGATGTTTCAAACGTCATCGCGAAATTCAGTGGCCTCGTGCCGACAGCAAGTCAATACCATTCTTTTTAATACTAAAGCTGTTTGCTAAATGAGCTATCGGGGGGGGATTCTCCGACGGCGGGGTTCTCCGTTTTGCCGGCAGCCCGGGGGTTTCCCGACGGTGTGGGGCTGCCGCACAATGGGAAACCCCATTGACCGGCCGGCGTAACGGAGAATCCCGCCGGCGGGTCGGGGCAGAACACGGCGGAGAATCCAGCCCCTGGCTTTCCCACCAGCAGCTTGCATTCATATAGCACCTTTGTACGGAGTAGGAGGCCTACATTATATAATATTAATACTCTTTTTTGTCACAAGTAGGCTTACATTAACACTGCAATGAAGTTACTGTGAAAAGCCCCTAGTCGCCACGTTCCGGCACAGAGGGAGAATTCAGAATGTCCAAATTACCTAACAAGCACGTCATCGGGACTTGTGGGAGGAAACCGGAGCACCCGGAGGAAACCCATGTTCAGACTCCGCACAGACAGTGACCCAAGCCGGGAATCGAACCTGGGACCCTGGAGCGGTGAAGCAACAGCACTAATCACTGTGCTACCGTGCTATATTTGTGGTTAAACCACTGTTGCACCTGTATTAGGTGATGTACGGGAGGACCTGTACTACAGGTTCGCCGGTAGTCGCTGCCTGCTGGCTCCGCCCAGGAGGCGGGATATAAATATGCGTGTCCTCCAGCCAGCAGCCATTTCGCCAGCTGCTGTGGGAGGCCACACATCTGATAGCATTAAAGCCTCAGTTGGATTCAACTATCGTCTTTGTCCAATTGATCGTGCCTCAATTTATTCCTATCAGATGTGTGGCCTCCCACAGCAGCTGGCGAAGAGTGTGTTCATTTTCTGTGCGTAGTTGTCATGGCTTCGGCGTAGTTCGGCGCGTCCTGGATTAACAGAAACACTTTGGAGCTCAACTTGGAATATAAAATCTGATCTTCTGAGCCTCCGGAGCAGGGGTTGGTGCCGCGTTGATATACGCCTCGAAGCAAGCTAGCCAGTGCTGGAAGTTCTTTCTGGCATCGCTTGAGTGCGGATCCAGCAGCAGGCGATCCGGTTTGAAATGGAGGTCCATCCTTAGAAACTGATACCAATAAATTGAGGCACGATCAATTGGACAAAGACGATAGTTGAATCCATCTGAGGCTTTATTGCTATCAGATGTGTGGCCTCCCAGGACGTCGCCCTTGCCGCCACCCTCAACCAGGCAGGCAGGCCCATGACATTCTTTTCCCGCATCCTTCATGCCTCAGAAATTCGGCACTCATCCGTCGAAAAAGAGGCCCAAGCTATCGTTGAAGCTGTGCGGCATTGGAGGCATTACCTGGCCGGCAGGAGATTCACTCTCCTCACTGACCAACGGTCGGTAGCCTTCATGTTCAACAACACACAGCGGGGCAAGATCAAGAACGATAAAATCTTGAGGTGGAGGATCGAGGTCTCCACCTACAATTACGAGATTATGTATCGCCCCGGCAAACTCAACGAGCTCCCAGATGCCCTATCACGAGGTACTTGTGCCAGCGCACAGGTAGACCGACTACGGGCCCTGCATGACAGCCTTTGTCACCCACCAGTCACATGGTTGTACCACTTCATTAAGGCACGAAATCTGCCCTACTCCGTCGAGGAAGTAAGGACAATCACCAGGGACTGCCAGGTCTGTGCGGAGTGCAAGCCGCACTTCTACCGGCCGCACTTCACCGCGCGCGCCTGGTGAAGGCCTCCCGCCCCTTTGAACGCCTCAGCGTGGACTTCAAAGGCCCCCTCCCCTCCACCGACCGTCACACATATTTTCTCAGTGTGGTCGACGAATACTCCAGATTCCCCTTTGCCATCCCATGCCCCGACAAGAGCCTGCCACCGTCATTAAAGCCCTCAACACAATTTTCGCTCTGTTCGGTTTCCCCACCTACATCCACAGTGACAGGAGATCCTCATTCATGAGTGATGACCTGCGTCAGTTCCTGCTCAGCAGTGGTATCGCCTCCAGCAGAACGACCAGCTATAACCCCCGGGGAAACGGGCAGGTGGAGAGGGAGAACGGGACGGTATGGAGGGCCGTCCAGCTGGCCCTACGGTCCAGAAACCTCCCAGCCTCCCGCTGGCAGGAGGTCCTCCCTGATGCACTCCACTCCATTCGCTCATTACTCTGCACTGCCACTAACAATACACCCCATGAACGTCTTTTTGCCTTCCCCAGGAAGTCCACATCCGGGGTGTCGCTCCCGACTTGGCTCGCAGCTCCGGGAACCGTGCTTCTCCGTAAGCACGTCCGACTCCACAAGGCAGACCCGTTGGTGGAGGACACGCATATTTATACCCCGCCTCCTGGACTGCAGGCAGGGATTACCGGCGAACCTGTAGTACGGCCGGTAGAATGCGGCTTGCACTCCGCACTGACCTGGCTTTTCACAGTAACTTCATTGCAGTGTTAATGTAAGCCTACTTGTAACAGTAAAGATTATTATACTTGAGTATTGCTGAAGTCACCATCAACTGGTGCGTTCTCCATGGCAACACCTCTACCAATCAGAGTCCACTTTCCAACCCAATCAGTACTCTCTTCTCCTACAGTATAAAATGTTGTTTCCCCCTGATATTGGCATTCTTGCAGAGTGTCCTGAAGTGTGCAACGTGAAAAGTTTCAACATGTCTCTTTTGCAGCAATAATCAATGATCTGTTGCCCCTTCCAGCTGAGAATAGCAATAATCATCCTTTGATTGGAAGGTCTGTGCCGCCTGCATCTTGTAACTTGGGCCATTGACTAAAGCCAGTCACGGTTAATTGCTCGTATATTAACAGCAGTGCCAAGATCAATTTTAGAAGTAGTTTCGAAACCTTGAACCTGGACTTTAAGTGACCAGTAGTCTGGATTTAGACTATCCAGTTCCCTGAGGAACTCTGTAGTTTTATCTTTTTCTTGACTTTCCATTTCTTGGAAGGAATTTGTTTCATAAATACTTTCTTGTCTTTATCTTCGATTAAAATAGTTGGGTTTGGGGCGTCACGGTGGCACAGTGGTTAGCACTGCTGCCTTACGGCGCCGAGGGCCCGGGTTCGGCCCCAGGTCACTGTCCGAGTGGAGTTTGCACATTCTCCCCGTGTCTGCATGGGTCTTGCCCCTCCAACCCAAAGATGTGCAGGGTAGGTGGATTGGCCACGCCTAAATTGACCCTTAATCGGAATTTTAAAATTCAATTGTTCGATTTACAGAAACGCTTGAAATGTCCAGTTTTGCCACTGTGGCAGTCGTGGCATCCATGCTGGGTTTACAGACCACAACATAAGCATCTCAAAATAGCTGCCAGCGTGGCGTTTCCAACCACCTTGCTTGGTTTTGTGGACTTTTGTGTGGGCCCCGCTTCCTGTGGACCTACCCAATCTATGGAATCATGTGAAGCCTCAGAGATGCATAAAATTATAGCCAAGTTATTGGATCGCTTGACACAAAGTAAGATCATCTTTGCTTTGCAGAAATTCGGAGAGTTTGATGCACGATCACTCGCTACTGAAGCAAGATTGTAGTCCAATTGAAGGCTTTAATGAACAAGTAGTTACCCCAGCAGCTCCGGTAGAGAATGACTGCTGTGGGTGAAACACAGACTCTTATGCTCCGCCTGCTGGGCGGAACCAGCAGGCAGGTTCCACCACTCATACTACAGTATAAGGTACATCCCACCGAGGTACCGCGATACCCCTAATATAGCCTACCACAGAGTTTTTCAGCCCGGACACCCACAACTATGCGATCACAGATCAGCTCACCCATCAGTGCCCTGTATTTGTAATGACTAGCTCAGTGATATAGGTCGATCAGGAATAATTCAATCAATTCCCCAGGACTTTGTGAACGCTGGTTAAAACGCTAAGATTTGCTTTGGGCTAAAATAGGTGTCAAAGGCTTTGAGAACGGTCTCAAAATCGATAGTGGACCCCTGCACGTCCTGCCTTAAGGAGAACGTTGTATGCTACTGGCGCTACTGCATAAATAAAGGAACTAACTTGAAGCTTTTGCTCCTTTTCGCGAAGGCTTGATGCCGCTCAGTAGCGGAGAAAATGGCGTTCCGATATGTCCCACTTCTGGCCTCTCTGTGGGCCCTCGAGGCAGTAAGATTTGGGGTGGGGTGGGGTGGGAGCAAAGGCAGGGTCTGATCACCAGGTACAATCATCGTTACCTCTCCCCAGTGTACCCCCTCATTGCGCAGACATTTTTACGCGCTGCTTTCAAAGGTTTCTCCTCTCTGCAGTTCCTTCGATAACACTGATGTGTTTTTTTACATCAGTGTTTCCATCGTTGCCGCCATGGCTCCTTCCATCTTGGACTCTAGGCATTGCACTTGATTCTTAGACACACTGCAGACATGCTCTAGATCTGCAAAGCACTTGTTTATTAATATTATATATAAACTGGTTACAGAGTAGGTACATTGTTTCCGGCATAATTCCAACCTCTCCCTCTCACTTGAAAGTCTAATACATAGCTGACTGATATCAATGGTGTATCATCATTGACTTTATATCTGAGCATTTCCCGTCTGTTAACCCTTTACACTACACTCTCTGCACCATTTTCACATTAAGTGAAGACTAGAACCCTTAGTGCAACAATATTACTGCTCACTAACCCATGTTCCAACACTGTTATAGCAGTGTACAAACAGGAAAGGTAAGTAACCATCAAATTAAAGATGTTCGCTTTTGATATATGGGGTGAATATGAACTGCAAGGGAGGTTGATAAGGTTTGGAGAATTTCCTGGCGCCATGTCAAAAAATGTTACAACCAAGATATTTTTAATTTTCAGCCTCAGTACAGTCAGTCCAGCAGTTCACATCTTCCAGCTGGTAAAAGCAGGATTCAGCAGCACTCAGCTCCTGAGCCTTGACTCTTCACTTTGTGAACTTACTCGGTGCCGTCCACAAACCTAATTGTCGACTTGATCAGAACAAAAGGCATTAGACTTGTCGTGACACAGTGAGAACCCAGGGAGCTCAAACTGTCAGCTATGTTAGATGACTATTTTCACACTCTGTAAAAATGGGCTCTTCATTAAAAGGGACGCGTGTACAGAATTAGGAATGTTGGACAAGATGTTTTTCTGTCGGAGAAGTTGGGTGAGACGAGTACCAACTCCTACCTTATATAGAAATGCAGTTTCCTAGCTGCTGTCTGTGGCTCAGTGAGTGGTCAGCTCATTACTGAGTCACAAGATTGTGTGTTGAAAGACTATTTCAGAGACTCGATGAGGCAGACACTTCAGTGCAGTACTGAGGGAATTCCACACTGCTGGAAGTGACGTCTTTCAGAATCAACATTGAATTGAGGTGCCACCTCTTATGGCACCATTCAAAGAAATGGGAGTTCTCCCCTGGTGTCCTGGCCAGCATTTATCCCTCAACCAACATCACTAATCTTGAAGAACTGGCCAAGATCACATTACCCTTTGTTGGGGACCTTGGGCGAGATTCTCGGAGAATCGCCGGGGGCTGGCGTGAATCCCGCCCCCGCTGGTTGCCGAAGTCTCCGGCACCGGATATTCGGCGGGGGCGGGAATCGTGCCGCGCCGGTTGGCGGGCCCCCCCGCGCGATTCTCCGGCCCGGACGGGCCGAAATCCTGCCGCTAAAATGCCTGTCCCGCCGGCGTGGATTAAACCACCTACCATACCGGCGGGACAAGGCGGCGCGGGCGGGCTCCGGGGTCCTGGGGGGGGGGGGGGGGCGCGGGGCGATCTGGCCCCAGTGGGTGCCCCCACGGTGGCCTGACCAGCGATCGGGGCCCACCGATCCGTGGGCGGGCCTGTGCCAAGGGGGCACTCTTTCCCTTCCGCCTTCGCCACGGTCTCCACCATGGCGGAGGCAGAAGAGACTCCCTCCAATGTGCATGCGCGGGAATGCCGTCAGCGGCCGCTAACGCTCCCGCGCATGCGCTGCCCGGAGATGTCATTTCCGCGCCAGCTGGCGGGGCACCAAAGGTCTTTCCCGCCAGCTGGCGGGGCGGAAATTTGTCCGCCGCTGACCTAGCCCCTTAAGGTTGGGGCTCGGCCCCCAAAGAGGCGGAGCATTCCGCACCTTTGGGGTAGTGCGATGCCCGACTGATTTGCGCCGTTTTGGGCACCAGTCGGCGGACATCGCGCTGTTTCCGGAGAATTTCGCCCATTGTTTCTACAAGAGTAACGATGGTTCGAGTGGCATGTTGTAAAAGCACTATGCAAATGCTGTACAACTCGTATATGTTTAAC
The DNA here is from genome assembly GCF_047496885.1 of Scyliorhinus torazame. Taxonomy (NCBI): domain Eukaryota; kingdom Metazoa; phylum Chordata; class Chondrichthyes; order Carcharhiniformes; family Scyliorhinidae; genus Scyliorhinus; species Scyliorhinus torazame. The sequence continues at coordinate 21,027,583 of NC_092713.1, forward strand.
ATCCAACGGAGAGGGCAGACATTACCTTGGTTCAACATGCTGTCTAGTCGTTACATTACAGAAGGAGGCCATTCTGCCCACCACCTCCATGCTTGCTCTCCATAATCCAAAAGATGGCACCACTGACAGTAATAGCTCCACAATCTCACCACACGTTTTTGCGCCTGTTTTTTTCTGGATGCACCAGACTTTGGAGGAGGTTGAAAGATTCCACCCCACCCCCATCCTGCTCAGGAACGTCGGGACAACTAGGTCTGCCAAAATCTTGTTTGCCTGGACCAAGTAATAATAATAATAATCTTTATTATTGTCACAAGTAGGCTTACATTAGAAGTTACTGTGAAAAGCCGCTCGCTTTTCGGGACTTGTGGGAGGAAACCGGAGCACTCGGAGGAAACCCATGCAGGCACGGGGAGAATGTGCAGACTCTGCACAGACAGTGACCCAAGCGGGAATCGAACCTGGGAGCCTGACGCTGTGAAGAACAGTGCTAACCACTGTGCTACCGTGCCGCCCAAGTATCCAATCTTTCAGTGTATGAGCACCAGCTTGGTGCTTTCATCATATAGTCCCGTGGTGCCAGAAACTCATGTTGTTTTACGATGGGAAGGCTGGCGTAAGCACAATGTACCACAAAGTTTTTAGCACTACCTCACTTTTTTTCCCCCTTTCAAATAAGGTAACCCTGAGCTCAGCCTGTTCCTTCCTGAGTTTTCCAAGGGTTGTTGGAGAATTCCCCTAACTCTCAGTTAATTGTTGCAGGGTATTTGTTACTTTACTTGCCAATCACAGCGGAGGGAGCATGTTCCAGAACCTTCCAGGCAGAACACATGACAAGCTTCTTTTGATGATTTTTTCACCAAAATCTTTGTTTGTTGCAACTAGGAGCAAACATTAATACACAACGAGGTGGTTGGTAAGGATATCGCAGTTGGCCTTGTCAACCCATCCCTCAAAAGAAAAAACAAGAATAAGCTTAAAGAGAAATCCAATGATTCCTGCTGGAAAATATTCCCCCACATGGGAGTGCATTAATAAGGACAGGATGCGGTTGGAATGTAATGAATTACCTCATGGGTGTATGGGCACTTGGGATGAAGTATCAGGGAGCTGCCCCTAAAATTCCCCAAAGCCTGTCCATCATCTACAAGGCACAAGTCAGGAGTGTAATGGAATACTCTCCACTTGCCTGGGTGAGTGCAGCTCCAACAACACTCAAGAGACTCAACACCATCCAGGTGTCCAGTTGACTGGCACCCCATCCACGAACATTCATTCCCTCCACCGTCGACGAGCAGTGTGTACCACCCACAAGATGCTCTGCAGGAACTCACCAAGGCTCCTCAGGCAGCACCTTCCAAACGCACGACCATTACCATCTGCAAGGTTAAGGGCAGCGGATACTTGGGAACATCGTCACCTGGAGGTTCCTCAATCCCACCCTGACTTTTTTCTTTCATAGAATTTACAGTGCAGAAGGAGGCCATTCGTCCCATCGAGTCTGCACCAGCTCTTGGAAAGAGCACCCTACCCAACCGCACACCTCCACCCTATCCCCATAACCCAGTAACCCCACCCAACACTAAGGGCAATTTTGGACACTAAGGGCAATTTATCATGGCCAATCCACCTAACCTGCACATCCCTGAAATGTGGGAGGAAACCGGTGCACCCGGAGGAAACCCACGCACTCACGGGGAGAACGTACAGACTCCGCACAGACAGCGACCCAAGCCGGGAATCGAACCTGGGACCCTGGAGCTGTGAAGCAATTGTGCTATCCACAATGCTACCGTGCTGCCTTCCCAGCCACCACAGATCATTTCATTGAAATGAAGAAAATTGACTTGGAAATACGTGGCCGTTCCTTCACTGTTGCTGGGTCTAAATCCTGGAGCTCCCTCTCTAACAGCACTGTGGTGTACCTACACCTCAGCGGTGCAAGAAGGCAGCTCACCACCACATTCTTGAGGGCAATTGGAGATGGGCAATAAATGCTGGCGTAGCCAGCGACGCCAACGTCCCGTGATGAATTTAGAAAGAAAGCCCATCGCAGTACGAGCCCAGAAACGTGAGGAACAGATTAGAGAACTAAAGATTAATATTAAGAAGGGGCATTTTCCAGGTTGCCATTTCTGGCTCAACTGTTACACACTGGTGGGGCCTTTTTTGGGTGCTCAGGGCAGCATTTCGCAACTGTTAGGAATACAGGAATTGCTGGTGAGAAAGGACCATTTTTTACCATCAACAGAGTTACCCATTGAATCCATCCCATGCCACTGGGAAACCAATGGTGGTGGTGCACTGTGGGCGGAACCAGATGATCCCGCCGTGTGACCAGCCGGAAGACCTCGTCCGCTTTTTCCTCTGGCGGGGAGCACACAGGTGTAACCTTATAGTTATATGGCGGGGTCAGGTACATTTTCTTCACGGTGAAAAGCTGCAACCCCAACCCCTGTAGCCTTCAGGGAGCTGTTGAGACTGGGTTCAATTGGAAAGCTCAAAACCGAGACTAATCAAACCTTTGTTTGGCAATGGTATCAGGGTTATAAAGCAGGGCTGGTAGATGGTGCTAAGAGAGAGGTCAGCCATGAATCAATTGAATGGTGCAATATACTCGGTGCTGACTGCCCTCCTCCTGTGTTCCAACCTGGTATCCACATAATGAAACAACAATGGTGTCGTTGACTACTCACAACGTTCACTTTCCATCAGTTAGTCCACTAGAGACCAGGATCAGAGGTCCAAAGTCACCTATACCCCCCAAGCATGCTGCACATGCCAGCGGCCATGTCTCAAACTGCCCATATACTCGAATTCCAAATGTTACTTTCTGAAAGATCATGGGCGGGATTCTCCGACCCCCCGCCGCGTGAATCCCGCCCCCGCCGGTTGCCGAATTCTCCGGCACCGGATATTCGGCGGGGGGGGGGGGGGGGGGGGGGAATTGCGGCGCGCCAGTTGGCAGGCCACCCCCGGCGATTCTCCGGCCCGCGATGGGCCGAAGTCCCGCTGCTGTAATGCCTGTCCCGCCGGCGAGATCCGGCGGGGGGGGCGCGGGGCGATCTGGCTCCGGGGAAGTGCCCCCACGGTGGCCTGGCCTGCGATCGGGGCCCACCGATCCGCGGGCGGGCCTGTGCCGTGGGGGCACTCTTTTCCTTCCGCCTTCGCCATGGTCTCCACTATGGCGGAGGCGGAAGAGGCCCCCTCCACTGCGCATGCGCGGGGATGCCGTGAGCGGCCGCTGACGCTCCCGCGCATGCGCAGCACGGCAAAGTCAGTTTCGCGCCAGCTGGCGGGGCGGAAATCAGTCCGGCGTGGGCCTAGCCCCTCAAGGTTAGGGCTCGGCCTCTCAAGATGTGGAGGATTCCGCACCTTTGGGGCGGCTCGATGCCGGACTGATTCGCGTCGTTTTTGGCGCCGGTCGGCGGACATCGCACCGATTGCGGAGAATCCCGCCCCAAGTCAGAATAATAGGTGCGACATGCTCCTGAATGTTTGGTGTGCAATTGCTGTAGGAAAGCTAGCATCCCGGGAGTGTAAAGCTGGATAACTCCTCCTCCCGAGTCATCCTGCAACCAGTAAACGTTCCATCTGATAAGGAAATAATTCTTCTGTAATTTCCCACAAGGCGGCTAAAGCAACATTAGCTCCTGTTTGTCGTCCCTTGAAACATCCTATAGAGATGCTTGGGCAGCAATTGGAAGATCTACTGAGGTTTGGGGGGGCTACAGATACCTAAATAGGCAGTCAACTAATTATAAGTAATTAAGATGGTTTGTAAAGTTTATGAAGACACAACAGCTTAGACATGATGGAGCAGGGCTGCACGGTGGTGCAGTAGTTAGCACTGCGGCCTCACGGCGCCGAGGTCCCAGGTTTGATCCCGGCTCTGGGTCACTGTCCGTGTGGAGTTTGCACATTCTCCACGCGTTTGCGTGGGTTTTGCCCCCACAACCCAAAAGATGTGCGGGCTAGGTGGATTGGCCACGCTAAATTACCCCTTAATTGGAAAAAAATGAATTGGGTACTTAAATTTATTTTAAAAAAAGATATGATGGAGCAACTAATTAGACAGAGAAGAAATATGACCCATAACAGTTTGTGATAACAACATTCGGCGCTTCAGTCAAATTGTCAGGAACGTCTTACCCTCGTTCTTCTTCCTCCACCTCCTCCTTCCTCCACCTCCTCCTTCCTCCACCTCCTCTATTCCATCTTCCATCTCGAGGATACAGCTGCCTCATAAGCACTGTCACCTCACCAGCACCTCACCACTATACCACCCCGTACCAGTATTACCCTCTGTACCTGAGCACTTGGCAAAACACTCTTTTTCTGTAGGGACTGGTAGCTAACCCAGTGTCAAACATCTATTGACTAATGGACACAGCGCAGGTACTCAAAATGTCAGGGTAGTCACCACCCCTCCTGTTCGCGGTCAAATTTCCAGCTTACATTGTGCTGAGGGTCATTATCTGGACCTTTCTAAACACTTGAATGGATAAGGGGATGCACAAGATGCCATGGTAACGGCTTAGAAATGTCAATTTCTAATGTCATGCCCATCTCCCAGATTGATAATTGCATATTTGCAAAAAGTAAGAGAATAGCCTGTTCGCTCAAGGTCCATTTGTATCAGATTTACTCTGGCAACCGTTAATAGTTTAAAAATGTATTATGTGAGAATAGTTTAACAGTGGTCAACTTCCTCTCTGATTAATAGATCCCAAGCCAGATGGTGAAGTATGAACCAAGTCACAAATCTTTTTCTTGATATTTTGTTTATTGACAGGATGTATCTCCTAACTGGCCGACTGCCTCAGCAGTCCTTTCTTATATGTGCTCAAGATACTTAATCAGTCAATACCTTCCACCTGTTTCTCCTTAACCGTAACAAAACATTTACACTGTCTCCGGCCAACACAACCTGGCCACAAGGATGGCCAACGATATACATCTGTGCTATACATCTGTGCATGTGCAGAAAACCACTGAAGCTGCAAATAACAGCTTTAAACTCTCTGTCCCCCAAACCACGCCCAGTACCCATACCCCCTCATCCACTTCAGGTATGGAAACTTGGTTCCATCTGTGATGAGGTTCAAATGGAAAAAAAAATCCCATTAATTTCTGTACACTGTGTCCTAATGTTATTGTTCCACAAATCCAGACCTGTGCTAAAACAGTAAACATGGTGGAGAAACATGAGAACTGCAGAAGCGCTGCATTGGCAGCAAACGCAGCCGAACAATTGATATGCTGCTCACGTTGTCATGGAGTTGACGGTCTGTCCTTTGGGGACCGAGGGGAGGCTGTCCTCTGGGGATCAGGACTGCATCCTGGAGGTTTAGAAACGTAGGCTTCACCTTCATAAATCACTGGTTAGGCCTCAGGTAGAGTATTGTGTCCAATTCTGGGCACTGCACTTTGGGAAATGGGTCAAGGCCTCAGAGAGAAGACAGAATCACACCGGGAATATGGAGATTTCAGTTGGATGAAGAGAGTCAGGAAAGCTGGGCCTGAACCCCATTGTAGCAGAGAGGATGAAGGGGGGATTTAATAGAGGTGTTCAAAATATTGAAGATTTTGGTAGAGTAAATTTGGGAAAGCTATTTCCACAAGCAGAAGAGTTGGTAACCAAGGGGCACAGAAAAGGGGGAAGAAATGAGGGGATATTCTTTGAAGCAACGAGTTGTTATCATTTGGAAAGCACTTTCAGAAATCGTGGGGCTAGTGGAAGTAGATTCAGTCATGACTTTCAAGAAGGAATCGGATAAATGATGGAAAAGCAAAATTCTGCAGGCATATGGCAAAATAGCAGGAAGATGGGAATAGTTCTTTCAAAAATCCTACAGGAGCATGGTGGGCCAAATGGTTTATTTACATACTTTAATGTTCCGTGATTTACCGTCCGGGGATCCGAGTATAGTTATGTTTGAGCTGTGGCAGTGATTGGGCAGACTGTACATTGTCTGTTGAAACAACAGGCTTGAGTTATTATTACAAGGAGAGCATTAGTGTCTGTTTAGTCTGCTCAAGTAGTTTCAGCTTTTAAAGCATTGATTCCCACAATACTCTTAAAGTGTCCACACGTTTCAATGTACGTTTATTTTGACAAATCCCTTGAAATTTTGGCTCTCTGAATCTCAAGCTATTTACAGATGAGAAAGACCATTCAGCCCATCTTCATTGATCGGGAGAACTCACCCAATGTTAGCATCCAATTATTCCGTAAATGATTCAAGGTATTTTTGCTTTCATTATTTTATCTGGAAGAGTATTTGACGTCTAATTAATGAAAAAAAATGAAATGAAAAAATTACATTCTAATTGCAGAAGCAAATCTCTGATCTGTCTCAGAAATGTATCTTTCTCGCGTTTGAACCTATGTTTCCCTAATTCTACTCTGACGATTTAATGTAAAGTAATATTCTAAGTTAACTTCCTTGATATTTTTCATAATCAGATACACCTCCGTGAGATCACCTCTCAGATCTATCCTTTCTCGACTGAATAGCCCAAGTTTATTCAATCTCAAAGCTCAGGGACGGGATTCTCCGTCAGCCGCTTCAGAATCGGGAAACACAATTGGGGGGAGAATCAGTCGTGGAGCCAAAACCATGGCGGGCGCCAAGTGCCTGACAGGATTCCATGCTCCGATGCCTAGACAGTGTGGTAAATGCATTTTACTCCGCACCTACAGTAAACACTGCAATAAAGTTACTGTGAAAAGCCCCTAGTCGCCACATTCCGGCACCTGTTCGAGTACACAGAGGGAGAATTCAGAATGTCCAAATTACCTAACAGCACGTCTTTTGGGACTTATGGGAGGAAACCGGAGCACCCGGAGAAAACCCACGCAGACACGGGGAGAATGTGCAGACACCGCACAGACAAGCCGGGAATTCGAACCGGGGTCCCTGGCGCTGTGAAGCAACAGTGCTAACCACTGTGCTACCGTGCCGCCCGCATTAAGAGTCAGCCACATTGCTGTGGGGCCTGGAGTCACATGTAGGCCAGGCTGGGTAAGGACGGCCGATTTCCTTCCCTAAAGGACATTGGTGAACCAGATGGATTTTTACTACAATGGCTTCACGGTCATCATTAGACTTTTAATTCCAGACTTGCTATTTCATTCAAATTTCACCATCTGCCGAGGTGGAAATCGAATCCGAATCCACAAGAGCTGTACCCTAGGTCTGATTGCCGATGACAATACACTACCCCACCGCCTCCTCTCTCTCTCTCTCTCTCTCTCTCCAACACTCCCTCTCCAGTTGCTTAAACCCAGTGATCAGCAGTGGATGCGACACTGTTACGACTGAATTAGTACAGAATTTCTGGAACGCTGATGTCTTGGCCTTCGCCTCTCTGATTGCACGGCGGCGAATTTTACTGGAGTAGCAGTCTGCATCGCCACCAGGGGTAGCGGCTTGGTTGGGTGACCTGTATGACTTCCTGCGGTTACAGAAGGTAAAGTATGAGTTAAGGGGCTCAACAGAGGGGTTTGAGAAAAGGTGGGGGATGTCTGTGGCCATGTTTAAGGAGCTGTTCGTCTCGGGGGGTGGTGGGGGGGGGGGGGCAAGGAGGGGGAGTGACAAAGGGAACAATCTGTTGTTATGGGCCAGGGTGTAGGGAACCCCAAAGTGTATCATGGAGTTCACCTGACCCACAACTTTTAATAGGTTGTGGTATGGGGAGCACACGACCCACTCTACAGGTGTGGTACAGCAGAAATGGACAAGTATATTTTAAAGAAAACAATGTTTATTCTATGAACTCAAGTTAACCTTTTTAAAACATACAGTGAACATCTTAGCAACCATTAATTCAAATACAACCCCCAAAGAATACAACACTAAGTAATGCGTACACTGTCCTTTTAACATCCAGAAGACTTACAAAAAACATAACCTTTAACAGAAGCACATCAGGTTAAAGTCACTACTCAGAACATTTATAATTCTGAATTCACCAAATGATCAAGACACAATCTTTTCATGGCAGAGAGAAAAGCAGTACAGCTGCTTCGTCTGGCTTCAGCTCCAACACTGAAAACAAAACCAAAAAGACACAGACACACCCAAGCTTTTCTCAAAGTGAAACTAAAAAGCAGAGCCAGAGCTCAGCTCCACCCACGCACTGACATCACTGCAGCAACATGAGCAGCCAAACATTTCTTAAAGCAACATTCTCATGACACTGCACAGACTGTATAGTTGATTGCTGGGAAATATGTTTCCCCGGGGTGTTTATTTGCTGTAACCGGTTTTGATGCATGTTTGTAATAAAATACATTCTTTAAAACAATATAGAATATCTCCTCCTGCTACTTTGTGAGAGCTACTTACTGCGTTGCCTAAAGCAGATTAATCTGTTAAAATACTGCACAAAAGCATCCCAGACGAGCATTGAGTGATCATGTACTAATCTTTGCGAAGTGAATCAAAAGGCGAGGGTGACCCTGCAGCCGCACTTCCAATTGAGTTCTTGGAGCGCAGAACTGAGATGTAAGTCAGGATAAGATGTTAGAAATTGGCTATACTTGACATTGTGACTTTAGCTCGTACTTCTTTGCAAAAAAGTTAATGGAAATATGCAAACCCCCCACCACAAGCTGTCGTGCCTCCGGGTCAATTGGAAATTTCAAAACTGAGATTGGTAGATTTTTGTTTGGCAAGAATATTAAGGGTATGGACTCAAGGTGGGATGGAGTCAAATTACAGATCAGCTATGATCTAACTGAACGGCGAAACAGACTCGAGGAGCTGGATAGTATCCTGTTCCAAACTATCTTCTCATCTTTGTCTTATCAAGAGTAAAATCCCACAGGGGAGCAATCTCTCCTCCTAACTCACTTATTGCACAAAGTTAGCCCAATTCACTTGGTCTTTGGCTATGTGATATCCTTGAAGTAGCTGCTGTTTTCCCCACATTTTGGTTCATTGAAAATCTTCGGCTTTTGCTGAGAAGGAAGACATGTCGCCAAAGTTTTTTGTCTTGCACTCACCAGGACTGTGACGAATGGAAGATTTTAGGAATATTGGCTTCTAAATATTCGGACAATTTAAGTGTTAAAAGCCTGGGGTTATAGTGCGGTTGACATGTTTTTAAAAAGGATTTTGTTTTGCAGGGCCTGGGAACTTCTAGGTGCCAGAGGGTGAAATTGACCCGGGGAATGTGTTTTGCAGTCTGGGCTAATGCACTGTGGTTTGACTGGGGAAAGTTCCTGGGGAGTGAATGTGCTTTCAGCCTGGAGTGTTAAGTTGTTTTGCAGCTTGGGGAGATGATGTCATTGCTGAGTGGAGCCAAGGAATACGGAGAGACATTTTGGTAAAGCTTTGGAGAGGAGTTGAAGTCCGATCTGTCTGTCACTGAGTCCACAATTCTCTCCCAGTAAGATAATTAGAAAAAGTGGAATCGTATTTAATGCGGAGCTGTGTTGTCTGAGGACAAGGAAGAAGCTGAAACATGCCAGGTGAACCAGCTTTTTGAAGATATTCAGCCAGAGTCTGAAGTGATACTAATAGAAGCCAAATCTGTTCTGTAAAACAAGTATTACCTGATGCCATGCTGATTTTAAGATGGATTGAGAGCTGTATGTTTCTTTTCATGTTGATTAATGGGGAATTGAGTGTTTAAAGGGTAATTGTAAGCTGTTCTTCCTGGGTGTGAAGTTAAAGAGCGGGATTCTCCGGCCCTGCCTGCCCGGCGACCGGAAATTCCTGCCCGACGTCAATGGATCTTTACATGGTCTGCGTCCAGCCCATGGCGATCTTGCCCAAAGAGTTTAATATTGTATCCCTAATAAAGTTTTATTTTAAAAATACCGAATCACTATTTCTTCGTGCAATCACTCCTGGAGCGAATCATTCTTTCCGCACAGTCTTATAAATAAGCTAAAACATTGGTGTTTCAGTCCAGTATCCGAATCACTGTTGGGGTCTGATCTGGGATCGTAATAAGGACAAACACAAGAATGCCAAATTTCAAACTATCGCAAAAATTTATACTGCAGGAAAAAAGGGTGCTGATTGGGTATTAAGTCAATTCTGGCCTTGGTATTGCCATGGAGAAAGCAGGGGGAATTAGAGCAAGTGCTGCCCCATCGCAGAATCACATTTAACAATATACTTTTTGCTTTGGGTTTTGCAAGCATGGTCTGTTTGAGTACGGTCTGTACTCCGCCTGTTACAAACAACCCAAAGAAAAATGCTGTTTGATACAATCTGCTAGTGATTGGTTACCACCATATCAAGACCTGCCTGATCTTCATATCAAAATTTAGAAAATCTAGCATGGAGGTTCTGGACAGCTGAGTTAATCCTGGAGCTGTGGCTCACATCACCTCACACACCAGGTCCTGGCTTCCCAATATATCTCCATCCTTCCTGTTCTGACTCCCTGGCTGGGGTTTCCTGGACAAGTAATCCAGGAACAGAGTCATGTCCAGGTCCCGAACCTGCCCACACCACCAGTGCACCTAGATCCGTTTGGAGGGTGTCGGTTAAGAGGCTGCCTTAGGGAAACATCCATTCCCATTTGGGATGGCTGCCGGGTTTCAGTGTTGGGATGGGTATTCAGCACGGCCTATGGAAATGGCCGCCAGCTGTCTTCATGGAGTGGGCACTACTGAGGGACCAGCAGTGGGACTCGATTGGCAGCAGTACATTGGAGCAACCTTCAGTAGGAGGGGAAGAGCTGCCATTGCATCGGACACAGCAGTAGCAGAGGCATCAAACTCAATGAACTGGCTGGAGTGAGCCTTCTCGCACAGGATACCTGAGCATTGAGAGTTCTTGCCAGCAAATGATTAAAATACCCCGTGTTTTTCAACTCGGGCTTTGTGACACAAGCAGATGGCCTATGTGATGCTGGGAAACTTGCCTGTGTGTTTTCCATTTATGTGAGCCCGGTAACTAATCTGTGCTCACTGTGCTTGATTAGTTAAGCTTGTGTGTGGACACAGAGCAAAGGAAACAGACATGACAGACGTTATTAGAATCTGAGCTGTAAGTATTGAGTGCAGACAGTTTGTGATTGCAGAGATATTCTAAAGCTCTCGCAAATAAACCTGTTGCACATTTAGAAACTAGAGTCAGCTCTGTATTGCTCTGGGGTAAGATAAAATGTATAGACAGTACAACAGCCTCTGTCCATGGCTGAGTTGCACAGTGGTTAGCACTGCTGCCTCACAGCGCCAGCGACCCTTGTTCAATTCTGGCCACGAGTGCCTGACTGTGTGGAGTTTGCACGTTCTCCCCGTGTCTGCGTGGGTTTCCTCCGGGTGCTCCGGTTTCCTCCCACAGTCCAAAGACGTGCAGGTTAGGTGTATTGGCCATGATAAATTGCCCCTTAGTGTCCAGTGATGTGTAGGTTAGTGGGGATGGGGCTGGGAAGTGGGCCTGAGCTCTTTCGGCTGGTCGGTGCAGGCTTGATGGGCCGAATGGCCTCCTTCTGCACTGTCGGAATTCTACGATTCTAATTGTGGCCTTAACTGTCTTTTTTAAAAACAAAATTCCAATTGAGGGCCGATTTAGCATGGCCAATCCACCTACCCAGCACATCTATGGTTGTGCACACTGGGATCGAACCTGGGTCCTCAGCACCGTGAGGCAGCAGTGCTAAACACTGCGCGCCGTGCCGCATGTGGCCTTAATTATCAGGCTGTTGATTCAAGGCCCAAATTCACCCAGAGGCTGGGACGGACCAGGGAGCCATCCCAATGCCCTATTTTCCCCAGCCTCACTCTACTCCAAAACCACCTCAAAGCATTGCCAGCACCTTCTCCTTATCTCTCAGCCTTCCCAGTAAACCACTCAGAATAGCTTTCTCCCCATTCCCTCTAAGCCATTGTAAAAACTTGTCTTTTTGACTGTGTACCACCCCCGCTCAATGCTCCCCCACTCCCCAATCACGTGTTCCTGCTCAGTGGTGTCTTAGAGAATCCTACAGCACAGAATGAGGCCATTCGACCCATTGTTCCAGGGTTAGCTCCTTGAAAGAGCCATTCCATTATTCCTCCCCACAGCACTCCAAATGTTCCAACGTGTGTCAAATTCCCTTTCGAAAGTTGCAATTGAATGTTCTTCCATCTCCCTCACAGGTAGAGTAGATCAGGATCATCTCCTTATCCCCTCATCAATAAAAACAAAGAATTTGATCAAATTTATTTATTGTCAAAAATCAATTTAATCAGTTATTTTATCAATTATCTTGATAATTACTACCTCTGCCGAGGTAGTATGGGCTGAAGTTAGAAACAGGAAAGGAGAGGTCACCCTGTTGGGAGTTTTTTATAGGCCTCCTAATAGTTCTAGGGATGTAGAGGAAAGGATGGCGAAGATGATTCTGGATATGAGCGAAAGTAACAGGGTAGTTATTATGGGAGATTTTAACTTTCCAAATATTGACTGGAAAAGATATAGTTCGAGTACAATAGATGGGTCGTTTTTTGTACAGTGTGTGCAGGAGGGTTTCCTGAAACAATATGTTGACAGGCCAACAAGAGGCGAGGCCACGTTGGATTTGGTTTTGGGTAATGAACCAGGCCAGGTGTTGGATTTGGAGGTAGGAGAGCACTTTGGGGACAGTGACCACAATTCGGTGACGTTTACGTTAATGATGGAAAGGGATAAGTATACACCGCAGGGCAAGAGTTATAGCTGGGGGAAGGGCAATTATGATGCCATTAGACGTGACTTGGGGGGGATAAGGTGGAGAAGTAGGCTGCAAGTGTTGGGCACACTGGATAAGTGGGGCTTGTTCAAGGATCAGCTACTGCGTGTTCTTGATAAGTATGTACCGGTCAGACAGGGAGGAAGGCGTCGAGCGAGGGAACCGTGGTTTACCAAGGAAGTGGAATCTCTTGTTAAGAGGAAGAAGGAGGCCGATGTGAAGATGAAGTGTGAAGTTTCGGTTGGGGCGATGGATAGTTACAAGGTAGCGAGGAAGGATCTAAAGAGAGAGCTAAGACGAGCAAGGAGGGGACATGAGAAGTATTTGGCAGGAAGGATCAAGGAAAACCCAAAAGCTTTCTATAGGTATGTCAGGAATAAGCGAATGACGAGGGAAAGAGTAGGACCAGGCAAGGACAGGGATGGGAAATTGTGTGTGGAGTCTGAAGAGATAGGCGAGATACTAAATGAATATTTTTCGTCAGTATTCACTCAGGAAAAAGATAATGTTGTGGAGGAGAATGCTGAGCCCCAGGCTAATAGAATAGATGGCATTGAGGTACGTAGGGAAGAGGTGTTGGCAATTCTGGACAGGCTGAAAATAGATAAGTCCCCGGGACCTGATGGGATTTATCCTAGGATTCTATGGGAGGCCAGGGAAGAGATTGCTGGACCTTTGGCTTTGATTTTTATGTCATCATTGGCTACAGGAATAGTGCCAGAGGACTGGAGGACAGCAAATGTGGTCCCTTTGTTCAAAAAGGGGAGCAGAGACAACCCCGGCAACTAAAGGCCGGTGAGCCTCACGTCTGTAGTGGGTAAAGTCTTGGAGGGGATTATAAGAGACAAGATTTATAATCATCTAGATAGGAATAATATGATCAGGGATAGTCAGCATGGCTTTGTGAAGGGTAGGTCATGCCTCACAAACCTTATTGAGTTCTTTGAGAAGGTGACTGAACAGGTAGACGAGGGTAGAGCAGTTGATGTGGTGTATATGGATTTCAGCAAAGCGTTTGATAAGGTTCCCCACGGTAGGCTATTGCAAAAAATACGGAGGCTGGGGATTGAGGGTGATTTAGAGATGTGGATCAGAAATTGGCTAGCTGAAAGAAGACAGAGGGTGGTGGTTGATGGGAAATGTTCAGAATGGAGTACAGTCACAAGTGGAGTACCACAAGGATCTGTTCTGGGGCCGTTGCTGTTTGTCATTTTTATCAATGACCTAGAGGAAGGCGCAGAAGGGTGGGTGAGTAAATTTGCAGACGATACTAAAGTCGGTGGTGTTGTCGATAGTGTGGAAGGATGTAGCAGATTACAGAGGGATATAGATAAGCTGCAGAGCTGGGCCGAGAGGTGGCAAATGGAGTTTAATGTAGAGAAGTGTGAGGTGATTCACTTTGGAAGGAATAACAGGAATGCGGAATATTTGGCTAATGGTAAAGTTCTTGAAAGTGTGGATGAGCAGAGGGATCTAGGTGTCCATGTACATAGATCCCTGAAAGTTGCCACTCAGGTTGATAGGGTTGTGAAGAAGGCCTATGGAGTGTTGGCCTTTATTGGTAGAGGGATTGAGTTCCGGAGTCGGGAGGTCATGTTGCAGCTGTACAGAACTCTGGTACGGCCGCATTTGGAGTATTGCGTACAGTTCTGGTCACCGCATTATAGGAAGGACCTGGAGGCTTTGGAGCGGGTGCAGAGGAGATTTACCAGGATGTTGCCTGGTATGGAGGGAAATCTTATGAGGAAAGGCTGATGGACTTGAGGTTGTTTTCGTTGGAGAGAAGAAGGTTAAGAGGAGACTTAATAGAGGCATACAAAATGATCAGGGGGTTGGATAGGGTGGACAGTGAGAGCCTTCTCCCGCGGATGGATATGGCTGGCACGAGGGGACATAACTTTAAACTGAGGGGTAATAGATATAGGACAGAGGTCAGAGGTAGGTTCTTTACGCAAAGAGTAGTGAGGCCGTGGAATGCCCTACCTGCTACAGTGGTGAACTCGCCAACATTGAGGGCATTTAAAAGTTTATTGGATAAACATATGGATGATAATGGCATAGTGTAGGTTGGATGGCTTTTGTTTCGGTGCAACATCGTGGGCCGAAGGGCCTGTACTGCGCTGTATTGTTCTATGTTCTATGTTCTATCTTAAATTCCAAAATTGTGACCGGCTCTCTTCTACCAGAAATGGTTTCTTTTTTCAAAATAATAATCTTTATTGTCACAAGTAGGCTTACATTAACACTGCAATGCAGTTACTGTGAAAAGGCCCCAGTCGCCACATTCCGGCGCCTGTTCGGGTACACTGAGGGAGAATTCAGAATGTCCAATTCATCTAACAGCCCATCTTTCGGGACTTGTGGGAGGAAACCGGAGCACTCGGAGGGAACCCACGCAGACACAGGGAGAACGTGCAGACTCCGCACAGTCAGTAACCCAAGCCGGGAATGGAACCTGGGACCCTGGAGCTGTGAAGCAACAGTGCTACCCACTCTGCTACCCTGACTGTGCTACCGTGCTGCCCTTATTTACTCTGTGCAAACCCTTCAACATTTGGAATTCTATTAAATCTCCCATTAACTGTCCCTGCTCCGAGAACAATCCTAATCTTTTTTTCTTAAGGCAAAGCACTCAAGGTGTAAGGTGCTATCCAATGCAAGTTGCTGTTGTATTCGAAATCGCAAACAAAAGTGCAAATATTAAAACCAACGAAGCAACACTGGAGCGTTTTCCTTATTTTATTAAAATGCTTCAATTTTCTCAAGATGTTCATCAACTCATTGCACCCTTCAACAATCCAGCAGCGAGCACAAGGTACTTAAGTTGGTGTTTGTGACAGAAATATTTTTAAAAAAGGACAGTACATTTTGCGATACTCCCATCGACCCAGAACGTATAAGGGTTCAGTCGCACTTCAGTGCCTTAAAATACCACATATATGTGTTTTTAAGGAATTATAATTTTACATTCACAGCAGCACTTCCATGGACAGATGAGCACTGGGAAATCCATAATTCAAGTAACCATTTTAATCGTGAATATTTAGTGTGGGTGCTTTTAGTACTGAAGAGGGAAGTGCTGCGGAACAGTCTATAATATATATATGTAATTTCTGCATATGAAGGTATAGATACAGATATATAAATATGTACACATTCACATTGTGGACTATATAAAAGCAGACAATACTAAGCATATAAGCAGTTGCTCAATAAAACAACTGAGTTGGCTAGGGTTGCCACCTAAGATGTTTAAGGACAGAGGTGGGGATTATTTCCAACAGGTTAACCGGACAGGTGTCACAATGGGTGGACAATCAACCCCCCCCCCCCCCCACCCCACCCCAAACCCAGGCAATGGGCGTGAAAATGGGTCCCTGAATTGTTTTCCCAATCAGAACTGGGTGGTTGGAGTCACATCTCTGTCACTAATACATAAACAAACTGTTAACATGCTCTTAATAAATCCGTGCCTGTTAGAATTTAACGCAGTCATTGATTCCATCGACTGTACAGCACCGACACAGCCTATTCCACCCAACTGGACGAAGCTTCTCCTTTCGCTTCACACAAGTCTCCTCTCATCTTCGCGAAACGTTTGCTCCTTTCTCTCCCTACAGATGCTGCCAGACGTGCTGAGATTTTCCAGCATTTTCTCTTTCGCTCCTCTCATCTTCCTTCATCTATCCCTCAGAACATAAACTTTCTATTCTTTTTTTCCTCCTGTGCTTACCTAGCTTTCCCTTAAATGTGCCTATACACAGTGAAGGCAATGGCATAGTGGTATTGTCACTGGTCTGGTATTCCAGAGACCCGGCGTAATGCTCTGGGGGCCTGCGTTTGAATCCCACCAGGGCAGATGGTGAAATTTGAATTCCATAAAAATGTGGTTGAGTCTCAATTGCCCTCTGCCATGGCAACGAGGGATGGGGAAAAAAACAACACTGATAAGGAATTTTACAGATTTCATTAACCAGTAGAAAATAGCCACAGTGCTGACTTATTTCCTGTGTGATGACTGGGAACATTAGCAAAGTAAACATCAACTCCAGAAGTGATTCCATCCTTGCATTCCTGCACATTTTATGCCCCATTCCCTTTCTCCATTCCATCCTATCCCCTTTATCTTCCTTCTCCTGCACTGACACTGTTCCATTCTTTCTCAACGTAATACCTTGGTCCAGCCTCTATCAGCCTTGTTTTGACTTCACTCCAAACTTGCCCTGATTCCCTTTCTCTGAACATCCAATTCCCCCTCCGACTCTATCTGCTCAACATTGCCCCAACTCTATTCCAACCCCCACCCCTGCTTTCCCTACCATTCCAACCACAATATTTCCCACCTCCTGCTCCAACTTTAACCTATCCCCAACCCCAACTTTATTCCATCCCCCTTGCCCTGACTCTGTACCACCCTTGTCCCATTGCAACCTCCGCCCTGCTTTTATCTTGTGTTGTGTCTGAGAATAACAATGAGTAAAGGTGGCAACCCTAGCAGTGCAGTCTTCCTACTGGTCAACCGCATAGACAGGAAGGAATAACAACATGGCGGACAATCCAAAGTGTCACAAAGTTTATTGTAGGTAACATAGTTGCTGGAGTACAACACCCCTCCCCCTTATCCATAGTTTCAACTGGAATCTCCAAGTTGGCAGCCAATCTGGCAATCTGAATAGGCACCGTCTTACAAAGCAACACAAAGACTTTGTAAAAATCCTGGGTACTGTCCTTTGGAAACCTCCCTGAGCCTATAATTAATTATAGGCACCGTGCAACATGTTCCATTGTCTATGCCCCAATACAGGTGCTTCTTCAAGACTTCCCCTGTTACAGCACGAGAATAAATTTCCTTCACTCTACTCTCTCTGGTTCCGACCATGAGGTGGAGCAAGTCCCGGGACCATCTTGCACTTTTGAACCACACTGTGTGAAAGCTAACATGTAAACACGAGTTTATATACTTTTATTATTTATTAATTCATGGGATGTGGGTGCTGCTGGCAAGGCCAGAATTTTTATGTGTATAAAATATACAAATGGAACAACAATTCAACTTTCCTATGTCAACAGTGTAGTTGCCGCCTCTGGTCACCAGATGGCCTTGTCACTGAAATCTCTCCTAATTCTTATTAGGAACTTGCTTTCTTAAAATTGACGATGGATAATATCCTGGGCAAATAAGATACTGTACATTTGAAGTTTTATATTAATTAGTCGCATTGTCTACTATTTCATTTAATGCTCTTGAGTTTTGCACAGGGCACGCTACAGAGCCTTGTGACCCACATAGTCTTAATCCAGGCCCCCATTAGTTAAGCACATTGCTGATACAAAGATCTTGGCATCCTGATTTTGGAGTTTCCCACCATTGTAACAGAGGAATGGCAGCAGCCAATTTGCACAGAAAAAGCAATGAGATAAATAACCCGGCTATCTATTTGTAATGGTTTTGGATCAGGAATAGATATCCGCGAGGACACTACAGAGAACTCCCTCACTCCTTTTCAAACTTATGCTGTGGGATCTATTAGGTCCTCCCGGGTGGGCAAGCAGGGCCTCAGTTTAATAAACACCCCATGCAGAAGAAAACACTCCCTCAGTACAGCATCTTGGCACAATGCCAGCCTGCATATTGTGCTCGAGTCTCTGGAATGGAACTTGAAGCGACATTGCTAAGGACGGCCCTCTACAATCACGGGGACAAAAGCAGCGAAGATGAAATACAAAGTGATTAGTGCTTCAAGGACCATTCTGCCAAGCCTTGGAGGCTGCAAGTTTACAGACACCCGTGCGTTAAGCATTCACATGATAACTCTCACACGAGGGTTCAGCGTCTTGATTTACTGCGCGTGTGCTTCCAGGGGTCCGTTTGGCAGGGGGATTCCTACGTATCCATTCAGCTGCCTCAGGCTGTCTGTTCCGAGATAAGCCATCAGGAGCTCGGTGCGACGCTGGATCAGGTGTAAGATGTCCTCAGCGAGACACTCGGGGCTGGTGTACCTCACCTTCTCAAAATCAAAGATGTCCTTCAAGAAGAAGAGAACCTGTTCCTATAGCAGACGTCAAAAAAAATCCCTCAGTTTATCTGTTACGTAACCTCATCAATCAAACAGTAGTGGTCTACAATGAACACGCCGTTAATTATGCTTTCAGCTTGGGGGCGGCACGGTGGCGCAGTGGTTAGCACTGCTGCCTCAAGGTGCCAAGGACCTGGGTTCGAACCCGGCCCCGGGTCACGGTCCGTGTGGAGTTTGCACATCCCTCCCTGGAGTCTGCTCGCCCCCATTCAAATAGATCATAGTTTTGATGTACCTCAATTCTATTTAATCACCTTAGTTTCAGACATGTAATACACCTATCTTAAAATCTATCAATCTCAAGTTTTGAAAACTCCAATTGTCTACAGCCATTTGGGGGAGGGTATTCCATATTTCTCCCATCCTTTGTGTAAAAGGTTTTCCCATTTCCCTCCTAAGTGGCCTAGATTTAATTTTAATTTTGACCCCTCATCCCTGAACCATTCATAGAAACATAGAAAATAGAAGCAGGCGGCCATTCGGCCCTTCGAGCTGCTCTACCATTCATTATGATCATGGCTGATCATCAAGTTCAACACCCTGATCCCGCCTTCCCCCCATATTCCCTGATCCCTTTAGCCCCAAGAGCTGTATCTAATTCCTTCCTGAAATTACACAACGTTTTGGCCTCAACTACTTTCTGTGGTAGCGAATTCCACAGATTCACCACTCTCTGGGTGAAGAACTTTCTCCTCACCTCAGTCCGAGAGGGTTTACCCCTTATCCTCAGACTATGACCCCTAGTGCTGGACTCCCCCCCACCATCGGGAACATTCTTTCTGAATCTACCCTTTCTAATCCTGTTAGAACTTTATAGGTTTCTATGAGATCCCCTCTCACTCTTCGAAACTCCAATGAATATAATCCTAATTGACAGTCCCGCCATCTCAGGAGTCAGCCCGGTAAATCTTCGCTGCACTCCCTCCATAGCAAGAACATCCTTCCTCAGATAAGAACACCAAAACTGCACACAATACTCCAGGTGTGGCCTCACCAATGCCCTATACAATTGCAGTGAGACATCTCTATTCCTATACTCAAAACCTCTCGCTATGAAGGCCAACATACCATTTGCCTTCTTTACTGCCTGCTGTACCTGCACACCTACTTTCAGCGACTGATGCACGAGGACACCAAGGTCTTGCTGTGTATCCAACTCTCTCAATTTACACACATTCAAATAATAATTTGCCTTCCTATTTTTGTTATCGAAGCGGATGACTTCACATTTATCCACGTTATACTGCATCTGCCATGCACGTACCCACTCACTCAGCCTGTCCAAATCCCACTGAAGCATCCCTGCATCCTCCTCACAGCTCACCCTCCCACCCAACTTTCTATCATCTGCAAATTTGGAGGTAATACATTTAGTTTCCTCATCCAAATCATTAATATAAAATGTGAACAGTTGGGGTCCCAGCACAAATCCCTGCGGTATCCCACTAGTCGCTGCCTACCAATCAGAAAAAGACCCATTTATTCCAACGTTTTGCTTCCTGTCTGCTGAGCAGCTTTCTATCCATCTCAAGACACTACCTGTAATCCTTTAACTTGATATATTAATCTGCTATGTGAGACCTTGTCAGAAGCCTTCTGAAAGTCTAAATAAACCACATCCACCAGTTCTCCCTGGTCAACTGTACTAGTTACATCTTCAAGTTCTTTTGACATTTTAAATCCCTTGATCAGAACCCCCACCCCACCCCCTTAATCTTCTGTACTCTCGGCAAATAAAAGCTTAGTCTTCCATATCCCTCTTGGCTCTGGTGAATCTGTGCGGCACCTCCAATCAGGACAATATATTCTTCCTGAGATATGGTGCAGTCTAACCCAAGGCTTTGTACAGCTGGAGTATGATGGCAACCCCACTTTGTAATCTAGAGCTCACATTAACATGCCCAAAATCTGCCCCCCTTACCGCCCCCATTCAATCCAAAGGAAGCGGCCCCACACGCGGGAGAGTCACCAACAAGTGCTTTCAAAGGGAATGCACAGTAAGAAGTTTTACAACACCAGGTTAAAGTCCAACAGGTATGTTTCGATGTCACTAGCTTTCGGAGCGCGCTGACATCGAAACAAACCTGTTGGACTTTAACCTGGTGTTGTAAAACCTCTTACTGTGCTCACCCCAATCCAACGCCGGCATCTCCACTTCAAAGGGAATGGCAGAATGCTCAGATTCATTGGAAAGAAAGAGATTGAGGTACCTTAAAGAAGCAGCACAAGTTGTAGAGGGAGTCTCTGGGTCCTAAGAATCCCCAGGCCAGGATCGGGATGATGAGCTCACAAACCGCGTAGAAATGAGCGACGAAGCCATTGGGTACCTGTCAGAGACAACGCACACAAGAGAGAAAGAGGAATAGCTAGAGCTTTTACTGGGAAGACCTGGAGCTCAGGAGAACAGTGATAGATCTTCTCAACTTTACCTGCAGAGGTTAACACACGTCAGTCATGAAGCAAATGCCCCCTCTCAATGCTGAGTTGAATACAGCCCACCCAACCCATTGCCCATAATACTCTAAAATCCAGTTGACAGAGAGATGTTCATTACCCAGCATTCTGGATTGGATTGGAAGGGCTGAAACCACTGCACCACCAACTGATATAAACTCGGGGTAGTTCTGTTGAGAATGTTCAATTTCATAAACGCTTACCCGCAAAAAAGGAAGCCATTCGGCCCATCGTATGTGTGCCAGCTCTATGAAGCAGCTGCACAATTAGTTTGATTCCCCTCCCCCATTTGTTCCCTTTTCAAACATTTATTCAATTTCCTTTTTGAAAGTTGCGATGGAATCTGCTTCCACCATCCTTCCAGGCAAGGTGTTTTAGATTATACCTCACTGCATCATAAAGATTTCAGCTTGTCTCCCATCTAGTTCTTTTGCTGATTTTCTTAACGCTACATCTTCTGATTAACAGTCCTGCTGCTTGTGATAATTGCTCCTGTTATTTACTCTATCAAAACCATTCATAATTGCAAGATACTTTTATTAAACCTCTCTTAACCGTCTTTGCTCTAAGCAGAGCAACCTCAGCCTCTTTAACCTGTCCACATAGCTAAAGTCCCTCGTCTCTTGTATATGTTACATGTATATTAATTGTATTTCATTGAATACGGGTGGTGAACATGAATTGAGGATTCCCTTGTTTCCCTATAAATAGGAATGGTCAGAAACTGCAGTGGGGTTCGGAGGTGCATGTTTGGACTACGTGGGCGCGATTCTCCGACCCTCCACCGGGTCGGAGAATCGCGGGGGGCTGGCGTGAATCCCGCCCCCGCCGTGTCCCGAATTCTCCGCCATCAGAGATTCGGCGGGGGCAGGAATCGCGCCACGCCGGTCGGCGGGTCCACTCCCGGCGATTCTCCGGCCCGCAATGGGCCGAAGTCCTACCGCTGTCAACTCTCTCCCGCCGGCGTGGATTAAACCACCTTTTGAACGGCGGGACAAGGTGGGCTCCGGGGTCCTGGGGGGTGCGCGGGGCGATCTGGCCCCGGGGGGTGCCCCCACGGTGGCCTGGCCTGCGATCGGGGCCCACCGATCCGCGGGCGGGCCTGTGCCGTGGGGGCACTCTTTTTCTTCTGCCTTCGCCATGGTCTTCACTATGGCAGAGGCGGAAGAGACCCCCTCCCCTGCGCATGCGCGGGGATGACGTCAGCAGCCGCTGACGCTCCCACGCATGCGTCGCCCGGCGAAGACCTTTCGCCGCCGGCTGGCGTGGCGCCAAAGGCCTTTCCCGCCAGCCAGCGGAGCGGAAACCACTCCGGCGCGGGCCTAGCCCCTCAAGGTGAGGGCTTGGCCCCTAAAGGTGCGGAGACTTCCGCACCTTTGGGGCGATCCGATGACGGAGTGGTTCCCGCCACTCCATCCCGCCGGATTCCCCCGCCTCGCCGGGTAGGGGAGAATCCCGCCCCTTAAATCATTGTGAAAGATTGGCTCTATCGTGATATTAGAGGGGTTGTGGTATTATGCTCCAGTATTAGTTATGATACAGAAAATTCTGTACTTCATTTGGGTCATCTGGCCTGGGGGTCAGAGGTCAAATAGTCCATGTAAATATAAGTCGTACCCAGGCTACAGGCCTGCAGTTGTGTATATATTCTGTTTTTAATAAAGTTAGTTCACGATAATTATATTGGTCGTCTGTGTTAAGTTTGCACGTTCTCCCCGTGTGTGCGTGGGTTTCCTCCAGATGCTCCGGTTTCCTCCCACAGTCCAAAGATGTGCAGATTAGGTGGATTGGCCATGATAAAATTGCCCCTTGGTGTCCAAACGCTTAGGTGGTGTTACGGGGATAGGTGGGAGGCATGGGGCTAGGTAGGGTGCTCTTTCGGAGTGGTCGGCGTAGACTCGATGGATCTAATGGCCTCCTTCTGCCCTGTAGGGATTCTATGTGGACTATACTTCTTCATCCAGAGATTGGTAGGAATGTGGATCTCAATCCCACAGGGAGTGCGGTTGAAGTGGTGGTAAAGATGCATTTAAGGGGAAACCAGGCAAACATACGAGGGAGGAGGAACGAGGTGGTTACGATGGTAGATTTAGATGGGAAAGATGGGAGGAGGCTTGAGTATAAAGGCTAGCATGGATTAGTTGGGCTGACTTACCTGTTTCTCCATGATATAGTCTATGTCATACTAGCTGGGCTACATTTATTGACTTCAGTAAAAAGTCAACATTTAGACTTGCTTTTGGTTATACTTGGGGCAATAAATGTGTCTCTTTCCTTAAAATATCAGACTGTAAGAAAATGGAATATTGCAACTAAAGAGGTCACTCCCTATAATAAAGCTGTCGCCTGTCACAGCGTCACAGCTCATGATTTATTTTACATGCAATGACAAAGCTTACTTACCGTAGGAAGGACGTCAAGGGCATGGACGCAAAGAGATTCACAAAAATGATCTTAAGGATGGGAGGTTTTCGTGGTGGGACTAGAGGAACCTGGGTCTCCTTTCAACTGGACAGAAAAAGCTAAGAGGAGTTTGATGAGTTGTGATCCAGTAAACATTTCGTAGTGAGGTATGGTAAAGAAGCCAGAGTCCCAGGTGACCACAGGCTGCTTTCCCCTTTGAGGGGAGAGAGCTGACTGGTGGTGATTTAACCTGAGGATCACCACACCTCAGGCGAGGGGCAAGGCGGGTCCTTCATGAATAACATTTCTATTTGGTCAATGAATAGTTAACAATAGGACAAAAAGTTCAAATTATAGCCAAAAGACTGAAGGGAGAGGACACCACTTTTATTTTTACATAGAAGGTCCTGTGTAAATGCCTAGCTAGAAACAGTGGTGGAAACAGATGCATTTAACAGAGAAATTGATGACATTTTGATTATTTCTTTAATTGGCTATGGGACTAGGTAGCAGCAGCAGATCTATGTTGGGCAGAATGGCCTTCTTTTGTGCAGTAAAAATCCAATCATTCTATGACAATATGGTGTTAATTTCATGTACTTTAAAAACAAAATAAACATGACATTTCCTGGAATTTTTTTCCAATTCCATTACTATTTATAAAGTTGAGGCTGGAATGAAAATCGAGAGCCCAACCCCTGTTCCTGTTGCCGAGCCCCCAACAACGTTTGTGACCCCCGCCCTGCAGAACACCTGTACCTGGGCCCCTCCTCCATCCTTGGTCAGGTGGGTGTAGTACCACCACCAGCCAGTGGTGCTGTCATTCAATATAGCTGCCAGCCTCTGATTGGCTTGGGAAAGGCCCGCTGCTGTCCTGTTAAGTGCCTGAGTGGCATTTGTTGCGGCTGGCCTTCCCGAATAGAGGTGGCACGGAGTTCATGTTGGTTCCCCAGCCAGTGGGCGAGACACCATTGCCTCCAGTTTCAAGGGATCGGCGGCCCATTTTACCGCCCCACTGATGGGTGCCTGACATGTGTTGTGTTCGGTGTTCGTTGTCTAGCAAGGAATCCACAGAACTGCTGGTGACTTGTCCAAACCAGGATCTTTATTAGATCACACGTGGTAAGGTAACGATCTCCCTGGAACTACCCCGATGCACGACTGTCCTCATGTAGGTCTTAGAACCTATTCCGGATCACCGAATCTGCCCTGACTTATATCTGAGTGCCTCGTTACATGACCAATGTCTCGAGACCGCATCTGTACCGGCACCTGCTGGTTGGAGGTCGCACCACCAACTATATACAACACCAGCTATAGGCATATCACAACAACTTGCTATTGTGTATTGTCCCTGCAGGGTAAGTGCGAGGGTCTGTGCTCCACATAACGTGGTATGGCGATTGTGGAGTATTCTTGTTTTTTATTAAATGGGGAAAATGCACAGCTACGAACCTAGGATGCAGCTGAATTTGTGCTGTATAAGTGCTGCTTATTATTCTCGATCGACTTTGAATGTTTCTTTCCTCACACCCACCTTCATCTGCTGTTTCTTGCTTTTCAGGACGGACCAACAACTTGAAGCCACAGCCTGAAACGAGGGAACACAATAAACAGATGAAAATGTTTGGTCGTCTCGCAACTGAGATTGAAAGAACGTGCATTTGTATGGTGCCCTTCGCAACCTCAGGATGCTACAGAACACCTCACGGCCAATGATTAATTGTGAAGGGCGATCATTGTTGTTCTGCAATGAGGAAGGAGCAGCTAATTCAAACAGCAAGATCCCACGCATAACGATCGGAACATCTGTTTCTTATGATGTGGGTGGAAGGACAAATGTTGGCCAGGTCGCCGGGGAGAACTTCCTTGCTGGACTTTGAAGAGGGCCCTTTCCAAGAGGGCAGAGGGAGCCTCAGTTTGCACCTCAACTGGAAGTCGGCGCTGCGCTGGAACGTCAGCCTAGACTTTGTGCTCTGGTCTTCGGAACGAGACTTGAACTCATGACCTTTGAGTCAAAGGGGAGAGTACTATCGACTGAGCCACTAATCAGAGAAAGGGGTAGAGGCTCGGCAGCTCCGTCTCCTCGTGCGTGGCTGGAATATCGCACCACTGGCTGTGCGACCAATTACCACAGAGAGTGTCACCAGGAAGCACCACACTTTCCAATTGGCTCGGTTGGCAACACTTGTGCTCAAGCTCCACTTCAAGCCATTGTTTAACTGGTCTGCTACACTCCACTAAACAACATTAGTTACTGCAATATTTCTGAAGGTTTTTTTCCTGAAACAGGTCTTTGTGTTTTATTCCCTCCCCAGTACATTTCTTTGTAGTTCGAGAAGAGCTGGTATAAAATGGGGCGAATATAATCGTCTCTTAAACTTCCAGGGCATGGGGAGGTCTGAGGTAAGAATTTCTCAGGTCACAGAATAAAATCCCTCCAGTGCAGAAGGAGGCCATTCGGCCCATTGAGTCTGCACCGACCCTCTGATGTTGCACGCTACCTCAGCCCAATGATCCGCCCTCTCCCCGTAAACCCACCGAACCACAACACACCAAAGGCCAATTTTAGCGTGGCCTATTCACCTAACCTGCACATCTTTGGACTGTGGGAGGAAACCGGAGCACCCGGAGGAAACCCACGCAGACACCGGGGGGGGGGGGGGGGGAGAGAAGTGCAAACTCCGCACAAACAGTGACCCAAAGTCGGAATCAAACCCGGGTCCCTGGCACTGTGAGGCAGCAGTGCTAACCACTGTGCCGCCATGCCACCTTTCAGATTAGACATTAAACCAAGTCCCCACCTACCAGTAGTGTGGGTGCAAAGAATCCTTGGGAGAATCATTCGGGGTGTTCTGGCCAACAGGTGTTCCTAAATCTAGATACAACGTTGGGTTTGACATTAGATTGAGATTAGGTCATGATAAGATTTGATCCCCACTTTGGACTATTTGGGTTTCATATTTGAATTGCATTTTATTTTGAAACCTGGTTTCTGTACATAATCCGTTCCATCAACTGCAGCACCATGGGCGGCTGGGGACTCCTCTGTGGAACATGAGAATAGAATCATACAGTAGAGAGGTCGGCCATTAAGGAGGCCATTCGGTCCATCATCCATGCACCTTGAAAGAGCTATTCAACTCGTCCGAGCTCCCCCCCGCCCCGGCCATCTTTCCCCACAGCCGTGCACATTTTACCATTGCAAGTACAGGAACATCCTTCTTCAGATACGGACACCAAAACTGCTCTCAATACTCCAGGTGTGGCCTCACCAATGCCCTCTACAATTGCAGTAAAACATCCCTATTCCTATGCTCAAATCCACTTGCTATGCAGGCCAACATACCGTTTGCTTACTTTCAGCGACTGATGCCCGAGACCACCAGGGTCTGGCTGAGGATCCACCTCTCTCAATTTACACCCATTCAAATAATAATCTGCCTTCCTATTTTTGCTACCGAAGTGGATAACCTCACAGTTAGCCACATTTTACTGCATCTGCCATGCACTTGCCCACTCACTCAGCCTGTCCAAATCCCGCTGAAGCATCTCTGCGTCCGCATCCTCCTGGATTAAGGAACGCTAATGTATTTCCAAGTTGGGGCAGCACGGTAGCCTTGTGGATAGCACAATTGCTTCACAGCTCCAGGGTCCCAGGTTCGATTCCAGCTTGGGTCACTGTCTGTGCGGAGTCTGCACATCCTCCCCGTGTGTGCGTGGGTTTCCTCCGGGTGCTCCGGTTTCCTCCCACAGTCCAAAGATGTGCAGGTTAGGTGGATTGGCCATGATAAATTGCCCTTAGTGTCCAAAATTGCCCTTAGTGTTGGGTGGGGTTACTGGGTTATGGGGATAGGGTGGCGGGGTTGACCTTGGGTAGGGTGCTCTTTCCAAGAGTCGGTGCAGACTCGATGGGCCGAATGGCCTCCTTCTGCACTGTAAATTCTATGAAAGTGCAAGTTGAGCGCGATGCTGCTCCCGCACTGCCGCTGTCCTTCTGGCTGATGGAGGTCATGGGTTTTAGGGCAGTGCTGTTAAAGAAGCCTGGTATTGTATTATAAGATGGAGGCTACTGCGTCAGAGATTATCAATGAGAATTGGATAAGTATTTGAAACAAAGGGAGGGTACAAGAAATTGGGAGGGGGTACCAGCGGGAAAGCAGGATGAGAGTTGGCAGTTAAAGAGCTGGGAATGACAGAAGCGCAACAGGCCAAATGGCTTCTTGCTGTGCTGATGGTCTTAATACCCCAAACGGCCTTCACATAAGACACCTGCTTCTTGATTTGGCCTGCTTCTGTCACTCGGGTGACCCTTGCGCCCCTTGACCTGGGCTTGGTTGGTTAATCAATTATAAAAACAGTAGCGGCAATAGAAGGCCCACTATCAATTTCCCTGAGTAACTAGGGATGGGCAACAGGCGATTTTGCCAATACGCTGCCCATACCCCAGGGAACAAAAGGATTCAAAAAATTCTAGGATTCTCAAACAAGTGTCACTTCCAGAAATAGCGATTTTGTAACAAATCCCCCCCCTACTGAATATGTTTCCTCTCACATACAGTAATTCGATACCTCTATATTTTTTTTCTCCCAGTTCCACTCAGGTTTATTCTGCTGTATTTGCCGAGTCGGCTCTCTCAGGATGACCAGCGCTACTTCAGTGTCTGTTTTGTGACCCCCCCGCCCCCCCCCTCGGGCCCTTTGCCAGAATCAATCCTTCTTGCGACATGGGAGACACAAACTGACTAATGTGCGACCATCGGGCATGTTTACTCGGTGGATGTTTCTCTGTTACCATTCTTTTCGAAAGCTGACGTTTTCTTTCTCAGCTGCATACCACGGCAAGGAAACACTTATTCTTTTCAGACACAAGGCCGGAACGGAGGCCAAAGAAAGCAATTCCCTTCGCCAAATTCTTAGCAATATATCTCAGAATACTTCAGATTACTTTAACCAAAACCATGCATGTTGAGATATGTGAGCTGGTTGAAGAAACTATGTTTTTTTTTAACCAGCATACTTTGGATGGTTAGGATGCAGGGATGCAGAATGTCCATTTAAGGCATTAGTCTACCAAGAATAATGGGAGTCCTGAAATACCCCTCAGATAATGATCAGCGAAAACATGATTGCAAAGAATTACAGCACAGAAACAGGACATTGGGTCTTAATGGCCTGAGCCACCCTTTCTGCCCAACACAAACTTCCCACTCTATTCATCCAATCCCATCACGTATCGTTGTAATCCCCTTAAATGCAGCTACACTCTTCTCCTCAACTCCCCCTTGTGATAGCGAGTCCCACATTCTCACCATCTTCTGGGTAAAGGTTTTTCTCATGAATTCTTACTGGAGTTCAGAAGAATGAGGGGGGGAAATCTCATAGAGACTTATAAAATTCTAACGGGACTAGACAGGGTAGATGCAGGGAAGATGTTACCAATGGTGGGTGTGTCCAGAACCTGGGGCGTCATTCTCCGACCCCCCGCCGGGTCGGAGAATGGCCGTTGGCCGCCGTGAATCCCGCCCCTGCCCCCGCCGAAGTCTCCGGTACCGGAGATTGGCCGGGGGCGGGAATCGGGCCGCGCCGGTTGGCGGGCCCCCCGCTCAATTCTCCGGCCCGGATGGGCCGAAGTCCCGCCCAGAAATTGCCTGTCCCGCCGGCGTAAATCAAAGCTGGTATTTACCGGCGGGACCAGGTAGCGTGAGCGGGCTCCGGGGTCCTGGGGGGGGCGCGGGGCGATCTGACCCCGGGGGGTGCCCCCACGGTGGCCTGGCCCGCGATCGGGGCCCACCGATCCGCGGGCGGGCGTGTGCCGTGGGGGCGCTCTTTCCCTTCCGTCTCCGCCACGGCCTCCACCATGGCGGAGGCGGAAGAGACTCTCCCCACTGCGCATGCGCGGGAAACTGTCGGCGGCCACTGACGCTCCCGCGCTTGCGCCGCATTTCCGCGCCAGCTGGCGGGGCAACAAACGCCATTTCCGCCAGCTGGCGGGGCAACAAACGCCATTTCCGCCAGCTGGCGGGGCGGAAATCCCTCCGGCGCCGGCCTAGCCCCTCAATGTTGGGGCTCGGCCCCCAAAGATGCGGAGCATTCCGCACCTTTGGGCCGGCGCGATGCCCGTCTGATTGGCGCCGTTTTTGGCGCCAGTCGGCGGACATCGCGCCGTTGGGGGAGAATTTCGCCCCAGGGGTCACAGCCTGAGGATTCAGGGTAAACCATTTCGGACAGAGATGAGGAGACATTTCTTCACCCAAAGAGCGGTGAGCCTGTGGAATTCATTACCACAGGAAGTAGTTGAGGCTAAAATTTTGAATGTTTGCAAGAGGCGGCTGGATATAGCACTTGGGGAGAATGGGATCAAAGATTATGGGGAGAAAGCAGGATTGGGCTATTGTGTTGGATGATCAGCCATGATCGTGGTGAATGGCGGAGCAGGCTCGAAGGGCCAAAAGGCCTCCTCCTGCTCCTATCATCTATGTATGTATCGATTACCATTTGGGGTTACTAGTGACTACCTTATGTTTAGGATCCCTGGTTTTCTCCTGAGGTGAAACGCTTGCTCACTCAAAGCCTCCCTAAGGCTGTGAATGAGGAGCCGGTGGAATCTCGGAGATTGAGGATTTTCAACTTGCCTTCCCAGGAATCGCCCGGATTTCAGCCTCTCCTATTTCAATGGAGATGAAAATGTCAAGTTTCCTGAAATGGGCAACAGATTCGCAACAGGGTGAAAAAAGGAGGGGGTAACCGAAACCTAACTCCTAACCTTACCCCCTAACCGGACCCACAAATCCTACACCTTAACCCGACCCAATAACCTGACCCACTAACCCGAACCTCAATCCTATCCCCAAATCCTATCACAACCCCACTCCCTATCCTTAATCTACCCCAAGCCCTAACTCTACTCCCAACCCCGTAACCCTAATCCTACCCCCTTCGGGGCGGCACGGTAGCATAGTGGTTAGTACTGTTGCTTCACAGCGCCTGGGACCCGGGTTTGATTCCCGACTTGGGTCACTGCCTGTGTGGAATCTGCACGTTCTCCCCGTGTCTGCGTGGGTTTCCTCCGGGTGCCCCGGTTTCCTCCCACAGTCCAAAGATGTAGGGGTTAGGTGGATTTTACAAAACCCTAAATACAGGAATTCCCTCCTTACACCCTCCCTGTGAGACTCCTTCAAACCTACCACCTCATCAAGCTTTAGTCACCTCTTCTGATGTCTCCTTGTATGATTTGGTGTCAAATTCTGTTTTATAATTCTCCCATGAAGTACCTTGGGATGTTTTAATATAGTAAAGCTACTACATAAATACAAACTGATGTTGTGTATGGAATTTACACACGTTAATGTGTTTGATAAATTAACAGGCAATGGAATTTTAATAAACCAGTTAATGCAATTGTTACCAATATCAAACAATGATCTTGAGCCCAGTATATTTCAGAATACTGAAAAGATGTACAATAGAATCCCTAAAATCGTGCAATATTCACAGATGCTTTGGACGGGATTCTCTCAGCCCGGGGCCGGGACGGAGAATCCCCGCAACCGGCGCGAATCGCTCCACGCCGCCCCGACACGAGCGGAGAATCGGCGCCATTGCTGCCGGCGTGGTTGACGTGCCACCGGTCGGGGGCCGCTCTACGCGGCCGGCCTGCCGATTCTCGGTCGGGATGGGACGAGCGGCCGTCGTAAAAACGCCGAGTCCCGCCGGTGCCGTCCACACCTGCTCTCAGCCGGCGGGACTGCGGCGTGGAAGGGTCGGGTGATAGCCTGTGAGGGGGGGGAGGGGGGTCCGACCCCGGGGCGGGGGGGGGGGCCTCCGATGTGGCCTGGCCCGCGATCGGGGCCCACCGATAGGCAGGCCGACCTCTCGGGCTGGGGGGTTCGTTTCTTCCGCGCCGGCCCCTGTAGACCTGCGCCACGTTGCCTCGGGGGCGGCGCGTTGAAGGAAGTCACTGCGCATGCGTGTGTTGGCGCTGGTGCCACTGTGCCCGGTTTACGCCGGGATCAGCAGCTGGAGCGGCGTGAACTGCTCCAGTGCCGTAGGGGCCAGAATTGCTGATCCTGAGGCCGTGTTGACACCGTCGAGAAACGCAACGGCGTTTCCAATGGCATCAACACTTAGCCTCAGGATCACAGAATCCCGCCCCTTATCTTTTTTTATTCTTTCACGGACCATAGGCATGGCTGGCTCAGCCAGCATTTATTTCCCATCTGTAATTGCCCCTTGAATAGGTGGTGATGAGCTGCCTTGTTGAACCGCTGCAGTCCCTGTGGTGTAGGTACACCCACAATGCTGTTAGGGAGGGATTCCAGAATTGTGACCCAGCGATAATGGCGAAACGGTGATGTATTTCCAGAACTCGAATGAACATTATGTATAATTTCCTACTTACAGTTTCCTTGAAGGAATTGTTAAGCCAGCGATTGTTGACCACGTTCTGTATCGATGTCGGGGGATTGTCCAAATCCTCAAAGGAATCCATTAGGATGAAGTCCAGGACAACGTCATAAAAATTCATGTGTTTAACCTGTTTGCAATATAACCACAGTTTGAATAGTGTATAGGAATAGGGATGTTTTACTGCAATTGTATCGGGCATTGGTGAGGCCACACCTGGAGTATTGTGTATAGTTTTGGTGTCCTTATCTGAGGATGTTCTTGCGATGGAGGGAGTGCAGCGAAGGTTTACCAGGCTGTTTCCTGGGATAGCCGGACTGTCATATCAGGAGAGACTAAATCGGTTAGGATTATATTGATTGGAGTTTAGAAGAGTGAGAGGGCATCTCATAGAAATTTATAAAATTCTAACAGGATTAGACAGAGTAGATTCAGAAAGAATGTTCCCGATGGTGGGGGAGTCCAGAACTAGGGTTCATAGTTTAAGGATAAGGAGTAAACCTTTTAGGATTGAGGTGAGGAGAAATTTCTTCACCCAGAGAGTGGTGAATCTGTGGAATTCACTACCACAGAAAGTAGTTGAGGCCAAAACGTTGAGTAATTTCAAGAAGGAATTAGATATAGCTTTTGGGGCCAACGTGATCAAGGGATATGGGGCGAAGGCGGGATCAGGGTATTGAACGTGATGATCAGCCATGATCATAATGAATGGCAGCAAGGCTCGAAGGGCCGAATGGCCGCCTGCTTGCTTCTACTCTCTATGTTTCGATGTATGAATGATAAGCGATGTAGCTCATGGGAGTAAATCTTTGGCTTTCTTACACCAAGAACAGAGCTACACTTGCTGGAAAATTTCTGTGCACTACCCTGCCCATCAAAATTAATTCCTAATATGTGCTCCTTATGGTGAAGCTTGGCAACTGGATCACTAAAAATGGAAATTCCCCAGGGAACAGAAGGCTAAACTAATTTTTAAAGTCTTTATTCATTTATGGGATGAGGCTTCGCTGACAAAATCAGCATTTATTGCCCATCCCAACTGCTCCTTGATAAGGTGGCGGTGAGCTGCCTTCTTGAACCGCGGCAGTCCATGTGGTGTAGGTACACCACCGGGCTGTTAGGGAGGGAGTTCCAGGATTTGACCCAGATACACCAACGGATCGACCAATATATTTCCAAATCGGGGTGGTGAGTGACTTGGAGGGGAACCTCCAGGTGGTGGTGTTCCCAGGTATCTGCTACCCTTGTCCTTCTAGATGGTGGCGGTCGTGGGTTTGGAAGGTGTTCTCTCAGGAGCCTTGGTGATACATTAACTCCTCCATTCAAAGTGCATCTCTCATAAACGTTTACTCTCTCATTACGGCATCCAAATTGTATTTCAGATAACACCAACATTTGTCCCTCCTATTATTCTGCTTGGTAGAACATTTCTCTCATTAAAAGGAGGTTTTTCTTGAAACCTGTTTCAAATTAACTTTTCACTAAAATCCATTGACTTCTAATCTGCCTTTTCATTGTAAGAGTTTGCCTTATCGAGACAATTAATTTACCACAACGTGACACACTCTTAATTACATTTCTAGAGGGCAAAACGCAAATGTTCTCTATTCTTTCCTCTTACATCATCCACATTACATTCAGGGTCAGTTTGATTCTCTTATGGCATCTTTCTCTTACAGTTCACCGTGTGAGCATGTGGTAGAATGTGTGTGCGTCCGTGTGTGCGTGGTAGAGTGTGTCCGTGTCCGTGTGTGTGTGTGGACATGTGGACTAGCCAAACCTACTCCCGGTCAAACCCTGACAAGCCAGCACACATTCATTCCAACATCCTTGCTGAAATCGTGCTCAGCTCCCAGTGATAAAAGATCAGGATCTAACTCACCAAGCTATTCAATCAAATACAAGCATTGTTTACTTGTGGTGTGCTGAAAAAGCTTAACATATTTGTATAAATACAAAAAAAACCCGATTAAAATATATTATACGATACAGACCAAAGTGTACTGACCATCATGACATGGAGGAACATCCAAGAATAGATTTCTCTGATCTCAAGGATCAAGCAACGTGACCAATTCAAAAACAAATTTCGTGGGATTTTCCACCCCCATCCCCCCCACCCCCCACCCCCAGCGTGTTGGCCACTGGCAGGATCAATGGGTTACTGTCGATGGGTTTTCTCGTCGTTCCTGTGGTGATATGCATCACTGTAAATACACAAGGGGTCAATGTAAATACACTACGACTAAGTAAACACTAGAGGGAGCACCAGAGATGTCATGACATGCAGACATACAGCTAATGAACACATAGAATAGGATATGACCAATGGGCAGTCAAGACACTCAGAGGTGACACTACCACAAGGGGGTATTACACAACCGATATATAAGGACAGGGCACACATGCTCTGTCTCTTTCCACAGTCGACACTTAGAGAGTAGGACAGGGGCAGATCAGAAGCATCACACCCACCACGTGGCTTAGAGCAGACTGGTTAGTTAGACTGGGTTACTGCAGCAAGATTAGCAGGAGAGTCGAACTCATAGAGAACTGTGCTAATGGTTCAATAAATCACATTGAACTTACTTCAAAGTCTGGAGTATCTTTTGGTCAAAGCTGCATCGAGTTGCAGCCTGTGTTATTGCAGAGTACATAACGCAACAGTTCCCACCCTCTGCTGCCGGGAAGCCCGTGCTGGAGCTTCCTATCGTTGGGACCGTCTCTTCCAGAATGACAGCCCGCTTGCCTTCCAATCACAATTTATAATCCCCCTGAACAGGTGGCGAAGACTGAGGATTAAAATCTCACCTCAGTTGCATATTTGCTCAGTGAAATGGAAAAATGAAAATCGCTTCTTGTCACGAGTAGGCTTCAAATGAAGTTACTGTGCAAAGCCCCTAGTCGCCACATTCCGGCGCCTGTTCGGGGAGGCTGTTACGGGAATTGAACCGTGCTGCTGGCCTGCCTTGGTCTGTTTTCAAAGCCAGTGATTTAGCCCTGTGCTAAACAGCCTCATTCAGTGGAGCACAGACGCAGCAACTGGACCAGCTTGTTCTTACGGCGGAGTTGCAGAAGTCGCAAAAGACAAAGTTCCATCAATTGAATATATGAGGACCGGCCTTATTCTGGAATATTCCTTTCAGTGCTTTTCTATTCCTGGCCAAGATGGTGCATCCCTGACAGAAATTTGAACAATCCAACACATCCATGCTCTTAATGAGCTTCGCAGATGTCTCCGCCAGGTAATGCAGCGAGCAGCTGACTATATAGACCAGAGATTCATTTAGCCTTTTCAGGCCAGGCTGCAGATGAGGTGTGCCAACTGGTTTCAGTATCCCAGGGTAACGGGGGTGGATTATCAACTTGGGCTCATGTCCCTGATCTCGAGCCAAAGACCCCTTTTGGACGAGCGTCCATATGTGGCCATCGGGTGAGGATTACTGAACATTTGAGTAACTCGTTGACCCTACAATAGGAGGAGGTCTTGTGGCAGAGTGGGTAGCATTCCTGCCTCCCAGCGAGAAGCTCACCCCAAGACCTGATGGCCATGGAATGTGCGTTCAAAGCACAACCAAACAGATTGATTATCAACCGGCAAATCCTTCCAACACACACCAATGGCAGGCTGTAAGATTCCTGGTCAGCTATATGCTGGAAAGAAGGTTGGAGCCGCTACCATCACTATCCATAGCTCCTGACTACAACATGCCTGTAAAAGTGTGTGTTGCCATAGCAACTTCATATTTGGAGAACGGTTTCCACAACTTTGTTTGTGGGGCAAGTATAATGAAGCGTCTTTTTTAAGTTGAGCATACTTCCTACTCCTCCTCATTTCCAACTTGTAGCTATTTACACATTATGTTAAAATAATCTTCAGTAGGATGGGGGCTTCGTCTCCACGAACCTTACTTCTTGCATTCACAAATTATGGTTCCAATTTTAGCATTTACCATTCAAAATTCCAATTTGCCTTTGATGGGAGGTCTTGTGGCTCCGCAGGTAGTGTCCCAGCCTCTGAAGCAGAAGCTCCGGATTCAAGTCCCACTCCAGGACATGCTGGTGATGGGAGGGTTTTTAATGGAAGGAGTGATAATTAGCCTGCTAACCCCTCCCCAAAAAGGAGGAGAACAGGTGTGTGTAAAAGGTATGAATGAAACAACAATTCAACTTTGCTATGTCAACAGTCACAGTGTAGTTGCAGGTTCTGGTCACTAGATGGCCTTGTGAGACAAGTCAATGATGTCTCTCCTAATTCTTGTTGGCAACATGTTTACTAAAACTTGACGGGCGGGATTCTCCACTCCCGCGCCGAAGCCCCCACGCCGTCGTGAACGCCGTCGAGGTTCACGACGGCACAAAACGGCCCCTATCCCGACCGATTCAGGGCCCGATAATGGGCTAGGAGCGGGGCCGCGTCATCTACACGCGGCAGGCCTTGTCGCCGCGTAAAGGCGGCGCCGCATACATGACGTGGCCGGCGCCGCATACATGACGTGGCCGGCGCCGCATAACTGGCATCACCCGCGCATGCACGGGTTGGCCGGCGCCAACACGCGCATGCGTGGTTGCCGTCCTCTCCGAGTCTGCCCCGCAAGAAGATGTCTGACGGATCTTGCGGGGCCACGGAAGGAAGGAGGTCCTCCTTCAGAAAGGAAGGAAGGTCACCCCACATTTGAGGTACCCCCCGGCGCAGGATCCCCCACTGGCCGCCCCCCCCCCCCAGCGTTCCCGCGCTGTTCCCGATGGCAGCGACCAGGGGCGTCATTCTCCGACCCCCCAGAGGGTCGGAGAATGTCCGTTGGCCGCCATGAATCCCACCCCCACCGGTTGCCGAAGTCTCCGAAGGGAGAAAAGTCGGCGGGGCATTAATGGCGCCGCTGCCGCGGAGAATGTCACGGGTCTGCGCAAGGCAGCCGATTTTCGGCCTGCTGATATTCTCCCTTCCGGATGGGCCGAAGTCCCGTCGATGTGATGACCGTTCACGTCGACGTGAATCAAACCTCCTTTTCAATGTAAAGGAGGTTTGTAAACTCCAGGCGTGAGCCTGGAGCACCAACCCGGTGCTCCAGGCTCACGCCGACCAGCGTGGAGGTGAGTGACGGCCTGGGGGGTTGGCTCTGGGCAGGAAATGGCGTGGCCGCAGACTGATTGCATGAGGAGAGGTGTGTCTCGGGTTGTGTGTGTGTGTGTGCGGCGGGGGGGGGGGTGGTTAGAGTAGGCTGGGCTCCGGGGGAGTGCCGGGAGGGGGTCCGTGCCGGGGTGGAGGTTGGGGGGGGGGGTCCGTGCCGGGGTGGAGGTTGGGGGGGGGTCCGTGCTGGGGTGGAGGTTGGGGGGGTCCGTGCCGTGCCGGGGTGGAGGTTGGGGGGGGTACGTGCCGGGGTGGAGGTTGGGGGGGGGGGTCCGTGCTGGGGTGGAGGTTGGGGGGGGTCCGTGCTGGGGTGGAGGTTGGGGGGGGGGGTCCGTGCCGTGCCGGGGTGGAGGTTGGGGGGGGTCCGTGCTGGGGTGGAGGTTGGGGGTTGGGGGGGGTCCGTGCTGGGGTGGAGGTTGGGGGTTGGGGGGGGGGGGTCCGTGCTGGGGTGGAGGTTGGGGGGGGGTCCGTGCCGTGCCGGGGTGGAGGTTGGGGGTTGGGGGGGTCCGTGCTGGGGTGGAGGTTGGGGATTGGGGGGGGGTCCGTGCCGGGGTGGAGGTTGGGGGGGGGGTCCGTGCCGGGGTGGAGGTTGGGGGTTGGGGGGGGGTCCGTGCTGGGGTGGAGGTTGGGGGGGGGGGGTCCGTGCTGGGGTGGAGGTTGGGGGGGGTCCGTGCTGGGGTGGAGGTTGGGGGTTGAGGGGGGTCCGTGCTGGGGTGGAGGTTGGGGGGGTCCGTGCTGGAGTGGAGGTTGGGGGGGGTCCGTGCTGGGGTGGAGGTTCGGGGTTGGGGGGAGGGGTCCGTGCCGAGGAGGGGGGTGGGAGGGCAAGTGAGTTGGTCCACCTGGCCAGGTGCCAGCCTCCAACAGTTGGACCCATGCGGTCCATGCCACCTGGCTGGGGGGAGGAGGGGATATGGGCAATGATGACATGTCGTCGTTCCCCTCCCCCCCACCAGGCCGTCATGTTTTCAGATCATCCAGCGATGTTAGCCGCCGTGGTGGCAGCCGCTCATGTCTATGTTGCCCTGGATGAGGAGGAGGAGGAGGAGGAGGAGCGTGCCAGAGAGGCGGCGCAGGCTGCCGCAGAGGGGCAGGTGGCAGCCGCCCAGGCTGGAGGGACACCTGACCGACAGGACGAGGAGGGGGAGGAGGACGTCGCGGCCCCACGGCAACGGGGGCACCCGAGGGCGTCCCGTGTGTACCGGCCCCGGCAGTCATACCAGGACCTCAAGGACCGGGAATGCAGGAGGAGACTCCGGATGAGCCGGGAAACCGTGGCACACATCTGCCACCTGCTGGCACACCTGTCACCGCGTGGCACTGGCGGGGGACACCCTCTCCCCGTGTCCGTCAAGGTTACGGTGGCCCTGAACTTTTCTGCAACGGGGTCATTCCAGGCACCGAGTGGGGACCTGTCCGGCATATCGCAGACATCGGTGCATCGGTGCATCCGGGCAGTGACAGATGCCCTATATGCCATGGCGCACCGCTACATCCGCTTCCCCGTGGACCGGGCCAGCCAAGATGCCCGGGCCGTGGGCTTCTCTGCCGTGGCCGGGTTCCCCATGGTCCAGGGCGCGATCGATGGGATGCACGTCGCCGTGCGGCCACCTGCAGATAACAGGGCCATGTTCACTAATAGGAAGGGGACCTATTCGATGAACGTACAGGTGGTCTGCGACCACCGCATGATGATCCTGCACGTCTGCGCCCGTCACCCAGGCACTGTACACGACTCATTCGTGTTGTCGCGGTCATCCATCCCCGGCATGTACGAGGGACGCCATCCCCGGCTGAGGGGCTGGTTGCTGGGCGACAGGGGCTACCCATTGCGATCGTGGCTGATGACGCCTATACGGAGGCCACGCAATGAGGCGGAGAACCGCTACAATGATGCCCATGTAGCGACAAGGGGAGTGATCGAGAGGTGCTTTGGCGTGCTGAAGATGCGTTTCAGGTGACTGGACCTCTCTGGGGGCGCCCTCCAGTATCGGTCAGATAGGGTCGGCCGCATCATTGTGGTGTGCTGCGTCCTGCACAACATAGCCCAGCAGAGGGGCGATGTGCCGCAGGCAGAGGAGGGCGGAGTGGAGGAGCAGCAGGAAGAGGCACAGTCCTCCCCAGATGAGGGGGATGGGGGCAATGGTCAGGGCAGACGGGGTAGACACAGGCTGGTGGCTGTCCACCGTTACCGGCTGGCCCAGCGGGCACGGGACAGACTGATAGACGCCCGCTTCACTGACTAGATGGGCGTGGGAATCGGGTAGTATGGCCACAGACCGCACACCATGGCAACAGCCGACCACCCACACCCCCCACCCATCCACCCACCCAGCACCCTCACACCCCTCCCCAACCCCACCCACCCCACCCGCATGCACACCACCCCCCCCTCCCCATTGCCAATCCACCTGCGGCACAACGGGCCGGGCTCACACAGTTGCGGGTGGACGCGTGTCTATCGCAGGCCATGGAGGATGATGACAACCCACCCTGCGTTGAACTCCTGGCTCTACATCGTTGGACTATGTCTGACCCGTGGCCACAGTACCACCATCCACCCGAACCATCCCTGCATGCGGCTGTGACACTGCAGCGCATGGTCCCGTCCTCTGCCCGGGGGATGTTGATGGCGGCCCAGGGGGAAGGGGGCAGACTCACCTGGGGCTGAGGTAAGATCACCCCTCACACACACACTTGCGCTCAACGTACATGACACCCCCGCACGCTTTGGACAGAGCACAAAGGCAGCTTCGGTAGGTGCAACATTGACTTTAATAACCAAAGGAGTTCATGCACGTGCCCTAGCCCCTAAAACTCATCTGTGCCCTGCACCCGATCCAACTTACTCAGTGTCTAATTGTTTGGCCTTACGGGCCCTTTGACTACGTCTACGTGGTTCCCCAGACGGTACAGCAGAACTGGAGGTGGACTCCTGTGATTACTGCCCTCTGACACTGGATCCCTTTGGCGGCCGTTTCCTGGGGCGTCCTGGCCTAGATGGGCCAGGCTGCGGCCCGGGCGACTGGGATGACGAGCTGCCAGCCTGTCCTGCCCGTTGCCCACCCGATGCACCTGGGACGGAAGGGAGGGAGTCCGAGGTGTCGCGGTGTACCGGGACCTCCCCTACAGAGGGAGCCGGGACGGACCACACCACCTCCTCCCCCCTCGGGGTGCCCGATGGCCCCCAGGCCTCTACATGGGTGGGGGATGCGAACGGACTGGCCATCCGACGCCCCCCCGACATCTGGCGCTGCCAGTCCTGGAGGCCCGTGCTGGTATCGACAGGGGTCTCCAGGTTTGCAGCCATGGAGCCCAGGGGGTTGGCAAACCCTGTCTGTGACTGTGCGACGCCGGCTCGCACATGGCCACTGGCGCCGATGCCCTCAGCGATGGCCTGCAGAGACTGGGCCATGGCCTGCTGAGACTGGGCCATGGCCTGCAGAGACTGGGCTATGGCGTTGAGCGCCTCTGCCATCTGGCGCTGGCACTGGCTCATGGCCTCCTGTGAGAGGGCAGCCATTTCCTGGGACACAGACGCCGCCTGCACGGAAGGCCCCAGGCCTCGCAAACCGTTCCCCATGTCTGACACCGTCGCACCCATTGCCTCCACCGCGGACGCCACCCGTGCGGTGTCAGCCTGGGTGGCACGCATGACCGGCACCACTCCCAGCTCCTGGACGCGGGTGGACTCCTCCACCTGCGACCGCAGCTGCCGCAAGCCGCCCGTCACCCTCTTCGCTCGTCTCCGGGTCGGTGGTTGCATCGGATCTATGTGTGGGTGTGGTAACTGCAGGAACCCGGGATCCATCTGGGCGGCAGATGTTCGCTTGGGCTGGGCTGCCCTCCGACCGCCCGGTCCCTCTGCTGCTCCTACCTCCACCTGCTGTACCGGGACGGCTGTGTTGTGCGCACCAGTGAGTGTACCAGACGCCTCATCACTCAAGTGCCCAACCGTGGTGAGTGTTTCTGCGATGGTGGAGGGTGTTGGTGACAGCAGTGGCGTTGTGTCGTGCTCTTCGTCCCACTCTGAGTCCATGGCACTTTGGGGTGGGGGTTCGTCTCCACCCATCCACTCTGAGTCACTGTCCGGTATTTCGTCTTCCTGGGTAGTGCTGTCCCGGGTAGGGGTGTCCTGGGTAGTGCTGTCCCGGGTAGGGGTGTCCTGGGTAGTGGTGTCCTGGGTAGTGGTGTCCTGGGTAGTGGTGTCCTGGGTAGTGGTGTCCTGGGTAGTGATGTCCTGGGTAGTGGTGTCCTGGGTAGTGGTGTCCTGGCTCGGATGTGACGGGGGCCTGTGGCTGCCCCCCTCGTCGCTGGGTGGTCGCTCCCGCACGTGACGGGGGTGTCGTCTCCCTGTTGCTCCAGGTCGCTCCGTCTCCCGTGGTGTGCGAGGGGCATCCTGCGGGCGTCGCATACTGGAGGGTGCGGGTCTCTCCGTCTCCTGTGGTCTCCGAGGGGCATCCTGCGGGCGTCGCATGCTGGAGGGTGCGGGTCTCACCGTCTCCTGTGGTCTCCGAGGGGCATCCTGCGGGCGTCGCATGCTGGAGGGTTCGGGTCTCTCCGTCTCCTGTGGTCTCCGAGGGGCATCCTGCGGGCGTCGCATGCTGGAGGGTCCGGGTCTCTCCGTCTCCTGTGGTCTCCGAGGGGCATCCTGCGGGCGTCGCATGCTGGAGGGTGCGGGTCTCTCCGTCTCCTGTGGTCTCCGAGGGGCATCCTGCGGGCGGTCTGCATCTGCGGGGATGGGTGCCTGGACGTTTGGTCCTGCGATACACAATGAAGCATGCATGGTTAGACATCAGGCAGTGATCAGGTGATACGGGGGAGGGGGATATAGGGGAGGGGGGATATGGGGACGGGCTGTTGGTGGCTCACTTGCTCGTGGGGCCCCGACCTCTGCATCAGCAACCTCCCGGTCCTCAGGTCCGCCAGCCAGTTCCAGGGCCCTTTCCTCGTGTACGGTCAGTGGCCTCTCATCAGCGGGCCCTCCTCCAGTCCTCACATGCTCCCTATTGTTGTGTGCGCGCTTCTCCTGTGGGGGGGGGGGGCAGGGGTAAAAGGCAACAGTGTTAGGCAGGTATATGAATGCACGCCATCGGTTGCGCGTGCATTGCAGAGGTTAAGGTTAGGGCTGGATTCACTTGGGGATATGGGGGAGGGGGGGGATATGGGGGAGGGGGGGATATGGGGGAGGGGGGATATGGGGGAGGGGGGGATATGGGGGAGGGGGGATATGGGGGAGGGGGGATATGGGGGAGGGGGGATATGGGGGAGGGGGGATATGGGGGAGGGGGGATATGGGGGAGGGGGGATATGGGGAGGGGGGGATATGGGGGAGGGGGGGATATGGGGGAGGGGGGATATGGGGGAGGGGGGATATGGGGGATATGGGGGAGGGGGGATATGGGGGAGGGGGGGATATGGGGGAGGGGGATATGGGGGATAGGGGGAGGGGGGATATGGGGGAGGGGGGATATGGGGGAGGGGGGATATGGGGAGGGGGGGATATGGGGGAGGCTCACCCTGCCTGCTCTGACGAGGTCGTTCACCTTCTTGTGGCACTGGGTGCCTGTCCGTGGTGTCAGGGCCACAGCGGTGACGGCCTCTGCCACTTCCCTCCACAGACGCCGGCTGTGGTGTGGGGCAACTCTGCGGCCGTGCCCGGGATACAGGGCGTCCCTCCTCTGCTCCACCGCGTCCAGGAGCGCCTCCACATCGCGTGACTCGAACCTCGGGGCTGAGCGACGGCCAGCCATCCAGTCAGGTGTTGCGGTCGGGTGTTCCGGTTGAGTGGGGGGGAGCAGCGCGGCCTTATGAGCCGTCACGCCGCGCAGCGCGTATGACGCTGCACGGCGTGAACCACTGCGCAAGCGCGGATCCCGTTACGTCGCTGCTAGCCCATTTCGGGCCGGAGACTATCGACTCATTTTTCCGACGTGACGCAAGTCGGATTTGCGCCGTTTTTTGCGCCGATCGGCGGACTTTCCGCCGACAACGGAGAATTTCGCCCCAGGTGTGGACGGCGCCGGGGGGAACCCGCCGTTTTGGGCTGGCTGCTCGGCCCATCCGGGCCTGAGAATAGCAGGGGTGCCGGAGAATCGCCATTTTGGGTGTCTCGGGCGATTCTCCGGCCTGCGGTCCGCGGAACTCGACCGGGCCGATCCTGTCCCTTGGGAGAATCGCGGGAGGGCGTTGGACCGGCGTCGCGGGAAATTTTGGCGGCCCAGGCAATTCTCCCAACCGGCGCGGGAGTGGAGAATCGCATCCGACATATTTGCAAGACAGGGTGGTGAATGGCTTGGGGTGGAGGAGAGGGGAAGGGGGGGGGTTTGGGGGGGATCTTGAAGGTGTGGTGTTCCCAGGTATCTGCTGTCTGTCCTTCAGGGTTGTTGAGGCAATTGTTGCTGCTCCCTTTCTGAATGAGAAATACACCAAAATACCATTGTTGCCAAACAAATGATGACCAGGTAAAAGGCAATAGTTTAACCAAATGTTCCCAAAGGGTATGCCTGCACAAGTTGGACTTTCACACACCTGGTATACTTACGCAATTATGCAGTTCCCACTTCGCAGCCTTTCTCATTACTTTACAGACTCACCCCTCGTGTCGCAAGTTCTCGCTCGGTTGTCTCCCAATGATCAGTTTCCTGCAGAAAGTGCATCATCTCCTCAAAGACCTCCTCAAACCTTTTTGGACTCTAGAAAAATCGGGGAAACATTTAAATTAGTCCTCACTATTTTGAGTTGCACAATATTTTTCACCCTGCTGGGGTTTTTGCCGAGTCCCTGAAGACTTACACAGACGGAGGTGAACACAATGGGCGAGATTCTCCTGCAACGGGCCCGTCGGCGCCAGGAGCGGCGCGAACCACTCCGGCGTTGGGCCGACTGGAAGGTGCGGAATCCTCCGCACGTCCGGGGGCTAGGCCGGCAGCGGAGGGGTGGTGCCGTGCCAACCAGCGCCGAAGGGCCGGCGCGAGTTGGCGCATGCGCAGGACCGCCGGCGTGGTTCCGCGCATGCGCAGACCGGCCGGCGTGTTTCCTGCGCATGCGCAGGGGGGTTTCTTCTCCGCGCCGGCTATGGCGGAGC
This sequence comes from Scyliorhinus torazame, assembly GCF_047496885.1. Lineage (NCBI taxonomy): Eukaryota > Metazoa > Chordata > Chondrichthyes > Carcharhiniformes > Scyliorhinidae > Scyliorhinus > Scyliorhinus torazame. The sequence goes on from NC_092713.1 coordinate 21,071,819, forward strand.
CGTACAGAGGCCGGCGCAGAAGAAAAGAGTGCCCCCTCGGCACAGGCCCGCCCGCAGATGGGTGGGCCCAGATCGTGGGCCAGGCTACCATGGGGTCCCCCTGGGGCCAGATCCCCCCGCGTCCCCCTGAGGACTCACCTAGCCGGCCTACAAGCCAGGTCCCGCCGTGATGGACGATGTCCATTTCAAGCCGGCAGGATTGGCCAGGAAACAACGGCCGCTCGGCCCATCGGTGCCCGGAGAATTGCCGGGGAGGCCGCTGTCAACGGCCCCCGACCGGAGCGGCGTCAACCCCGCCCGCAAACCAGCGTCGGAGAATACGGCATCCGGCGTCTGAGCGGTGGGGCAGGGTTCACCCCCCCCCCCCCCCCCCGGGGATTCTCCGACCCGACCCGAGCCCAATGTGTCTCATCTTGACTGTGCGAAAATGTAAAATGGACAATAGTGAATCCCCAGCACATTTACACAGAATCACAGTATTACGATCCTGGACCAGGCCCCAACAGTGGCTAGGATACTGGACAGAAACCCCAATCCTGTATTTTAATTGTGTTAGACTGAGAGGACAGGACACCAGAAGTCGTTTCACAAAAAATAGGGATATGTTATATTAAAACAAACTTTATTACTAACACAGCATTAAAATATCTTCAACATCACACAAGAAAATAGTTTACAATTACCCCTTAAACAATGCTAATCAACACAGTGACACAATAACCCTTAACTTATTCTCACTCAAATATCAAAACCATCTCAGGTCCCAATCCACTTTTAAATACAGTTAGCAGACTCAAGAATACTTGTCGTAAAGAGATGCCTTGGACACTCCACTTTGAGAAAGAGAGATCTTTTGTGACTGCTTGAGAGTGAGAGACCTGACCCCCTGTCAGAATAATGCAGAACCTCTGGCTGTATTTCTTCAGAAACCTTCTCAGCTCACCTTCCTGTCAAAAGCTAACCCTGAAACCGCAACATCTGACTGACCCCTGGCTCCTCCTATTAATTACACCATCTTACTAAACTGAACACAATGTCTCTAATTATCTACTCTGCAGGGTACCCTCTTAAATATAAATAAAAGTCCATTAGCCCAAACTTTTACGATGCTTTAATTGCACATCTGGCTCCAAAATCCTTAGCTGTCTTGCAACCAGGACTTTTAAAAACACTACTGCAGCAGTCACACACTAACCCAGAAAACATGTCTGCAGCGGTCATACACGCACTAATCCAGGTTTTAACCCTTACAGCACCAAATACTTTTAACACAATATATCTGAAAAGAAAATTAACAAAGTAGCTACAAATTGGTCGGCATCTGGCATGAGGACATCGCGTTAACTTTCCATGGTCTCCGGTTTCCAGCAGTATCTCTCTGTGAAGGTTTTCAGCTGTGGCTCCTGCATCATGGGGAGGATGTTGAAGGATCAGAACCTGCTCCCAGCCTCGAACACACAATCCGGGCTTACACTCCAGCCCTGTACTCAGGTAGCGCTGCACTGTCAGATGCTCAGTTTTTAGGTAACAACGTCTTGCATTTATGTAGCACCTCTAATGTGGTAAAGCATCCCGAGGCGCTTAACGAGAGCGATATCACACTTTTGACATCCAGCCACGGGAGGAGCTATTCGGAAAGCTGACCAAAAGTTTGATTGTAGAGGTAGGTTTTAAGGAGCGTCTTAAAGGAAGTCGAGGTGGGGGGGGGGGGGGAGAAGTTTAGGGAGGGAATTCTGGAGATTAAGGCCCAGGTAGCTCCAAGCATCACCGTCAGTGTGGTGTAATTAAGATCAGGGATGTGCAAGAGGACAGAATTGGAACTCCCCAGAAGTCTCAAAGACCTCCAGGGCTAAAGGAGAAAGGGAGGGGTGAGGCCATGAAAACAATGGTAAGGATTTAAAAATTGAGGGACTGTTGCTCTGTTGCTCAGGATTCCGCTGCAGTATCTGAAGAGCCGAGAGATTTCCATTGGGACGAACCAACTAACATCACCAAAGGTCAAATTCACCGGCTGTTCAGCCCGTTGCTGGAGGGATGTCTTTGCGACAGCGAGATTGAACGTATCTCAGTTATGGGCGACACGGTGGCACAGTGGTTAGCACTGTTGCTTCACAGCTCCAGTGTCCCTGTTTCGATTCCTGGCTTGGGTCACTGTCTGCGCGCAGTCTGCACATCCTCCCCGTGTGTGCGTGGGTTTCCTCCGGGTGCTCCGGTTTCCTCCCACAGTCCAAAGACGTGCAGGTTAGGTGGATTGGCCATGATAAATTGCCCTTTGACCAAAAAGGTGAGGTTGGGTTACGGGGATAGGGTGGAGGTGTGGGCTTAAGTGGGGCGCTCTTTCCAAGCGCCGGTGCAGACTCGATGGGCCAAATGGCCTCCTTCTGCACTGTAAATTCTATGTTTCTACGAATGTAGGAAAGAACTCGATTTACAACCGGTGATTTATCAATCGCCCTTGTTCATCCACAAGGCACAAGTCAGGACTGCGATGGAATTTTCTCAACCCGTCTAGATTGTACAACACTCTGGAAGCTTGGTGCTATCTATCTGTTTGGCTAGGGGAATGTGGAATATGGGTGAACACATAATGGGAGTGCTTTGGTAATGTGAAAGTGGGTGGTGAATCATGGATATCAGAAGCATGAATGATGGCATGAGAATGATGGGAGGTTATGTCAAGGGAGTGAGAATAATAAGAGTATGGGTAATGCGAGTGATAACGAGGGAGTAGAATAGCATTATTGAGAGTAATGAAGTGTGGTTAACTGGAAAGATTACACATTGTTTGTCATTTTTATCAATGACCTAGAGGAAGGCGCAGAAGGGTGGGTGAGTAAATTTGCAGACGATACTAAAGTCGGTGGTGTTGTCGATATTGTGGAAGGATGTAGCAGGTTACAGAGGGATATAGATAAGCTGCAGAGCTGGGCTGAGAGGTGGCAAATGGAGTTTAATGTAGAGAAGTGTGAGGTGATTCACTTTGGAAGGAATAACAGGAATGCGGAATATTTGGCTAATGGTAAAGTTCTTGAAAGTGTGGATGAGCAGAGGGATCTAGGTGTCCATGTACATAGATCCCTGAAAGTTGCCACCCAGGTTGATAGGGTTGTGAACAAGGCCTATGGAGTGTTGGCCTTTATTGGTAGAGGGATTGAGTTCCGGTGTCGGGAGGTCATGTTGCAGCTGTACAGAACTCTGGTACGGCCGCATTTGGAGTATTGCGTACAGTTCTGGTCACCGCATTATAGGAAGGACGTGGAGGCTTTGGAGCGGGTGCAGAGGAGATTTACCAGGATGTTGCCTGGTATGGAGGGAAAATCTTATGAGGAAAGGCTGATGGACTTGAGGTTGTTTTCGTTGGAGAGAAGAAGGTTAAGGGGAGACTTAATAGAGGCATACAAAATGATCAGGGGGTTGGATAGGGTGGACAGTGAGAGCCTTCTCCCGCGGATGGATATGGCTGGCACGAGGGGACATAACTTTAAACTGAGGGGTAATAGATATAGGACAGAGGTCAGAGGTAGGTTCTTTACGCAAAGAGTAGTGAGGCCGTGGAATGCCCTACCTGCTACAGTAGTGAACTCGCCAACATTGAGGGCATTTAAAAGTTTATTGGATAAACATATGGATGATAATGGCATAGTGTAGGTTAGATGGCTTTTGTTTCGGTGCAACATCGTGGGCCGAAGGGCCTGTACTGCGCTGTATTGTTCTATGTTCTATTGGGAATGCGAGTGCGGACACTGGGACAGCATTAAATGGGACGGTGCAAATAATGGGAAAGAGTGAGCCAAATAATAGGAGCACGGATAATCAGAAAGGATGGATCGTGAATAGGGATAGCAGGAGTGGTCATGATCTAGCTGTGGAGACTGGGAGCATGGACAATAAAGCTTTCACGGATATTAGGAGCACACATAATGGGAGAGTGCAGATTAAAGGGGTGTAGCTAATCACGGAATCATAGAATTTACAGTGCCGAAGGAGGCCATTCGGCCCATCGAGTCTGCACCGGCTCTTGGAAAGAGCACCCGACCCAAGGCCAACGTGGGAGAGCGTGGCTGGTGGGAGAATGTGGATCTTGTTTGTGTGGATAATGGGTGTACAGATCATGGGAATGCGGAAAATGGGTGATGGTGGTTCATAGAACATAGAATCCATGCAGTGCAGAAGGAGGCCATTCGGCCCATCGAGTCTGCACCAACCTTTTTGAAGGAGCACCCTAACTAGGCTCACTCCTCTGCCCTGTGCCCGTAACCCCACCTCGCCTGCACATCTTTGGTTCGTGGTAGTCTGGATGACATTTGAGTGATGGATCAGCATAGATGGTGAGATTGCTGATGACGGAGAAGTGTGGAAAATGGGAATGATTGAAGTTCTACCAAAATCTCTGAGATAAACACTCAGGAAAATCACTCCCCCATTAGCACAGCTGTCATATGGTGAACAGTCCCCAGTTTTATTCATTTCAATATGGCAAGCGATGAGGATGTCCACAAAACATACAAACAATGCAACACAAATCAGTTAGAACTCATACCTTGTGTGCTTTTAACATAATTGCAGACAGAATCTTCCTTCCCACTTCGGCAAAAAACCTCCTATTTGTTACATCAGAAAGAATTACCTGCAAAGGTGGAGAAATTACTGTGAAATAACGACAAGATGCAGGTTTTAGACTTCGATTTCTAAGCTGTGGTGTTATTGAAGCACTGTGAATTTAGGCTTTCTGTTCTCTCCGAGTTCAGCTCAGTGTTAGCACTGCAGCCTGTAAATCACTTCCGACGCTCGCCCCACATGGGGAGGTTCCCAAGTGCCAGTGGTAAACATTGAAACATGGAAGATAAGGGCAGGGATAGGTCATTCAGCCCTTCGAGCCTGCTCCGCTATTCAAAGAACAAACAAAGAAAAGTACAGCACAGGAACAGGCCCTTCGGCCCTCCAAGCCTGCACCGACCATGCTGCCCGTCTAAACTAAAATCTTCTACACTTCATGGGTCCGTATCCCTCTCTTCCCATCCTATTCATGTATTTGTCAAGATGCCCCTTAAAAGTCACTATCGTCCCTGCTTCCACCACCTCCTCCGGCAGCGAGTTCCAGGCACCCACAACTCTCTGTGTAAAAAACTTGGCTCGTACATCTCCTCTAAACCTTGCCCCTCGCACCTTAACCTGTGCCCCCTAGTAATTGACCCCTCTACCCACTCTGTCTATGGCCCTCATAATTTTGGAGACCTCTATCAGGTCGCCCCTCAACCTCTGTCGTTCCAGAGAGAACAAACCGAGTTTATTCAACCGTTCCTCATAACTAATGCCCTCCATACCAGGCAACATCCTGGTAAATCTCTTCTGCACCCTCTCTAAAGCCTCCTCATCCTTCTGGTAGTGTGGCGACCAGAATTGAACACTATACTCTAAGAGTGGCCTAACTAAGGTTCTATACAGCTGCAACATGACTTGCCAATTCTTGTACTCAATGCCCCGGCCAATGAAGGCAAGCATGCCGTATGCCTTCTTGACTACCTTCTCCACCTGTGTCGCCCCTTTCAGTGACCTGTGGACCTGTACACCTAGATCTCTCTGACTGTAAATACTCTTGAGGGTTCTACCATTTACTGTATATTCCCTACCTGTGTTAGACCTTCCAAAATGCATCACCTCACATCTGCCATCTCTCCGCCCAAGTCTCCAAACGATCTAAATCCGGCTGTATCCTCTGACAGTCCTCATCGCTCAATATGATCATGGCCAATCCTCTATCTCAACGCCATACACCTGCGCTCCCCCCTCACTCCTTGACACCTTTAGTGTCTGGAAATCTATCGATTTCCTTCTTCAATATATTCGTTGACTTGGCCTCCACAGCCTCCTGTGGTAGAGAATTTCAAGTTTCACCACCCTCTGAGTGAAGAAAATCCTACCCTGTATTTTGAGACGGTGAACCCTTGTTATAGACACCCCCCAGCCAGGGGAAACAACATTCCTGCATCCAGTCTATCCAGCCCTGTCAGAATGTCACATGTTTCAGTGAGATCCACTTCTAAACTCCGGTGAATCCGGTTTCCTCCCACAGTCCAAAGATGTGCAGGTTAGGTGGATTGGCCATGCTAAATTGTCCTTAGTGTTCAAAATTGCCCTTAGTGTTGGGTGGGGTAACTGGGTTATGGGGATAGGGTGGAGGTGTGGGCTTGGGTAGGGTGCTCTTTCCAAGAGCCGGTGCAGACTCGATGGGCCGAATGGCCTCCTTCTGCACTGTAAATTCTATGATTCTATGAATACAGGCCTAGTCGATCCAATCTCTCTTCATACGACAATCCTGCCATCCTGGGAATCAGTCTGGTGAGCTTCCGCTGCACTCCCTCAATGGCAAGTATATCCTTTCTTAGGTAAGGAGACCAAAACTGTACGTAGTACTCCAGGTCGGTCTCGCCAAGGGCCCCTGTACAATCACAGTAAAACATCCTTGCTCCTTGTCCTCAATTCCTCTTGCAATGAAGGCATTTGCCTTCCTGACTGCTTGCTGCATCAATGCCAGTGACGGTGGGAAGAGGCCCTCAGTTGACTTAATAGCGGGCGTTGGTAAAATGCCAGAGATGGGGGGGAAGGCAATGGGCAAACCATCTGCTGCCATCTCACATGATTTTACTAAATCGCCCCCCCCCCCCCCCCCACCCCCCACCCCATCCCAACTAGGCTCCCAGCATGCTCCCTGAGGCCTTGTAGTATCCCAGATCTTACCGCACAGAAGGAGGCAATCACTCACTGCGTTTAAACAAAAATATTCTCCTCATCTCTCCTTGGTTCTTTAGCCAATTATCTTAAATCTGCACTGTCTTCTTACCAGCCAGTGAAACAGTCTCAATCAAAACACCTCAGAATTTTGAACATCTCGATTAAATCTCCCCTTCTCTGGTCCAGGAAGAACAATCCCAACTTCTTCCAGCCTCAATGAAATGAAATGAAAATCGCTTATTGTCACGAATAGGCTTCAATGAAGTTACTGTGAAAAGCCCCTAGTCGCCACATTCCGGCGCCTGTTCGGGGAGGCTGGTACGGGAATTGAACCGTGCTGCTGGCCTGCCTTGGTCTGCTTTCAAAGCCAGCGATTTAGCCCAGTGAGCTAAACCAGCCCCTGAAGTCCCTCATCCTTCCCGGCATTCCAGCGAACCTCTCCTGAAATCTCTGCGAGGCCTCGGCATTCTTCCCGAAATGCAGTACCCAGAATGAGACACAACAACGCAGCTGAGGCCTAACCGGAGATTTAACAGCGATTTGAAAGATACTCATCCTTCGATATCAATTGACAGTTGAGTTCTGGCGATGTTACCTTGAAGGCCTGTCGCACGCAGTGTACCTTGGCCAGAAAATCAATGTCCCCAACACATTCCAACAACTCGGTCCTTTCAGTCAAAATGTAAGACAAAAAGAAAGTATTAAGACCTCATCAGTATTTTGTCGAAGATCTTTAAGAACAGAACTGGTTTATGTAACACTTGTCCATTTCAGGCCGCCCACTATCTACCGCACATTTGTCAGAAAATATTGGAAATAATATAACAGGGCCATTAGCCTCTATAAAGATGGTGTTACAGGACTATTAATGTTAATGCCTATTCAGTGTGGAGCTATACAAAATCCTGGCTGGAACACAGCTGGAGGACTATGATAAAAGCAAATTACTGCGGATGCTGGAACCTGAATCAGCATACTGGACAATCTCAGCAGGTCTGATAGCATCTGTGGAGAGAGAAGGGAGCTGACGTTTCGAGTCTGGATGAGTCTTTGTCGAAGCTGGAGCGAACTGCAGATGGGGTCAGGTTTATACGATTGTGGAGCGGTGGGGCTGGACAGGGGGCCACCGAGAGCTGGAGATTGACGGCGACGTCATGGTCAGAAAGGCAAAGGGAATGTAAATGGAGATGATTAAGGCTAAGAAGGGTGCAGGTAGTGGCACATAAAGAGATTAGAATGTGCTAATGGTGAGCAGTGTGTCAAAGGGCAAGTAGGAACAGATGGAGTGGCCAGGGAGGGAGGGGGAACGATGGTGAGGGAAAAACAGATCCGTTGAAGAAATGAAAATAAATTGATATAAATAAAAATGAGGTGAAGGTGGAGGAGCGAGGTCACAGTCTGAAGTTGCAGAACTTCATGTTAAGTCCGGAAGTGTCCAGTCGGAAGATGGAGTCTGGGCATTTCTGGGCACCACACCTTGCGAAGGATACTTTTGAGGGAGTGTAATTTAGATTAATTAGGATGATATCTGGATTCCAAGTTACAAGTTCCCTGAAGTTTAGACGGTCAAAGTCTTGATTTAAATTTTCAGATAAGAGTATTTCTGCTGGTGGGGAAATTAGGGACTAAGGGTCAAAGTCTAACTTTAGGGCTGGGCCTTTCAGGAACACAGTTAGGAAGAATTTGCACACACAGAGGACGGTAAAAAGTACAGAAAGTTCTTCCTCAAACACTAACTTAAAAAAAAAAAATTCAGAGTACCCAATTCATTTTTTCCAATTAAGGGGCAATTTAGCGTGGCCAATCCATCTATTCTGCACATCTTTGGGTTCTGGGGGCGAAACCCACGCAAACACGGGGAGAATGTGCAAACGCCAATCGGACGGTGACCCAGAGCCGGGATCGAACCTGGGACCTGAAAGCGGTGAGGCAGCAGTGCTAACCACTGCGCCACCGTGCAGCCCTTCCCTAAAAGATAACTGATGCTTCATCAATTGTTCATTTTAAATCTGATATTGGCAGGTTTACGGTCACCGGAGAAATGAAAGGAAATTGAGTTGGATTAAGTATCAGCCATTGAAAGGCAGAACAAGGCCCAAGGGGCTAAGTGACTTCCTCCTATTCCTATCTTCCTATGATGACATGCTTTATCAGGACCTGCTAGGGTGCAATCGACCCGAGATTAAAGCCAGCCGCAAGAGCACAGATTGAATCCTAACCTTTGATTCCATTCCCCTACTTGGCTAACATGCCCAATCCCTCGATTCCGGACTGTTTTACCACATTCTATTCACTTCCACTAGCCTAACACCAACTTCCATCACTACCACGCCCAATCGTCATGACTATAGAACATTACAGCGCAGTACAGGCTCTTCGGCCCTCGATACCTTACTGGTTGAGTTCTTCTAGCTTCTATAAGACTTCTAAGCACACCAGCCGCTCCCACAAATGGGTGCAACAGTGAGATTTCTGCTTAGAATACAGCACAACTAGGAGAAATTAGCAGAGGCCACACAGAGCAGGACAAGCTGCTGGAAGAGGGAGGTGAAAGGACTGGAGGAACCGGAGGAAGATGAAGAGAGGCTGCAACTGAGACTTTCTGCCTGGGCTCTATGTGGGGAGCGACTTTGGGTGAGGCCCCATTCGGCACAACCCATATTTCCCATTCGCACACCTCCGGTGGAATCTTACTGCCCTTGAAGATTTCTGGAGCTCAGGAGCACAAGTGGGTGCCCAACCCTGCTCCTGAAAATTGGCTCCACTTGTGTGATCACATGGGACGAGGCCAGTTCTGGCTCCCATCCAGCTGGGCCAACTTGCAGCAACGTCCTGCCGGCAGAGCCAGCAGGCGAGGTGGGTGCTTCAGTTGGCGGGAAAATGCAAGAGTGCCTCAAGGTGGAGCTTTTTTAAAAATTCATTCATGGGATGTGAGCATCGCTGGCTGGGTCAGCATTTATTGCCCACCTTGAGGGCATTTAAGAGTCAACCAGATTGCTGTGGGTCTGGAGTCACATGTAGGCCAGACCAGGTAAGGATTTCCTTCCCTAAAGGACATTAGTGAACCAGGTGGGTTTTCACGACAATCGACAATGGTTTATGGTGACCGTTTAATTCCAGATTTTTATTGAATTCACATTTCACCATCTGCAGTGGCGGGATTCGAACCTGGATCCCCAGAGCATTACCCTGGGGGGGGGGCCTCCTCCACAGGTTGGCGCTCGGCGACGTTGGGTGGACGAAGAGCTGTCAGGAGGCCACCTCCCACCACCTGCAGGGTCTTGTCTGCAGAATGGGGCCTATTCTGGTTAGATCCTGATGGGACCCCCCACCTGGACCCAGGTTAATTGCCCACCAGCGCCAGGCGGGCAGTGTCGTGTGCTGCCCACCTGCCTCTGTCAAGGTCGGGAAAGGTGGGACAGTGTCGACCTGCCGACCCTCTGGAGACCTTTCGGGATCTCCCTCCCGGCCCCGCCTCCGCAGGTTAGTAAAGTTCCTGTAAACTTACCCTATTTTTTTTCCCTCTGTCGCTGACATAAAATAAATGCGACTACAAAATAAGCATTCCACTCCCAATTTATCAATGAAACCGTGCCATATTCCTTTCAAGTGCAAATCACCCCGTGCATTCCCTCAGGACATCTGCCTTTGTCTGTACTGGTGTTTCTACACAGTGCTGCTCCATTGGTTGCTGGAAGGTTGCAGGTTCTCATTGGTGGAGACTGCTGACGACCTTGGACAATGGCCTCATGCAGCTCTTTGCCTTGAGGGTGCAACTCAGCAAGGGCGGCGACAGATTGGGCAGTAAGACAACTGCAAAGGGACAGGTGCAATGGCCGGAGGATGAATTCTGTCTCCCTGGGAGGGGACGGCAGGCACGTGCTGACAGTCCCTCAGCCATGTGTTGGAGGACAGGCTCCTGGATGGCTGCCACTTCCCTGCAGGCCCCCATTGAGCACTGGTATCATAGAATCCCTACAGGGCAGAAGGAAGCCATTCGGCCCATCGAGTCCGTACCGACCCTCCGAAAGAGCACCCTACCCGTGTCCGCTCCCCCGTCCTGTCCGAATCCCCTTAACTCCACCTAACCTTTGGACATGAAGGGGCAATTTAGCATGGCCAATCCACCTCACCTGCACACCTTTGGGATGTGGGAAGAAACCGGAGCACCCGGAGGAAACCCACGCAGATACGGGGCGAACGTGCAGACTCCGCACAGACAGTGACCCAAGTCGAGAATCGAACCTGGGTCCCTGGCGCTGTGAGGCAGCAGTGCTAACCACTGTGCCACCGTGCCGCCCCACGTGTATCCACAGCTTTCATGACACCAGGTTGAACCCGTAAGGCAGCGAGCTGTGGGATGTGAGGCTTTCAACAATAGTGAAGTGGAGTGAAGTGAGGTAAATATCTCATTGATTCCGATTGCTGGTAGATGAGTGATGGGGGGGTTGTGGTGATTTGCGCCGTGTTTGAAGCAGCTGCTGGAATGCTCAGTTTGAAGAATCATTCACTGACCTTGACCTCTCGTGTCAACTGAGGTCCAGGTCGTCAGGCTAGCACCCTGGCACTGACCTTCCCGCCTATCTGCTCCCCATTGTCCTTTGTGTGTGTGCCGGGAAGGCCTCCAGGCCCCCTCCAGGTACCAGCACGCCCTCCTTTCCACCTCCTCCGCCAAGTTCTCCAGTGCAGCATCAGAAGGCCTTGGAACTCTCTCTCTCTCATGTTGTCCCTCAGTGTCCCTGGAGCTGTGAGACAGCAGTGCTAACCACTGTGCCGCCCCCATTATCTCTGCAGGTTAATCAGTCGATTGCGGCAGCAGAGATTTGCTTACTGACTCAATTACGACGAGACGAGAGTAGAGACTAACAGAAGCTTTATTAAGCAGAGATGTGTGGCCTCCTGCAGCTGCTACCAGAAATGGCTGCAGCTCGGTGAGCACACACATTTATACTCCGCCTACCGGGCGGAACCAGCAGGCAGGGATCTACCCCCGTACCTGTAGTACAGGAGCCTTACCGTATTACCTCTAATACAAGTATTATACAAACAGTGGCGACTACCACACTTACCTCAATACCCGGCAAAATACTTTGCCATCTTCAGCCAAATGCATCGCTTCTTCATAAAGTGGCAGGTGACACCATGACCCCAGGCCGTAAGTGCTGCCTCGATTGTCTCTGTGTTCGGTAAGCTGTGTGGGAGCACAGGGATGAAAAGGCAAACCATCAGATTCTCTTTCACTTCTCACAGAACAAGCCACGAGTAGAAAGCAAGAGGAGCAGGTTCAGTGTCACCCGAGGTTCAGCTGGAAACTCTGTCACGGCTGGATCACAGCATGGTGAGTTCACAGTCCCACACCAGAGGCTGTGAGCATTGAAATCTAGACTGTCACCTCGGTGTAGGATTGAGTTGCGAGCTCCACTCTCAGCTGAGATATTAAACCAATGCCCTATCTGCTCTCTCAAGAGATAGAACAAAGAACAAAGAAATGTACAGCACAGGAACAGGCCCTTCGGCCCTCCAAGCCCGTGCCGACCATGCTGCCCGACTAAACTACAATCTTCTATACTTCCTGGGTCCGTATCCCTCTATTCCCATCCTATTCATGTATTTGTCAAGATGCCCCTTAAATGTCACTATCGTCCCTGCTTCCACCACCTCCTCCGGTAGCGAGTTCCAGGCACACACTACCCTCTGCGTAAAAAACTTGCCTCGTACATCTACTCTAAACCTTGCCCCTCTCACCTTAAACCTATGGCCCCTAGTAATTGACCCCTCTACCCTGGGGAAAAGCCTCTGACTATCCACTCTGTCTATGCCCCTCATAATTTTGTATACCTCTATCAGGTCTCCCCTCAACCTTCTTCGTTCCAGTGAGAACAAACCGAGTTTATTCAACCGCTCCTCATAGCTAATGCCCTCCATACCAGGCAACATTCTGGTAAATCTCTTCTGCACCCTCTCTAAAGCCTCCACATCCTTCTGGTAGTGTGGCGACCAGAATTGAACACTATACTCCAAGTGTGGCCCAACCAAGGTTCTATACAGCTGCAACATGACTTAAAAGATGTAAAAGATCCCATGGTAACATTTGAAAACGAGGAGATTTATCCCAGTGTTTTGGCCAATATATTTATCCCTTAACCAACATCACTAAATGGCCCTTGGAAAGAGCACCCCACTAAACTAAGCCCACACCTCCACCTATCCCCGTAACCCGCCATCACAGATTATCTGGTCACTATCACATTATCGTTTGTGGGCGTTTGCTGAGCACAGACTAGCTCCTGCATTTCTTACATTACAACTTCACTTCAAAAAGTCAAGCCACCAGAACCCCAGATGACCATAGGCTGCTTTCCCCTTTGAGGTGGTTTAATCTGAGGGTCACCACACCTCAGACGAGGTTGAGAAGGCGGGGCCTTCATGAATAACCTCAGCCTGTACGGGAATTGAACCCGCGTTGCTGGCCTTGCTTATCGTGAACCAGATGGCCAGCCAAGTGAGCTAAACCAGCCCGCTGGCTGTTAAGTGCTTTGGGATGTCCTGATGCCTTGAAAGACGGCGTATAAATGCAAGTCTTTCGTCTGCCAAACGCAGTACCACTCAACGCTGTGACAAAAATGCAACAATATGCCAAGGGATTCGCGAAACATTCAGACGTCCGAGGGAAGAGTTTTCCATTGTTTACCTCTTGTACGTGGATCTTTACATAGAATTTACAGTGCAGAAGGAGGCCATTCGGCCCATCGGGTCTGCACTGGCCCTTGGAAAGAGCACCCCACTAAGCTAAGCCCACACCTCCACCTATCCCCGCAACCCAACCTAATCTTTTGGACACTAAGGGCAATGTATCATGGCCAATCCACCTAAACTGCACATCGATGGACTGTGGGAGGAAAACCTGAGCACCCGGAGGAAACCCACGCACACACGGGGAGAAAGTGCAAACTCCACGCAGACAGTCACCCGAGGCCGGAATTGAACCCGGGACCCTGGCGCTGTGAGGCAGCAGTGCAAACCACTGTGCCGCCCACTGGAGTTTCCTCACTCTCCACAAATCTGGGCCTGGCTCTGTCCTGGGGGCCGGGGGCGATATCATATTTGCCTTCGAAAAATCATTCCAATTAGTACCTGTTTGTTCTCAATCGGCCAGTAATCATTCCAGTTTAAGTATTTGTGCTAATTCCCTTTTGAAATTGAATCGACTCCCACTGTCTATTCAGGCAATGGGTTTCAGATCATAACAACAATGGAAACTTTGAATTAGAATGCTGCATCAGGTTGGATTGTCGTAGATTTTTAAAAAAATGATTTATTTCTCTGCAGTAACGACAGGAACTGTTTGAAAGCTCTATCAGAGTCACTGATTAATTGGAAGCTACAGCCAGTTTGTTTGTTTAAACTTCCATTTACAATTGCGTAACTTTCTTCTCTCCAGCCTTCAAACCGTTCGAGGCGACAGGAACCTTTTTGCGAAAAGCAATTCAGGCCGTGATTAATTTGCTTTTTATTAAGTATAAACGGAGGGAGGTTTGCCTCGTGCCGGCTGTCAGAACCAGTCTATTTTCTCCAACGAACGGCGCAAGCTTTTAAAAAATATATAAAGTTGAAGCACCGTGTTCTCACTTTGCGACCAGTCAGACACCAGGAGCAGCAGACGACACAGTGAAGAGTGGCAGCTGGAATGTGCAGGGTTGCATATCCGACCTCCTGCCTGCTTATCAGCGAGAGGCAGATTCTCTGTTTTATCTGTGCTGCGATTTTATTTGCTCCCTCATTGGCAGCTGTGCCTTGAGCTTCTTATCTCCTGAGCTTTGGAATTCATTCCTTAAACTTTGCTGTTTCCCCACCTCTCTCTCTCGTCCTTTGTCATTTCTTAAAAGAAACACTGCCCTAATATCTCTTCAGGTGGCTGGGTGTTAAATCTCGATTGATAACATTCTTGGGAGGCACCTTTACCACATTACCACCGAATGATTATCATAATAACCTTTATTGCCACAAGTAGGCTTACATTAACTGTGCCGCCCACCTCTCAGTGAATGCAAGCTTGTTAGCGGTGTCGTGGCGATGAATTACAGAGGATTAACATCACAGAAACAGGTCTTAGAGCCTAATGCGAATGTTTATTCTCCGCACAAGCTCCTCCCTTTCTCAAGAAAAGACACCAAGGGATATGGGGATAGTCCTGGAAAATGGCGTTGAGGTAGGTGAGGTTATGGGCGGCACGGTAGCACAGTGGTTAGCACTGTTGCTTCACAGGTCCCCAGCGTCCCAGGTTCGATTCCCGGCTTGGGTCATTGACTGTGCGGAGTCTGCACATCCTCCCCGTGTCTGCGTGGGATTCCTCCGGGTGCTCTGGTTTCCTCCCACAATCCAAAGATGTGCAAGTTAGGTGGATTGGCCAGGCTAAATTCCCCCTGAGCGTCCAAAAAAAGGTCACGTGGGGTTGCAGGGATAGGGTGTGTCATGATATTCAAACACACATCACAACACACACATCATGATAGACAGACCAACAGACCAGTTAGCACACATAACACGACAGCCAATCACAGACAAGAGCAGACACAGTATAAGACAAGAAACACGACACCTGGTGGCCAGTCCATCTGGAGACAGGACAAGGCCAGGACCTCATTAACAAGACACTCACACAGTCACCACGTGCTGAGTACCAAGACAGATGTGTAAATAACTAGTTGGAATAAAACTGCGTTGTACCAATCACAACCGTGTTGGTTCGTCTGCACCTCAGAGCACCCAACACCACAGGGTGGAGGTGTGGGCTTAAGTGGGGTGCTCTTTCCAAGGGCTTGTGCAGACTCGATGGGGCGAATGGCCTCCTGCACTGTAAATTCTATGCTTCTATGAGCCATGATCAAATTGTATGGTGGAGCAGGCTCGAGGATCAAATGGCCCAGCCCTGCTCCTATTTCTTATGTTCCCATATTCCCATTCTCATTCCTCTTCATCTAACC
Organism: Scyliorhinus torazame; assembly: GCF_047496885.1. Taxonomy (NCBI): domain Eukaryota; kingdom Metazoa; phylum Chordata; class Chondrichthyes; order Carcharhiniformes; family Scyliorhinidae; genus Scyliorhinus; species Scyliorhinus torazame. Next base: position 21,087,535 of record NC_092713.1, read on the forward strand.
GCATCAACATATCTTTCCATTCTTTCCTCCTTTTTCCACCTCTGTTCCTCACCAAGCTAACTCACCTCAATGACTCTATGTGGATTTATTGGTAAATATCTTATATTTATGACCTCTGAATATGATCTGACAAACAAATCGAAAAACCTCTTTGACGTCCGCCCTTTTGAATCCCCAAATACTTGAAAAGAACTCTATCAGGTCACCACCTGCAGCCCACCCATTTATCTTTTACCGAAAAATGCGGCCTTGCACATACGTGCGAACATACAAGTTAGCAGCAGGATTCAGGCCACTCGGCCCCTCGAGCCTGCTCCGCTGCTCAGTAAGATCTTGACTGATCTGATTGTGACCTCACCCCCACGTTCCTACCCACCCCCCGATAACTGTTTGCCCCCGTGTTGATCAGGAATCTATCTCGCTCTGCCGTCAAAATATTCAAAGACACTGCTCCCAACGCCTTATGAGGAAGAGATTGCCAAAGATTCGTTATCATCGAGAAGCATGTGATTGTTACGACGCGGAGGTTGGCCATTTGGCCCATCCTGGCTGTACCAGCTCTCCAAGCGAGCATCATGACTCAGTGCCATTCCTGTCTTTTCCCCGTGCCAATGCACATTGTTTCTGTTCAAGTGATCGCTTCTGAGAGAAAATAATTCTCTGCCTTAAATGGGCGATGCCTTATTTTTAAACGATGACCTCCCCGAACGCTTGATTCTCCCACAAGAGGGGAACATCGTCTCCACATCCGCCCCCTGTCAATACCCCTCAGGCTCTCATGTTTCAATCAAGCTGCCTTTCACTTGTCTAAACTCCATTTTTAGGGACACTGGGCGGGATTCTCCGACCCCCCGCCGGGTCGGAGAATCGCCGGGGGCTGGCGTGAATCCCGCCCCCGCCGTGTCCCGAAGTCTCCGCCACCAGAGATTTCGGGGGGGGGCGGGAAACACGGTGTGCCGGTCGGCGGGCCCACCCCCGCCGATTCTCCTGCCCGCGCCGCCTTGTCCTGCCGCTGTCATGCCTGTCCCGCCAGCGTGGATTAAACCACCTTTTGTACGGCGGGACAAGGCGGCGCGGGCAGCCTCCGGGGTCCTGGGGGGGGGGGGGGGCGCGGGGCGATCTGGCCCCGGGGGGTGCCCCCACGGTGGCCTGGCCCGCGATCGGGGTGGGGGCACTCTTTTCCTCCCGCCTTCGCCATGGTCTTCACTATGGCAGAGGCGGAAGAGAGCCCCTCCCCTGCGCATGCGTCGCCCGGCGAAGACCTTTCGGCCCCGGCTGGCGTGGCGCCAAAGACCTTTCCCGGCAGCCGGCGGAGCGCAAACCACTCCGGCGCGGGCCTAGCCCCTCAAGGTGAGGGCTTGGCCTCTAATGGTGCGGAGACTTCCGCACCTTTGGGGCGGCCCGACGCCGGAGTGGTTCCCGCCACTCCATCACGCCCGCCCCGCCGGGTAGGTGTTAATTATGTTCTCGAACCAGGAATTTATAGAATCTTATAGAAGAGAAAGGGACCACTCAATCCATTACACTTGTGACAATTCTTTGAAAGTCCCACTTGTCCTGCTCTTCCCTACAGTCTTGCAGCTTTTAAGGGTTCAAATAATTCATATAATACCTCCTGTGGGTTGCTGAACCTAGACAAGAGTGAGTATTGTGTGGTTTCTCGGCCGGGGGTGGGGGCAGGGGTGGGGGGGCTGCCATTCCGTAGGGCAGGGACTCACTTTAGGTATCTGGGGGTGCAGGTTGCCCGGGAGTGGGGGAGGCTTCGCAGGTACAACATCTCTAGTTTGGTGGGTAGAGTGAAAGCCGATCTGGCAAGGTGGGATGGTCTCCCTCTGTCACTGGCAGGTCGGGTACAGGCGGTTAAAATGAATGTGTTGCCGCGATTTCTGTTTATTTTTCAATGCCGACCGATTTTCCTGCCAAAGGCTTTTTTCAGGGAGATTGAGGGAAGATTACTTCGTTCATATGGGGAGGGAAGGTGACCAGAGTTAGAAAGGTGCTGCTGCAGAGGGGAAGGCAGGCAGGGGGTTTGGGTCTCCCGAACCTGATTTTGGGCGGCGAATGTGGAGAAGGTGCGGAGCTGGGTCAGAGGGGTTGATTCCCAGTGGGTCAGAATGGAGGAGAGTTTGTGCAGGGGCTCGGGATTGAAAGCACTAGCAACAGCGCCGCTCCCGATAGCCCCGGGGAAATACTCAGGGATCCGGCAATAATGGCTTCATTGAAAATGTGGAGGCAGTTTCGCCAACACTTCGGGTTGGGGGCAGGGTCAAGGGAAATGCCAATTCGGGGGAACCACAGATTAGAGCCAGCGAGGTGGGATGGAAATTTTTGGAAATGTGCAGAGAAGGGGGATTAAGACACTGAAAGATTTGTTTCTTAGGGGTCGGTTTGCAGGATTGAAGGAGCTGGAAGCGAAGTATGGGCTGGAGCAGGGGGAAATGTTTAGGTACATGCAGGTTCGGGATTTTGCCAGAAAGGAGATACAGAGCTTCCCGGGGGAGCCGGCCTCCACATTGCTGGAGGAGGTGCTGACGACAGGGGGACTGGAGAAGGGGGTAGTGTCAGCGGTTTACGGAGCCATTTTGGAAGAGGAGAAGGCACCACTGGAAGGGATCAAAGCAAAGTGGGAGGAAGAGTTGGGAGAGGATATGGAGGAGGGGTTCTGGTGTGAGGTGCTCCGGAGAGTGAATGCCTCCACCTCTTGTGCGAGGTTGGGGCTGATACAGCTGAAGGTGGTATACAGAGCACACCTCAGGAGGGCGAGGATTAGGCGATTCTTTGAAGGTGTAGAAGATGTGTGTGAACTTTGCCGGGGGGGAAGGGGGGGGCTGTGTGTATTAAGGGCGACTATGGGTAATCCATGATTCCTTTTTGTCATTTGTTTATATAAACATGCGGGCCAATGTTTGGGGTTTGGTGGGAGGATTGGATCGTTGTTATTGATATGGGGATTGACATATTTGTTGCTGATTATTTTTTATTGCTGGTGGGGGTAAATTTGGGAGAAAATGTGAAAAAGGAAGAGGATAAAAATATATATATTTTTAAAAACCTCCTGTGGGTTCTGGGGGGGGGCGGTTAAAGGGCTGGAAGATCAGAGGCAGACGCCCCTCCAGCTCAGTAGCGCCACTGGGGGTGTCGGTGGTTCCTGTGAGAAGTACACCCATTGGAGAGCCAGGATCACAGAGCCACCCAAGCCCGAAGAACGTGATGGTGGGAGGGCTTTGGGCGTGAGGGCTGCGGGGGATCTGGTGGTGCAGGGGGTCAACAGAACGGGCAGGAAGGCCCACCTTGTCCAATGCCAGACCCCGCGGTCGCAGGCACTTTTCCGCACAGATTTGCCATACTCTCCGCATGGCGACATGCCCGCCCACCCTTGGGGCAGGAAGAGGACCTAACCTGGGCACTAGTTGCCCACATAAGGGCCTCGACTGGCGGCGGGGCAGTAGGCCATCCACAGGCCTTCCTGCCACAGATTGAATCAGGGTGGAGACGAAAAGGCGGTAGTGCCCCGCTGGGCACCACCCCGTCCGATTAAATGTCCTTCCCACCTCCTCCCCCACCGTGGGGGGAGAGCATGAAATACAGTCTGTGCACTTTCACATCGCTGTTTGCGAGATCCTGCTGTGCAAAAATTGGTTCGTGAGTTTTCTCTATTACAATGATCACTATGCTTCAAAAATCACTTTGATGGTTATAAAGTTTGGGGCAACTCGACATCATGAAAAATACTGTGCACACGCGAGCCATTTTGTCGTAAAGCTAAGAACAACATTATTGCACCTGTGTGTTGCTTGCTATCTCCGATAGTTACTGTTTAACACCAACTTTATTTTCTGTTCCATATGCATGCCAAACGGCATAGGCAGTGAGTAACAGACAGAATTAAACAATTCCACAACCAACAGATCAGATCTAAGCTCTGTAGACTTGCCACATCCAGCCGTGAATGGTGGTGGACAATTAAACAGCTCACTGGAGGAGGAGGTTCCACAAATATCCCCATCCTCAATGACGGAGGAGCCCAGCACGTCAGTGAAAAAGACGAGGCTGAGGCATTCGCAACAATCCTCAGCCAGAAGTGCCGAGTGGATGATCCACCTCGGTCCCCGCCGGAGGGCCCCGGCATCACAGATGTCAGTCTTCAGCCAATGTGATTCACTCCACCCGGGTTCAATTCCGGCCTTGGGCGACTGTCTGTGCGGCGTTTGTGCTTTCTCCCCGTGCCTGCGTGTTTCCTCCGGGTGCTCCAATCTCCTCCCACAGTCCAAAGATGTGCCGGTTAGGTGGGGTTACGGGGATAGGGTGGGGTGCTCTTTCAGAGGCTCGGTGCAGACCCAATGGGCCGAATGGCCTCCTTCTGCACTGAAGGGCTTCTGTGATTCTGTGTCCCATGATATCATGAAACAACTGAAGGCACTGACTACTACAATGACTATGGACCCTGACACCATTTCGGCAGTAGTACTGAAGATTGTGCTCCAGAACTTGCCATGCTCCTAGCCAAGCTGTTCCAGTACAGCTACAGCACTGGCATCTAACCGGCAATGTAGAAAATTGCCTAGGTATATTCTGTACTCGAGAAACAGGGCAAATATAATCGGACAAATTGTCGCCCCATTAATCTACATTTGATCATCAGTAAAGTGATGGAAGGGGTCAGCAACAGTGCAATCAAACAGCACTTACTCACTGAAACCTCCTCAAAGACGCCCAGTTTGAGTTCCGCCAGGGTCACACAGCTCCTGACCTCATTGCGGCCTTGGTCCAAACATGGTCAAAAGAGCTGAATGCCAGAGGTGAGATGAGAGTGACTGCCCTTGACATCAAGGCAGCATTTGGCCGAGGACTTCCGGGTGCGGCGATGACCAGCTAAGTCGCACGTTTCGGCAGCTCCCGGTGGAACGGACTTTTGGGCTCTTGATCGGAGCCCCAACGGCAATTTTAACGGCTAAAAACACCGTGCGGTAAACCAGAAGTGTGTTCCCCCTGGACACGGATGGAAAAAGGAGAGGAAAGTGGCCGGATTGCAGCGGATCCTTTGGAACAACGGCAAGGAAGGCAAGCAGAAACCAAGATGGCGTCGGAAGGTGGCAGTTTCATATGGGGCCCTGAACAACAAGAGTTTTTGAAACGCTGCGTGGAGGAGATAAAAAAGGAAATGAAGAAAGAGTTGTTGGCCCCGATATTACAGGCGATTGAAGGGCTGAAAGAGGAACAAAAGACCCAGGAGCAGGAGCTTCGGGTCGTGAAGGCGAAAGCAGCAGAGAATGAGAACGATATACAGGGCCTGGTGGTGAAGTCGGAGATACAGGAGGCACACCAGAAACGATCTGTGGAGAGGTTGGAAGCACTGGAAAACAACGCATGGAGGAACAACTTGAGGATTCTTGGCCTTCCTGAAGGTGTGGAGGGGGCGGACGTCGGGGCATATGTGAGCACGATGCTGCACTCGTTAATGGGAGCGGAGGCCCCGGCGGGTCCGTTGGAGGTGGAGGGAGCATACCGAGTTATGGTGCGAGGATCGAGAGCAGGAGAAACTCCCAGAGCCATAGTGGTGAGATTTCTCCGTTTTAAGGATAGAGAAATGGTCCTTAGATGGGCGAAGAAAACTCGGTGTAGTAAATGGGAGAACGCGGTGATCCGCGTCTATCAAGATTGGAGTGCGGAGGTGGCGAGAAGGAGGGCGAGCTTTAATCGGGCCAAAGCGGTACTTCACAAAAAGAAGATAAAATTTGGAATGCTGCAACCGGCAAGACTGTGGGTCACATATCAAGGGAGGCACCACTACTTTGAGACGGCGGATGAAGCGTGGACTTTTATTGTAGAAGAAAAATTGGAATGATTGGACTATGAAAATGAACGTTTGGACAAAGTGGTGGGACGAGTGGGGGGGGGGCGAAGAGGGGTTTTATGATTTAATCCTGCGGTATGGTAACTTTTCTTTCTCCCACAGGTGGTGATGGGTGGAGGTGGGGAGGGAGAGGAGATGGGGCGTTGGCCATGGGAGGCGGGGCCGAGGGAGAGGCGCGGGCTTGGTTCCCGCGCTATGATAATTATGGCGGGAATAGAGAAGCAGGAAGGAGGGGGCGTCGCACGGTGCGAGCCGTGATCACGGGGGGAAGCCGAGGTCAGCCAGAGTTTGCTGACTTCTGGGAGCAACATGGGGGGAGTAATTACGCTAGCGGGGGGTCTAGCGGGGGGGGGGGGGAGGGGGGAATTACTGGGTTGCTGCTGCTGGGGAAAGGGGGGAGTGGGTACGGGAAAGGATGGGCGGGGGGGCACCGTCTGGGAGAGATACAGCTGCGTGGGAACTGGGTGAGAAGCTGGAAAAAGATGATGGCTAACCGGCAAGGGGGGGGGGGGGGGTGGGAAGCCCCCCAACTCGGCTGATCACGTGGAACGTGAGGGGGCTTAACGGGCCGATAAAGAGGGCACGAGTACTCGCACACCTTAAGAAACTTAAAGCAGATGTGCTTATGTTACAGGAAACGCACCTGAAACTGATAGACCAGGTTAGGCTGCGCAAAGGATGGGTAGGGCAGGTGTTCCATTCGGGGCTGGATGCGAAAAACAGGGGGGTGGCTATATTAGTGGGGAAGCGGGTAATGTTCGAGGCAAAGACTATAGTGGCGGATAACGGGGGCAGATACGTGATGGTGAGTGGCAAATTACAGGGAGAGATGGTGGTTTTGGTAAACGTGTATGCCCCGAACTGGGACGATGCCAATTTTATGAGGCGAATGCTAGGACGCATCCCAGACCGAGAGACCGGAAAGCTGA